>NC_047040.1:92007519-92309431 GCF_011762595.2 Tursiops truncatus | reverse complement strand
TCAAATTGTTCCCTCATATGTCAATTTCACCTCTTCAAAACAAGCGTCACAGCAGAACTGAGCGTTGCTGTTGTCAGTTTACATTTGTTTGTGTGATCTTTCGCAAATGCCCATGTTGTTCCCCATTAGACTAGAGACTGGGACGCCGAGCTTTGTTTGCTTTCCCTCATTTGTGTAGCCCCATCATCCAGCACGTTCCCTGGCTAGTGGTAGGCACTTGGCAAAGGGAAGAATCTTTTTGTCTCCTTTTGTTACCGAATGAAAGTTCGTGAGCCTGATGCCCAGTGAGGCCAAACAGACCAAAATGGTCGGTGGCTCGTGCTCAGAAAGATCTGAGCTCCCTGAAGGGTTTCAGCAAGGCATTTTTAAAGGCCAGGTGAGGGACGGGTGTCCCAGGGTCTGTGATCAGCTCCTGCACAATTTTCTGATTGGTTGATGGTGAGGTAACAGGGCGGTGTCACAGGGGTTAACATTAGCAATCCTTAAGTGCCAGTAGGTTTGGGGGCTAGGTGCTCATCAAGTAGTTAATTTTTTCCATTTAGTGGTGGTTTTTAGCATCTGAAAATTTTAGGAACTATGCCTGAGATATCATTATCTGGGTACTTCCAAGAGGAGCTACAGCAGAGGATATGGGGAAGGGGCCTGTCCCAGGAAGGTCCCGTAGGGTCCTGCTCGGTTATCCTTTCCTCTCATCTTCCTTTTCTCAGGACTCTTATGCCTGCTGTATACCCTCTGAGTGAAGGGTTTATGGTTGATTGTGGCTTAGTGTGTTGTTTTTCCTAGAGAGCAAAATCTTGGAATGGTTTCTTTATTAATGTTCCACATGGTTGTTCTATCAGGCAGAATTGAGCTGGGAAAACAGCTCAAGCCAAGTTATTCAGTGGAGGGACCTTAAATGGGTACTTGTTCAAAAGCTGTTTTAGAGGGCTAAAAAATAACATGCCTGTCAATGGATGAATGGGTAAAGAAATTGTGACATACACACACATACAGTGGAATATTATTCAGCCTTAGAAGAGGATTCTGCCAACATGGATGAACCTGGAAGATACTTTGCTAAGTGAGATAAACCAGACATAGGTAGAAAAAGACCCTGCGTGATCTCCCTTATACATGGAATCTAAAAAAGTTAAATAAATAGAAGGGCAGAGTAGAATGGTGGTTACAAAGGGCAGGGACGCGGGGGAAGAGGGGGGATGTTGTTCACAGGGTATAAAGCTACAGTTTTGTTGGATAAATAAGTCTAGAGGTCTAATGTACAGCATGATGACTGTAGTTAATAACACTGTACTGAATACTGGAAATTTGCTAGGAGAGTGGATTTCAGGTGTTCTCCTCCCATGTGTATACACACACATCAGTAACTCTGAGGGGGATATGTTAATTAGCCTGACTGTAGTAATCATTGTACTCTGTGTATGTATAACAAATCATTATGCTGTGCATCTTAAATACTCACAAGTTTTGTTAAAAAAAAAAAAAAAAAAGTAAATGGGGGAATTCCCTAGCGGTCCAGTGGTTAAGATTCTGTACTTCCACTGCAGGGGGCACAGGTTTGATCCCTGGTCAGGGAACTAAGATTCTGCATGCCACGCAGCGCGGCCAAAAATAAAAATTAAAAAAAAGAGATAAGTAAACAGGACGGTGAGGCAACTCAGAGCTTAGCTGTGGCAGGAAGCTGCTGCTCAATGGAGAGCCCAGCAGAGGAGGTGGTCTTACCAGAGCCCAGGGGCAGAGCCAACCAGAAGGATATGGTACCACAAAGGAGTCACGGCCATGATGAAAATGCTGCCCTGAGTAGAGAGAGTGAGGGGCTAAAAAACACCCAGTTTCTCCTGTCCTCCCACCCCCAGTCTTCTGCCAGATCCTCCCACTGGAAGAACTTGACCAGAAGCCTGCTGGCAAGGGAGGGTGGGAATGCGGTTTGCAGGAATCAGGTCCCTGCCCCACAGAGCAGAGCAGGGCTGAGGCAAAGAGCAATGGGGCAAATGATCGACGTGGCCCACTGTTCATTGCCTTCTTTTCAACAAACAGATTGCTCAGTGGCATCAGTGCTGCCTTACGGATCCTTCTGAGAAAGCCTTCTTCGTTAATTTGGTAAGAGAAATGCATAAGAGTTAGGACTTCTGTTAGAGTTTTCTTGAGAAAACTTACTGGTTAATGGATTATTGATATCAAAAGTGTGAGGTGTGGGTCACATAGATCCAGCACACCAGAGGGGAACAATGTGTGTCATCATGAAACTTCTTCCCTAATGAGTCATAATACAAAATATTCTTTAATAATTGAAATCTCTCTCTTGACTTCAAGTCATGGTAGCATGGCAGCGCTTCTCACCTTTACCCTGTCTTTCTTATTGTCCTTGCAGTTTATAGGCAATATCGTCCTCCAGAAATTATATTTCCAGCTGAATATTAAAGTATTCTCCAGGGCAAAGCAAAAGTAATCAGAATGGAGCTTATACAAATAATGATTTTGAGCACAGTTTCTCCCTTAGACTGAGAACATTCTTTTTGTTTGGGCTGCCTTTTTATTTGGTTCATTCCTTGTATCGTTTAGAACAACAGTGCTATATATACTGCAGAAATGGCTAGGCACAGATGTTTTCTTTTTTGGTAAGATTATTAAAGGGCTCAGGCCAGTGAAAAGACTATACTAGACTTATACTGTAGGCTCCATTCTTTGTTTTTGTAAAATATACGAAAGAAATAAAAAATGTGCAAATAAGAGGCTTTTAAGGTCGTTGACTAACACCTCCTTATGAGGAGGAAGTATTATTGAAATAAAAAATGCAATTTAATTTTAATAAATGTATCTTAAATTTCAAAAAATTATTGAATTTCTATATGTTCTATAGTTCTATTTCAGAACTAACATTTTGTTCTGCATTTCAAAGGCATTATATGCAGGATTATTTTTATTGTTAGTCTACAGAATTGTCCTCGTGATGAAATATTTGTTAGCCTTTGTTGGTAGCACTGTGGAGTGCAATTTGCAAGGCAAGTTATACTGATATCCACTGGCTCTGTAATCGGAGATAAATCTTTACACTAGTTATAGTATTTTAAAGCCACATACTTGAATGCTCATTTTTCTCTTGCGTGACAATCTCTCTTTTCAGAATGCTTTTCAGTCTAGTGGCAGGACTGTGGGTTAACTTCATTACATCTGTTTTGGTTTGTTTTTTCCGTCATTCAATTTCGGGTATTGTCTCGCCTTTCTCCCCTGCATGGCACTTGTTAGGGGAGAGGTATGTGGCCCTCGGGGGTGGGGCATGGTCCAAGCTGGCATCCTCCGAGATGCGAAGCCTTTGCTGGTATTGGGCATTGTCAGGCCTTTCTCATGCTGGCCTCTGCAGCATATCCCAGCTCCTACCTCCTCTCCCTTCATTAGGTCCATCCTGCCCTCTGCACAGCATCCTCTCTCACCGGGGGAGGTCCTTCAGGCCTGCTGCCTTGCCCTGCACGTCCCACTCTTGCCCTCTTGGTGGTGAGGGTGATGTTTGCCTGTTCCCCCTGCTTCATCAGGTCACACAGAGGGCTTGCTGAGGCAGTCTGTCTCCTCTGCTTCACCCCTTTCTCATCACTGCCTGGTCTTCTGGGCCATGGCAGCATGGGAACAGTAAGATGTCAGGCTACGGGGTCACTTCCCATTTCCCAATGTCTCAGAGAAAAGCAGGAACAGACTCTGAAGGGGTCTGATTGTTTCCGTCCACCCCCTTTCTTAGAAACCCGAACTGTATCTAACTCTTTTGTTTCTCTTTCAAGGTTTCTGCTCTTTTTCAAACACATCTATAAGGCCAACTTGAAGTCTAAACATCCCAGAGCTTGAGATTTCTGTGTCCTGATTCTCTTTTGACTTTCCCTTTAGGCAGTGGAGCCATTCGGTAGAAGTCCTTGGGGTTGGAGGAAAGGCCTTAAGGTCACAGCCAAGAAATGCAATAAAGCTGGGGTGAGGGTGCTTTAGATAATACCCATTATACTTTCTTAAAGTAGGTTGCATAACTCTTGGGAGCCTGTTTCCTCACCTGTAAAAGAAGAGTTATAATACTTAGCTTGATGGTTATTAGGAAGATAAATGTGATAGCTTAGGTCGAGTGCAAGGCCCAGTGACCAGTCAAAACCTGTTAGTCCTTTCCCCTCCTCTTCCCCCTTCCTCCATCGTTTAGAGACAGAGAAAGGTTTAAGTGAAGTAGATACACAAGGATCAAATAGAATCAGAAAGCCATCTCAAGCCTATAACTCAAAGTGTTAACTCATTTAACCACGGTGAGGCAAAGCCTAGAAAAAGGCTTGTATTATTACAGAAGCAGTACACGTGTGTTGTAGAAAATTAAGCAATGCTTACAAGCAAAAATAAGAGAAAAGTCACCGTGTTCCAGCACGCAGAAATGACTAGTTTGAACACTTGAGTGTAATTTTACTTTGACTTCTCTCTTTCTCTCTGTATATATACATATTCGCATATGTTAAGTTATGAATTTTCATCTCATCTAGAACCAAGGAGTGTTCCAGTTTACCTTGTTGTTCCCCAGACGTCTTTCACTGCTGATTATCTCAATCGGCATCCGAAAGAGAACCACATATTACTTCTGTCTGTTATGTCTCTTATGGTTCTTTTAACTAAGAACAGTCCATTTTTCAATGTCACGGGCTTTTGAAGAACCTGCCCAGTTCCAGTTGTCCTGGGAAATGTCTTACCTTACGGGTTTGCCTGATTGCTTCTTAAGGTGTTGTTTAGCTTGTTCTTCTGTTTCTGTGAACTGGACGTTTTGTCTGAAGTGTGTATTTGTTTAACTTTGCTTCATTGGTGACGCTTCAGATTGCATTATATCAGAAGAAATCATCTTAGTGATACTATAGTTAATGGCAAGATTAGCGTGATGACTCTCGGATCCTTCCATTTCGCAGTTATATGTTTCCCCCTCTGTCTAGCAAGTAATGTGTATTTGGTTATTTTGGTATTATTTAAGTGTCTAATTCCTCATCAACCATTCAGCTAATAGTTTCAGCACCAGTTGTAATGAGCGAAGATGTTGTAAATCGAAAGAAATGGCTCGGTATGCTATAGGGATGGAGATCGGTATGGCAGATCTTAAAAAAACGTAGCTACATCAGCTTTTCCCTGTTCAGGTTAGGAAGGAGGCCAGATCTTAGTAGTCTTTGGGTGAGACATAGCTTGGTGGCCAAGACACACAGGATTGCTAGGAATATCAAGAATTACGCCTACAATTTGGAAGAGAGCATAGGGTGACTTTAACAACGGTTGATTTTGAGTTTATGCCTGGGATCAGTGTAAGAAGAGGGTGAAAGTTGAGAAAGTGATGAAATCCATAATCTAATGTTATTTAAAAAATTTAAGGCACCTAAAAAATGAAATCTAAGAAGCTTCTAAAATTGAAGTTGGATGAGTTTTCTTTCAGGAAAGTCTTAAGTTGGAATACTTTTCCCTTTATATCTGTAGAGTATCCTTTTGATTAAGTATGCGAATTCTATGAACTCTGACAATTTCTTCATAAGCCCTCTCTTTTCAGCTCTCCAAATGTAAATTATTCTCTTCTGTTTGCCGGGAGTAGGTTACCCTGTGCTCTGGCATACTGACTACTTCTAAGGCAGCTGGGAGGATTAGATGGAATTGGATTCTTAAAGAGTTTCAAGAGTTAGTTTTTAGGAACAGGCTGCTTTGTAAAAGGTGCCTAGAGTGTAAGTTTAGAAAAGGCACTTGGCCGGTCTGTTTGTCCCCTTGTATGGTAAGATCAAAGTCTCTCGGAGAGTTAGAGTGGTATCTGAAGTTTTACTTGGGAAATTTAAAGATTGGTGGTTTTAAGAGGTGTGGTACATTATATGATTGGATTATTACCTTACTATTGATTGTATCATCAGAAGCATATCGCTGTCCCCTGTTTAGTTGCCTCCTGTCCATAGTTTGGCCAGGTGGTATGCTTTGACCAATGAAATGTGGCAATAAGTTATGAGTGCTGTTTCCAAGCAGACGTTGTAGAAACCACTGTGCAGTCTCTCCAACGTCCTTTTCTCCCTCTGCCCTGGGACTGGCATGTCCCAGATAGCAGCTGCTCTTCCAAGCTGGCTTTTAGATCTGTGATGAATATGTAGTGTATTCGAGAAATGAACCGTGTTTGCAGTTGGAAGCCACTAAAATTTTGGTCTGTTTGTTACTGCAGCATAACTTAGACTCAGCTGACTGCCACAAAGAATGAGATGCATGAATATAATACAGGATTGTGCTGATACCATCTGGAGGGTATGGATGAGAATTTTAAAGATGGTGAACTGCTTTGTATAGTTGACTTGAAGGTATCTGGATTTTCTTTTTTTTTTTCAGCTCTATGATTCAATGAAGTGAGTTGCCAAACCAGAATGGGGTTAAGGTGCCCACTGGGAGACACCTTAAGATGTTAGAGTCATGCCTAACTCCACAAACCTCAACTGACTGTAAGAATGAGAAAGAATCTTTGATTGGAACATTGTTCTATTCTGTGGTTAGCACTAGTGATCTGTTGGAACAATTCACTGAAAGTGAGCTGGGACTTTTTAATTATTTTTCTTTCAGATATGCTGTTTGAGATAGTTATTTGAATTACATTGTCACATTGTGAAATAATAAAATCTGTTGCTTTTAGAGTCACACAAATTAATTTTCAACTGAAGTATAAATGTCAGCTGATGTATGTCATACTCAGCTTAGGAAAAAAATTCCTTCATACTTGAATTTTTTTTTTTTTTTCCTTTGGAGAAAACATGCTCAGAATAAACTTTGAGAGCTATGAATTGAGAGGGAAAACCATTCTCTTTTCAATTCAAATTAATTTCTCAGAGCAGGATAAGTACTCCTGCTGAAGTATTGGCCTATATTACAAACCTCAGGGATCTTAAGTTTTATGGCTCCGTTTCAGCATCCAGACTTGTGCAGTGTGCCTTTAGTTAGCTCACTTACCTACTAGGTGGTTATAAATGGTTGTGTTGTGTAAGGAGAGTTACATAAAAATTAAGAATTAGAGGCACATCACGTTTCACCTCACCTGGCTGAATGAAGTTGATCTTCAAAACGATGTACTTTTCAGCAGCTCATTTTGCTACATATTGGAAGTTTCTGGATATAGATAATTTAGGCAATCAAGAAACAGAGATGAGGGTCTCTAATTCATAACTGAAATTTAGCCTTCAGATTAACTCATTAGTATGCAGCTGATTAGGAGGTATGTATTTATTAAATGAAGTGACCTCTAGATTTGCATATTCAGTGCAGAATTAGGTTCTTAGAGGTGTAAGGATCTTTAAAATCACTGTTTAATGGGATATGATTGCCAAGATTTAATAATTAAGATAACAATTTGGTTTTTAAAGTTTTTAGAGTTTTTGAAATTGCTTGCAGGCCATTTCCTTCTACACTTCAATCCTCAGCAAAAAGTAATCTTTTTAACATAAAAAAAGAAGGTGAATACAGATTTCCCAATCCTAAAGAATTGATAATCACTACTTAGTTTTAATTTGAATAAATAATTTCTGTTCAATTCACTGAGTACCTTCTGTGTGCTATGCTAAGTTGCTGATACAAAGATTAAGAGATACCTGCCCTCAAGAGGTTTACAACCTGATAAAGGAGATAGAAACCTTAAAAAATAAGCAAGGAATAGCTTGATAAATGACATAATGGGAATGTTATAGAGGAGAGAGTAGTTCATTCACTTATGGGGAAATAGGGAAAGATGAGTAAAACATTACAAAAACATATTACTTTCAAAATTGGCTTCTGAATCTGAACAGAAACAAAGTTAAGATGGACATTATAAAAGCTTTGTCTAGGGGATAGTTTAGAGAATGAAGAACATAGAGCTTTTTTATTCCTACTTCTTATAGCATGTGACATTATGTAAACACGGGGACCTGCAGTTTCAGTGACAAAAGGAGTGGAGCCTTCTGGAGAGGTATCCTAGACTCTTTGATTTCCCAAACCTATCTAGAGATTTACCTGGGCCTGGGGAAGGGAAGGGGCTTTGTTCTCCAAGCCCTACCAAATTGTAAGCTCCCTGTTGCTTCCTGTGTAACTCTCTGTAGCCTCCTAGTGCCTGGGAACCTTTCCTAGTTTGGGTGTGTGTGTGTGTGTGTGTGTGTGTGTGTGTGTGTGTGTGTGTGTGTGTGTGTGTGTGTGTGTGTGTGTGTGTGTGTGTGTGTGTGTGTGTGTGTGTGTGTGTGTGTGTGTGTGTGTGTGTGTGTGTGTGTGTGTGTGTGTGTGTGTGTGTGTGTTGAAATTCAACTCCCCCCACCCCATTTTTGATGAATTATGTTTCCCCATAGGTAATAAACCTCACGGGCTGAATGGGGGAAAGAATAGATAATAAAGAAAATGTGGAGGAAAATAAAACCTATTTAATATCTCAAAATACTAAAATAATATCTGGTTACTTGTATTGAAACTAGATATTGTTATCATATCCAGACTTCAATTCTATAACAAATCTTATTTGTTCATTAAAGTTAAAATAAAATCCTGCCTTCTTTATGAAGCTTTTATCAATAATTTGTCACAGTTATCTCCACTTTTATTTCAAATTTCTATAATGTGTACAATTTCTGTAGCTAATAGAGCTTTCAGTTACATATTGCCTTGTATCTTGTTTCCTGTTGTCTGGGTTAAAACATTTTCTCTCTAAAAAGATGAAAGTCCTTGGAGATTTCCAGGACTGTAATTTACACTATCGACACTATGATAGCATATCGGTAGTAGTAAAAATGCTACGTAGGGCTTCTAAGTTTCCGTTGGGGAAACTTAGAATGGGGTCTAAGGGGGTCTCTCTAAATCCGGATCTATCCACATATCTTCCCAAGAAAGAAAACAGATCAAGAAAGAGAGCAAATAAAACCACAGCATAACTGAGAGACCCAGGACACTACAAACTTCAGTTGACCTCAAATTAGAGAAACACCCAAGTCCAGTAGAGGAAACTGAGAAAAAAGGAGAAGGGAAACAGGAGGATTGATAAACACATAGAGAATATTCACTTGCAAAAAGGAAAGTACCACCTGGATTGGAGGTTTTAAGAGGAGGTCTAAGACTTGGTAGATCAGTGTTGGCCCCTGGGGTATTACAAGGAAATAACTTACATGTTTATGGGAATAAACATGACAGTCTCAGGGAGGCATTGCATCTAGTGGAGAAGGGGGTGACTTGGCATGAGGGGGCGTCCATCGGACACTTTGTAGTAATGGGAAAGAAAGAAGTAAGAGAAAAACTAAGGGTCTTAGAGAAACAAAATTAGTGAATCAGAAGATATAGCACTCCTAGGCACCCATCTCCCCCCATAAAACCTGCATCTCTTTGTGCCAATAGACATTGCTTTTGGACAAAGAAAGCTGTTAAGATATAGTTATGTAACCATCTCCATAAGCCATTTGTTTTCATAACTGCATCAAAACAGCAGACTTAGTTTTTTTAAAAAAAATAATCTTATTGAAGTGCAATTAACATACCATACAATTCACCCATTTAAAGTGTACAATTCAGTGGTTTTTAGAACATTAACAGAACTGTGTAATCATCACCACCATAAATGTTAGAACATTTTCATCACCCCCAAAGAAACCCCATTTCCATTAACAGTCACTCCTCGGTTTCTTTAACTCCTCCCCCCTCCCCCTGCCTCCCCATTCCAGCCCTTGGCTGTTCTAATCTATGTTCTTTCGCTATAAATTTTTCTATTCTGGAAATTTCATACAAATAGAATCATACAGTATGTGATCTTTTGTGATTTCTGTCACCTAGCATAATGTTTTCAAGGTTCACCCATGTTCATCAGTTATCAGTATTCATTTCTTTCTATTGTCCCATAATATTCCATTGCATGGATATACCACATTTTATTCATCAGCTAATAGCCCTTTTTTCTGCTTTTTAGCTGTTATGAGTAGTGCTAGGCATGGAATTGCTGGCTCATAGGGTAACTGTATTGTACAACCTTTTGAATGACCAGACTGTTTTTCAGAGCCCCATTTTGTATTCCCACCAGAGTATACAAGGTTTTAATTTTTCCGCCTCTCACCATCCTTTGTTATTGTCTGTCTTTTGGATCCTAGTGGGTGTGAAGTAGTATCTCATACTTTGGGTTTGTATTTTCTTGATGGCTGGTGGTGTTGAGCAGCTTTCTGTGTCAACAGTCTAGGGTTAGAGCACTTCCATCGTCCCTCAAACATTCTTCTGTGAGGAACTTTAAATGCCTATTATTGAGTGAAAGAAGCCAAGCTATGGAGGCTGTATGATTCCAACTCTGTGACATTCTGGAAAAGGCAAAACTGTGGAGATGATAAAAAGATAAGTGGTTGCCAGGAGTTAGGGGGGCAGAGGGATGAATAGATGGAGCACAGAGGATTTTTAAGGCAGTGAAACTGTTGTTCATGGTACTGTCACGGTGGATCATGTCATCATACATTTGTCAAAAGCCCATAGAATATACAACACCAAGAGCGAACGCTAATGTAGACTACGGACTTGGGGTGATCATGACCTGTCAACACAGCCTCACCCACTGGAACAAACGTATCTTTGTGGGGTGGGATGCTGTTAGCGGGGGAGGCTGTGCGTGGGAGGGGGGATGGGGGCGGGGCTATATGGGAAATCTCTGTATTTCCTTTAAGATTTGCTTTGAACCCCAAATTTCCTAAAAATAATGTCCTTTTTAAGAATTTTCTCTGTGTTTATTTTTACTAAATCCCCATTCCACACCCAAGCAACCACTGATCTTTCTTCTGTCTCTATAGTTACACTGCCTATCCTTGAAATTTTATATATCACAAAATATTTCTATTTTCCCAGTGTGTAGTTTATCTTTTCCTTTCCTTAACAGTGTCTTTTGAAGAGGAAATTATTTATTGTTGATATAGTACTGTTCAGGAATTTTGCCTTTTATTATTCATGTTCCATTGATTGACTTTTAAATATTAAACCAATCTTGCACTTGTGGAATAAACCTGCTTGATTACGTTGTATCTTCATTTTATATATTGCCTCATTTAATTTGCTAAAATTTTGTTCAGAATTTTTGTATCCATGTTCATGAGGGATGACAGTCTCTAATTTCTTTTCTTGTAATATTCTTCTTGAGTTTCAATATCAGGATTATCCTAGTCACATAATCTAGATTGGAAAGTATTTCCACTTTATTTTTTCCGTAAAGGAGTATGTTTAAATTTGGTATTGTTTCTTTCTTAGATGTTTGAAGGCATTCCTCAGTAAAGCCTTCTGAGCTTTTGTGGAAAGGTTTTTAATTATGAATTCAGATATTCATTTATGTTTCCATACATTTTAGTAATTTGTATTTTCCAGTGAATTTGTCCCTTTCATCTAGGTTGACAAATTTATTGCCATGAATTTGTTCATAATATTCTCTCATTATCTTTTTGTCTGTAGTGATGCCCCTCATTAATTCCTGATAAGTGAACTTTGTAGTTTTTGTTTTTTCCTTGTTCTGTCTTGCTAAGTGTATATCAATTTTCAAATCTTGTATGGGAAGCAACTTTTGGACTATATTGAATTGTATTTATCTGCTTTCTGTTTCATTAGTTTATGTCTTTATATTTCCTTGTAATTTGTTCAATTTTAATTTTTTGTTCTTTTTCTTGAGACAGAAGCTTAGATAATTGAGCCACATTCCTTGGCTCATGGCCCCCTTCCATATTTAAGGCCAGCAATTGCATTTCTTACATTGCATCACTCTGATGCTGACTCTCCTGAATCCCTTTTTCACTTGTAAAGACAGTTGTGATTACACTGGGCCACCTGGACAATCCAGGATAATCTTCCTATTTTAAGATCCTTAACTTAAATCATATTTGCCAAGTCCCTTTTGCCATGTAAGGTAACAAAGAACATGGACATCTTTGCAGGAGCTGTTATCTGCCTAACACACCAGCATATAGTTAGCTATTGCTATTTTTTTAATCTATTCTCACAATTTGTCTGTTGATTATTCATCTGTTTAAGTAATAAATACGTAATATGTGATACAGTTAATGGCATAAATGAGTTCACATCTACCATCTTGCTTTTTACTTTCTATTTGTTGCTCTGTTTTTCTTGCCTTCTTGTAGGTTAAACAAGAATTTTATTGTTCTATTTTTTCTCATCCAATCTTTCTATGCATAGTTGTGTTTTTTTTTGTGGTTACCTTAGAGATTTCAGTAAGCATCCATGGCATTACATAGTTCATCCTGAATAATTATTTTTATCACGTACATTTTTTAAAGTTCTTATATGCTAACTCTAATACCTGGATCATTTGTGAATCTGCTTCTGTCGTTTTTTTTCTCTTGATTATCTGTCTCATTTGCTTACTGAATACATACACACAAAATATTTTACCCTCATTTACCTTCTACTTACCTAGAAAGTGTTCTTCTGGCTCTGTAATTTTAGTTCATCTAGACTTCATTGCTCCCACAGCTTTTTGATGTCTTTGAAAATATGATTTTTGAAATTTATACTTTTTTTTTTTTAGTAGTTTCAGCAGGACCTCAACAGGTAGCCATGACCTTTACAACCATCCTAACAGCACGAGTCAGGAAATACCATTTGTGAGGGAGTAAAGTTAAAGGGACTGCAGAGAGCATGGCAGGCAGACATTAGGGAACCTGATGTAGACCCTGGCTCAGCCTGAGAAGGGGCATGAACTGGTGTTTAAGGACACTTTCGCTTTTGTTTTCCTGTGATTCTAGTAGGTTCTTCCTGGAAAGGTCTGTAAATTTGGACATAGCACGGATCCCTGCAGGGAACTGTGGAACTTCAACAGTAGACTGGATGACTGTCTAATTCACACAACTCTGAGAGGTTCTCTTTCGAAGCTAGTCTACTTGTACAAAGGTCTCCTTGCAGTCGTTTAAGAGTGGATTATAAGGGCTTTCCTGGTGGCGCAGTGGTTGAGAGTCCGCCTGCCGATACAGGGGCTTCGGGTTCGTGCCCCGGTCCGGGAGGATCCCACGTGCCTCGGAGCGGCTGGGCCCGTGAGCCACGGCCGCTGAGCCTGCGCGTCCGGAGCCTGTGCTCCACAAGGGCCGCGGCGGTGAGAGACCCGCGTACCGCAAAAAAAAAAAAAAAAAAAAGAGTGGATTATAAGAGTTGGGTACTACCTGTAGGTGGCAGTAGAGAGTCATTTAGTCATAAAATCTAATTCAAGATCTTCACTGATTAATTACTAAATTATAAAGCTGAAATAGTCCCCAGTATTTTTTTATTTGTGCTTCTAATCAATTCTGGGATTTTTGAGTTCCTCTAAATTTAGTATTTGTTGAGATTTGGAAAGAAACTCTTTATGAAGTTACAGGCATGTCACGATATAAATTCTCCCAAGACTGAAGTCATGTTCTTTTTCCTTAAAGAGCTTCCATTTTTAAGATTGGGGTTTTATTTAACAGTAATTGAAAATTGTAAACAGAATTTTCTGTGCTTCTCTATCGGGGACATTTATGAAGATACCCTGCTTAAATTTTGGAAGTGTTTGACAGAATACACCATTGTCAGTTTTACTGGCCAAGATATTAAGATACTGTATTTGATGATCTGCAAAAAAGAGAAGTGAAGATTCATTTGTTTTTGTCAAAAAGAAGAGCAAGAATAATTATTAATAAGTGAAGTGTCTGGGACGTTTTTGGTAGAAATCCAATTTTTGGTCACTTAGGAGCCTTTGAAGAAAAACAGAGCAGTACGCATGTGAATCACTAAATTCAGATCCTGGAGCAGGGTATTGAGAGGGTAAGAAATTTTCTTTCTGGGAAATTATTCCAGTCTCCACAGGTTGGTTTAGACCCACTTCTTTCCAACCCCAAGTCAGGGGAAAGATTTAAATGACCACATTTTTCTAGCTCTCTCAAGGCCATGAGTCACCAAAACACACACATTAATTATATAACCTCTCTGCATTTTGAATTAACGGACTTAAAAACAATTGGAGAGAACATAAGTCTTTCCATAGGTCACCTCATCAGAATGAACAAACTCAGAGCAGACGTCTGCTCAGAGGAGTCTCACTAGTGCAGATGAAACGTCAGAGTCAAGACGATGGAGCAGGGCTTATTTGAAATGGGCTTGTTCATGTGTTGCAGATAAATAGGCCGTTGATTACACATAATGATTGTTCATGATCTTTTTGAGACTGGTCATATGGAAAGCAATGCAATTCTGCACACATTATAATCATTTTTATTGAGTGTAGGCACTTCCATTTTCTGAACGTTTAGGGGGGACATTTTATGGTTTGCATTTTATTCATCCTTCCCTTTCAGTCTTAGCATTCATATAAGGCGTGTAGCCTGATGATATCAACTGTTGCTGGTTTCAAAGCATGAGCACCTTTTCACAAAGAAAATGTTGTCTCCAGGTACTCTCTACTGTATGCAAACACTTACAGTTATTTAAAACTAGAACTTTCACATGGGGTATTTTGCACACCTGAACCAAACGGCCTGGCAAGTTTCGTCTTCCTTGGAGGCGATTATACACGAGGCAAGCCACATCCTTGCAAACACTGACATGTAAGATGATTCTCAGAGAACTTAAAGGGCTATCATTACTACAGTTAGAAGAAGCTAGAAGAATTATGCATTCCCTTAAGTTGATTTTTTCTCTCCCCTATGCTCTTTTCTCTATTTCCTACTTAGAATATCATTTCTTGAGCCCTATTGGTTGATATAGTACATTAAGCTCTAAAATTATACTTTTCAAATCAGTTGCTTCAGTTTGACTGGCTTCCCTCCTTCATTAGAAAAACAGGATTCAGGGGCTGAATTGCTTAAATCTTGCAGGTTCACAACCCTTATTTTACACATCAAAGTATGCCTGACCTTCTCTTGATTGTCGCCTAGTTTGATTGGCCGCTAACCACTTGGGAACAGCTCCTTGAAAACTGTGCATCCAGTTCTGGGGTCTCTTTGCAAGGTTGCCAAGTCTAGGGATTGCTTTAGACACCCCAGAATGCATTTTGAAGGGAGGGGATGTGGTGGGTAGGGAAATATCCCAGTATATTTTCATGGGGTCACTTACAGCATTTTGGGTGGCATAGTCCTTCCTTATGTAAAACTATCCTGCATATAGAACATATAGCATCCTTGTCCCCTTCCCTATCTTACAAATGCTAGTTTCTACCTTCAGCCAACCAAAAATGTCTATACACATTTCCAAAAGATCCCATGGAGAGGTGGTACTGTTCCAGGCTGGGAACCACTGACATGCTATCAACACTGTACCAAAACCAAAACCAAATCAGTAACAACCAAACTGGCCAGTAAACATTCTTACTCTCTTGCAAAATCAGTACCGACCAAGGCCACACTGTCTATACCACTCTCTGTTGAACTTATGTAAAGAAGTAATTATTTGTTTGCAGTTTACCTAGCCAATTTCCTCTTAAAACTCGAACACCTGTAACATTGATCAACTAGGCAGTAGAAGTAGTTGGTGATGTTTTCCTCTTGGTTTTGTAGTCTTTACCCATTTCCTGACTTCCTTTAGGCCTTACCCAGAAATTCACTTGCAAGTTTTGGACATCCTGCCCTAGTAGACTTTCATGTTGCTACTTTCAGTGTGAATCTGTACATTTTGGGGGTTCATCTGAAATTCCCTTTTGCAAACTTAATGCTGTCTTACCTGATGAAGGAATTCCTTTTCCTACTCTTCTTTACTAAACGAAAGCAATATTTTCCATCTAAACTTGCCATGTAGGATAGTTGTTAACACTTATCTGTTAGCTCAGGAAGAAAAATGATTTATTTTCATATAGCAAGAAAGATATTGGCTGGCCCTGGGATTTTACTATAATGTCATTACTAACCTACACTGTAATCATCCAATTTCCTAGTACAAAATACATTTTGGAGGTGTATTAGGAGATTGAGCAGATAATTTTAACACTTAAGTTCTACAAACGTTAGAAGTGTTTCTTTTTTAAACAGTTGGAACCATTAACTAGAGCCTATTTGTTTCATTTCAGTGACAAAAAAAGAATCCCTTACTCGTTCATCAATAGTTTCCATAGATTGCTTTTTTTGCAACCCGATTTCACCTTCAAATTCACTGACCTGTGTTTCAAGCAGGTCTATAATTTAATTCAGGTCATTTCCGATATATTGTAAGTCATTACCTCCTTTTCAGCCAATCAGCATTTGATTTTTCAGAGTTCAAAGTCACATTTTTGAAGGTCATTTTTTGATTTACAGTGTTGTGTTAATTATTGCAGTACAGCAAAGTGATTCAGTTATACATATATACATTCTTGTGTTTTAGTATTCTTTTTCCATTATGGTTTATCATAGGGTATTGAATACAGTCCCCTGTGCTATACAGTAGGACCATATTGTTTATCCATTCTATAATAAATATAAAAGCTCACATCTGCTATCTCCACCCTCACGCTCCATCCCTCCCCCTTAGCAACCACCAGTCTGTTCTCTACGTCCATGATTCTGTTTGTTTCATAGATAGGTTCATTTGTGACATATTTTAGATTCCACGTATAAGTAGTATCATATAGTAGCTGTCTTTCTCTTTTTGACTTAATTTCACTTACTATGATAATCTCTAGGCCCATCCATGCTGCTGCAAATGGGATTATTTCATTCTTTTTTATGGCTGAGTAGTTTTCCATGGTATACGTGTACCACATCTTCTTTATCCATTCCTCTGTCAGTGGACATTTAGGTTGTTTCCATGTCTTGGCTGTTGTGAATAGTGCTGCTATGAACATAGGGGTGCATGTATCTTTTTGAATTATAGTTTTGTCCAGATATATGCCCAGGAGTGGGATTGCTGTATCATATGGTAATTCTATTTTTAGTTTTCTGAGGAAGCTCCATACTGTTTTCCACAGTGGCTGCACCAACTAAGTCACTTGTTAATTGCTAAGTGTTTGACTCTACATTTGTGTGTATGCGTGTGCACACACACACGCCCCCCACAAGCACATAGATGCCCAAGCATATCTTTATTTGTATATTATACATGGTCTTTTTGTCACTTTGGAGTACTTCTTTTGGATTAGTGTTACTTTGGCAGAAATATAGAACTTTCAGAGATTAGAATATTGCCTTTTCAATGGGATCAACATAAATTTCTACATCTCCAAGTAAGTTATTCTTAAGAGGCTCATTCTTAGTACATGTCCATACGTACAATGGTGGTTCCACTGTTCTGGATCTCAAGATGGGTCACTTTGATCTTACTTCTGCTCTCAATAACATGGACATGATTGAATCGTTATGTAAATATAATAACCATGTAACTAATACTTGAAAATGGTAATTTGAAAGGAGAAAGATTTTTAAAATGTGTAGAGTTTTCTTTGAGGTATGCGTCCACTCTAAAAGATATTCTGATGAGGGTGGTCTATAGAAATTTGGATTCTTTTGAAAAAACAGTTTTGTATTCTATACTTTAAGGAAATCCTGACCTGTTTGTATCTGAACTCCCACATCATTTCTCAGATTAAGTTAGGTTCTAGAATCTTTTATGTAGTATATCCTTAAAAATATTCGTCAACTCATAGACCACCACAATTTTGTCCATCATTATATTTGCATCTGTTTCAACTATTTTTACAATAAATTTTTTCTTGTGACCACCTCCTTCTTTGGGAGGTAGTTAAACGTCCTATTAAGGAGGATAAGCTCTTGGGTTAGACTGCCTGGGTTTGAAACCTATGTCCACCATCTCCTGGCTTATTTCACTTCTCTGTGGCATATAGTCAATATCTATCAGTAGGTGATAATTTTGTGATACCTTCCCTGCATTGTGGATGGTAATATTGTATGACTCGTTGCTTTCAAATCAGAATAGAAAACTTCAGACCTGTGATCAAGGGGAAGGTGGGTGTGTTCATCTGTTAATCACACAGCTAAGTGAATCTGTTGAGAGTAGTATATTGTTTAACTTGTATCAAACCTGCCGAAGTTGTATGTGGGAAATAAAATGTTTACAAGATGAGCTATTTTTCAAGTAGGTGCAGATTTGTGTAGGCTTTTGCAATTTTCTCATGTTTTCCATCTTAACATTTGGGATGATGGGCTAAGACTGTATAGGAGCTGAATGAGAGAACAAGAGAAGAGAGAGGAGGAGGGAAGGAAGGAGGGAAGGACAGACAGAGAGAAAAAAAGAGAGAGATATTGAGAGAGGGATTCTCAGAGAGAGGGAGCAAGAGAGATCAACTCTCCGGATTTTCTTCTCCTGAACTTCTTGCTTCTCGAGAGCACAGAACTTCTGTAGTGCCCAGAATAACCTAGGATCTTGCAGACTTTCATTTTATGGCCTGTGTGGTTCCCTGGGCTTATCATGTGCTCATCCTGTTTGTCTGCCATGTAAACTCCTACTCATCCTTTAAAACACATCTAGAGCCACCTCATCCATGAAGCCTTTCCTGACTTTCCCAGGTAGCCCTGGAGTGTCTTCTCCTAGTTCTCCTTCATCCTTTGTACATATGTCATCCGTTCTAGGAATGGTCCTAAATCCTTATGGTTTACATGTCTCTGCTCCCCAATATAATTTATCCCTTGGAAGGGAGAGACGTTTATTCTGGCAAATGATGCAGCTTGCAGTGCAGTCTGCCATGACCACTGGAGAAACAGGGACACAAGTAACTGTATTTTTTTTTGGTATTTTTTAAATTAATTTTTATTGGAGTATAGTTGATTTACAATGTTGTGTTAGTTTTTTGTTGTACAGCAAAGTGAATCAGTTATACATATGCATATATCCACTCTTTTTTAGACTCTTTTCCCATATTGGTCATTACAGAGTATTGAGTAGAGTTCCCTGTGCTATACAGTAGGTTCTTATTAATTATCTATTTTATATGTAGTAGTGTGTATATGTCAATCACAATTTATCCCTCCCACACCCCCTTACCTCCTTGGTAACCATAAGTTTGTTTTCTACATCTGTGACTCTATTTCTGTTTTGTAAATAAGTTCATTTGTACCATTTTTTTAGATTCCACATCGAAGTGATATCATATGATACTTGTCTTTCTCTGTATGACTTACTTCACTCAGTATGACAGTCTCTAGGTCCCCGTCCATGTTGTTGCAAATGGCATTATTTCATTCTTTTTTATGGCTGAGTAATATTCCATTGTATATATGTACTGCATCTTCTTTATCCATTCATCCATTGATGGACACTTAGGTTGCTTCCACGTCCTGGCTATTGTATTTAGTGCTCTAGTGAACATTGGGGTTCATGTGTCTTTTCGAATTATGGTTTCTCCAGATACATGCCTGGGAGTGGGATTCCTGGATCATAAGGTAGCTCTATTTTTAGTTTTTCAGGCAACCTCCATACCGTTCTCCATAGTGGCTGTACCAATTTACATTCTCACCCGCAGTGTAGGGGTGTTCCCTTTTCTCCACACCCTCTCCAGCATTTATTGTTTGTAGATTTTTTGATGATGGCCATTCTGACAGGTGTGAGGTGATATTGTAGTTTTGATTTGCATTTCTCTAATAATTAGTGCTATTTAGCATCTCGTGTGCTTTTTGGCCATCTGTATGTCTTCTTTGGAGAAATGTCTATATAGATCTTCCACCCATTTTTTGATTGGGTTGTTTGTTTTTTTGATACTTAGCTGTATGAGCTGTTTGTATGTTTTGGAGATTAATCCCCTGTCGGTTGCTTCATTTGCAAATATTTTCTCCCATTCTGTGGGTTGTCTTCTCATTTGTTTATGGTTTCCTTTGCTGTGCAAAAGCTTTTAAGTTTCATTAGGTCCCATTTGTTTATTTTTGTTTTTATTTTCATTATTCTAGGAGGTGGATCAAAAAAGATCTTGCTGTGATTTATGTCAAAGAGTGTTCTGCCTATGTTTTCCTCTAAGAGTTTTATAGTATCTGGTCTTACATATAGGTCTTTATTCCATTTTGAGTTTATTTTTGTGTATGGTGTTAGAGAATGTTCTAATTTCATTCTTTTACATGTAGCTGTCCGGTTTTCCCAGCACCACTTATTGAAGAGACTGTCTTTTCTCCATTGTATATTCTTGGCTCCTTTGTCATAGATTTGGTGACCATATGTGTATGGGTTTATCTCTGGACTCAACTGAAGGAAATCTTGAAATTTTTTTAGTTCAGATTTCTCATTTTACAGATGAGAAAACCTGAGTTCCCTCAGAGGTCAGTTTCCATTCTTCAGACTTGGTTGTGTCTGGAATCATTTGAGATAGCATTGGATGAACCCGTTTTAAGAAATGGAGATGGTGGGCCTAGTCTGGTTCATCATCAAGCCTCTTAGAAGGGTTTGTTTTGACCTCAGCCTGAGGTAGTTAAGACCACCTCTTCAAATACACTTCACACAGTTTATTTTTCCCCCTTTCTCTCTCTGTTTCAATGTTCTTTGGTTAGTCTCTACATTAGGAGGAGAAAAATGGCAGGGAAGCAAAAGAAGGGCCCATTAAAGAGGCTCTAACAAGTATAAGAGAGCATTTGAAACCGAGGAGGATGGTTTGAATGGTATTGTAATGCACTTGGCAAGGCAGTGAGTGGGGTTGTGTCTGAGGGCTGGGGTGTGATTGTGCAGTTTTGAATGGATAAACGAAGGCAGTAATTTTCAGCACATGCTGTGATATGGAGGGCAGGAACTAAGAGGGGACTTCAGAGAAGGAAATGAGAGTATCTTAAACCGGAGCATTATTTCATTCTGCTTGCATAATGTCGACGTGTGGTTAAACTGTTATTGTAGAGAAATGGCTTCTGCATATTTAGGGAGCTGCTTGTATGGAAATGAGTGGCTGTTACAATAACACAAATCCATGTGTGGTTTCCGAACAGTTAATAACTATTTAATAAGCAATTCTGTGTAAACCTCCCCGAGTCCTACTAACTTGGGTAGAGATGGATTATTCTTCCCCATTATAAGGGACAGAATAAGAGGCAGCTGGTAATGAAAAAAACACTTTAAATATAAGGGGAACAGTAATAGGGTAAATTGCCAATTACCATCAGGAGAGATTTTCAAAGCTGACAGATATGTATGGGGTGGGAAAGGAAGTGAGAACAGCCAGAGGCAACACAATCCCATGGATCCTTGGAGAATTAACTTCCTTTCATTTCCAAGTAGATTTTAGCAATATA
The DNA here is from genome assembly GCF_011762595.2 of Tursiops truncatus. Lineage (NCBI taxonomy): Eukaryota > Metazoa > Chordata > Mammalia > Artiodactyla > Delphinidae > Tursiops > Tursiops truncatus. The sequence goes on along the minus strand of NC_047040.1, from coordinate 92,288,315 downwards.
TGTTCAGTGAAGGCAAAGGGGAAAGCTATGTAGTAGCAAGGCAGCCAGAATATTTTGGCTGAAGTACCGACTTCCTTTGTAACAGGAGCAGGGAACATAGTTTCTCTTGATTGCAGAAACGTACAGAGCAGGAGTGAAATCTACCTGTCCTCAGATTGTTTCTCCTGAGAGGATAACAAAATCTTCCATCAGCAAACTGCTATAATTGCTTTATGATAACCCAGTGTTGTGGTCCTTCAAGCATCCCTTCTTGTGTACTGTTGACTGTAATGCCTTTTAAAACAATTTATCAATTAAATTTAGATATACATGGGGCATTTGATCACTGCTTTTGTACCCAAGGGTGGTTAAAACCCACTATGATTTGTCTACAATGAAATATTAAGCAGCTTGCTAAATATTTAATTCACCTGCTGAACTGCCACAGAGTGGTTTAGAAATGTGAGACCTTCCTCTTCACTTAGAGGGACACTTGCTGTATAACCAAATAAATTATTAACACCATGATTATTATTTAGGTCTTTATTATCACCTAATGATGGGCATGCTAGGAAATATTTCTCCTGCAACAAACAGAGCTAATAGCTAACAACAGATTCAACGCTGTTATTTTTCAGAGAGTAAATCTAAGCTCATAAAAAATTATGAGTCATGGTTCAGATTAAGGAAAAGATGCTCATTTTAAAAAACATTTGATATACTGTATAGGAACATCCTTGATATGAATGGATTCCTACTTCATGAATTTAGATATATCTTGGATCAAATCATATTTCCTGGAATATGCATACATATATGTAAAAGACTCGTTGATTTGTTCTGCCTGAATTTTCGTTAAGCATACAGTAAATTAATATCATGAACACTCAAAACCATAAAAAGAAGGAAGAAAAAGCAAATTCTCTACCAAAAACCTAATCAAGCTATTGTGGTTGAGTCTTAATTTTGGTGCTGGTTTTCCTGGCGGTCAAGGCTGGGAGGCATATTATGATGGTTGAATAATTCTTGTTATCAGGAAGGAGGGAACACGTCAATTTTAAAAATCAACACAAAATTCTAAAAGAAGTACTTTACATAGGACCACATGTAGAAGACTTCGGGTATTATGAAAATTAAAGGTCAGCAGTGGCTTTTTGATAGAAAATACAGGTATAATTTTTTACCTGGATGTTTAATATAGAATAAAAAATGAGATTATATGCTCTGTATAAAGCTTAGAACAGTATGATCTCTGAAGAAAGTGGTGCATTGGAAAGAGCTCGCTCCGTGAATACTGGTTTGGCCACTTGTATCTGTGTGGTCTTCAGGAATTTACCTTCCTATGCTCAGTTTCCTCAGCTGCAAAGATTTTCCTTATAGAGTTATAGAAAGGATATAATGAATGAATGTATATGTAAAGGTTGACGCTCAACGTTAGTTCACCCCTTTGTCCATTAGCACCAGTGTTACAAATGGTGTACCAACGTACACACACACACGCACATCTTTTTCATTTGAGATTTATCCTTAAATATATCAATGCTGGGGAGAATCGAGCTGATTCTTTATTGAATTTAAGGCCATGAAGATCAGTATGATTATCAAAGTTTAGCTTGGGGTGTTTCAGTAATGTTATGGTGCTTGGTAAGTTAGTCAACCAAGGTGTTAAGATCTTGGGCTTTATTCTATGAAAGCTTCAGATTGTATTGAAGAAGAGGCTGTGGATCGTGCTTCCTGCAGACAACCTGGAGCTAATTAGTTATTTGCATCCCTTTTGCTTGAAGTTGCTTTTTCTGTTTGGGTGTTTTAAAAGAATTACCTATAAAGTAGTTTCTGTTTGGGTACTTTCTTTTAAAGAAAACTTGCTTAATTATTAAGACTGAGGGGCCATGCTGCTTCCGGATACTGATAAGCATGACTTCCTTGGGGTCAGGGCCAGCATTTTGGACCACTCCAGGTTCACGTTTTGTTCTAGGAAAATGGTGCCCCCTACAGGCATTTTTGATGGTCCAGGAGTTGGGCCTTTTTGGGCTGGTGGCTAAACAAACTTCAGTTAGAAATGTGTGATGTCCACGTAGCAGACTGGGAAACTGAGCTAAAACTTCACGAACTCACGGCATGGCTGTTCTTTCTTTCTTTTCCCTAGAAAAATACTGCAAGTACACGTGATTCAATACAGTCCTTATCTTATTGTTCTTGGGAGAATTAATCAATTAGTAATCCCTGTTTCTTATCAGTTCCTTTCAACTGCTAGACCTTCTGTTGGAATAGACTCCTATAGAGTGGCAGTTAAACAGAGATCAAACTTCAATCTTTTTACGTTAGGGGAAAATATAGTACATTAAGAGAGCATTTTTTTGTCCTGACCAGGGAGTTGGGAAAGGTGATCTGTTTTGGGAGTCTGAATGGAGACAGCCTCTAACTAACTCTAAAATGGTGGCAGTGAGAACAGACCTCCCTGAGTCAAACACAATCAGAGTCAGTTGTAGTTGTGTGTAGTTAAAACAGCTGACCAGTTTCCCTTGTGTGTTGAAGAGCTGCTATTTGTCCCTTCAGATCCATTTTCCCCTTTAGTTTATCCTGCCGAGAGCTCCAAGTGGCATGTATCTTCAAGCTCCATTGACCATTGGCTTTTGATTGGGGTTGGCCGGTAGGGGGCACCTAGGGTGGGAGAAAGGTAAGAGTGGAGCTTTTTAATTTTTTAATTTATTTTATTGAAGTTTAGTTGATACACAATGTTGTGTTAATTTCTGCTGTACAGCAAAGTGATTCACATATATATATATATGCATAAATAAACATACACACACATACATTTCTTTTCCATTATGGTTTATCACAGGATATTGAATATATTTCCCTGTGCTATACAGTAGGACCTTGTTGTTTATCTATTCTATGTATAATAGTTTGCATCTGCTAACCCCAAACTCCCAATCCATCCCTCCTCCACCCACCCTCCCCCTTGGCGACCACAATTCTGTTCTCTATGTCTGTGTGTCTGTTTCTGTTTCATAGATAAGTTCATTTGTGTCATATTTTAGATTCCACATATAAGTGGTATCATATGGTATTTGTCTTTCTCTTTCTGACTTAACTTCACTTAGGTATGATAATCTCTAGGCCCATCCATGCTGCTGCAAATGGAAGAATTCCATGTTTTAAAAAAAAATTTTTATGGCAGACTAGTAGTCCACTGTATATACGTACCACATCTTCTTTATCCATTCATCTGTTGATGGACATTTAGGTTGTTTCCATGTCTTGGCTACTGTGAATAGTGCTGCTATGAACATAGGGGTGCATGTATCTTTTTGAATTATAGTTTTGTCCAGATATATGCCCTGGAGTGGGATTGCTGTATCATATGGCAGTTCTATTTTTAGTTTTTTGAGGAACCTCCATACCAGTCTCCATAGTGGCTGCACCACCAACAGTGTAGGAGGGTTCTCTTGTCTCCACATCAAGAGTGGAGCCTTGGATTCCCTGGTGGCGCAGTGGTTGAGAGTCCGCCTGCCGATGAAGGGGACGCGGGTTCGTGCCCCGGTCTGGGAAGATCCCGCATGCCACAGAGTGGCTGGGCCCGTGAGCCATGGCCGCTGAGCCTGCGCGTCCGGAGCCTGTGCTCCGCGACGGGAGAGGCCACAGCGGTGAGAGGCCCGCGTACCGCAAAAAAAAAAAAAAAAAAAAAGAGTGGAGCCTTTATTCCCCTGACCCCCTCCCTGCAGCGTCTGTAGCTTCGGTCCGGTGGCCTTCCTCACCTGGCTCTTTCTCTCAGGCTGTTAACTGCTCTGTCCTCTGGTCCTCTCAGGTTGGGGGCTGGTAACAGCTCTGCTGTTGCTCGCTCTGGGCCACTGCACTATTCCCCGTGGCTTCTCCACACCCAACCAAATAATACCTTACGGAACTCTCCTCGTATTACCCAGTTTGGGTGTACCATCTATGTCTTCCAGGGACTGCTGCTGTCATTTAATGCTGATGCCCGCTTAGCAGGTGGGAACCCCAGGGAGATTCAGGCAAGGGGTGGTGCTGGCTTCTGGTAAATATGACCAAATGTAACTTGGCCAGGCCATTGCCAAAGTTGACTCTTTCCCTCTTGGAGGTCATAATGTTGGAGCTACTTCTTCAGGATTGTGGAATTAAACCTCCTTTTTTATTTTTTGCCTTTTCCAGTCCATGGTATTTTAGAAGTTTTAGGAATTGTATTATGGAGTCAGAATGGTGTAGTGGACAGAGTGTGGACTCTGGAGTCAGGAAAACATAGGTTTGAATACCATCTGCCCCACTTCCTAGTTGCATGGCCCTGGGCACTTTATATCACCTTTATTTTTCCATCTGTAAAATGCTAGAATAATCCTAGGCTCTGAGGGCTGTTATGAGACTATGTAGGATGTTGTATGCAAACTACCAAGTACAGTATGGTGTGCGTATCTATAGGAGACTTAATAATGATAATGAGAGATGGCAGCTTGGCAAGAGGACACATAAATATGTTATATTCAGGCTTGTCTTCATTTTTTTTTGAATAAAGTTTAAATTTTAGATTTACAGAAAAGATGTAAATATAGTAAGAGAGTCCCCATATCCCCAGTATCCAATTTCCCCCCTTTGTAACATCTTATATCACTGTGGGACATTTATCACAACTGATGAACAAATACTGATCTATTATTAATGAAATTCTATACTTTATTCTGATTTCATTAGCTGTTCCCTAATTTTCTTTTAGGTTCCAGGATCCCACCCAAGATGTAGTTGTCATGTTGTTGTCATGTCTCCTTAGATTCCTCTGGGCTATGATAGTTTCTCAGATTTTCCATGGATTTAATGACCTTGGCAGTTTTGAGGAGTTAGTGGTCAGGAATTTTGTGGAATGTCCTTTTATTTGGGGTTGCCTGTTATTTTTCTCATGATTAAATTGGGGTTATGGATTTGGGGGAGGAAGACCACATAGATGAAGTATTCTTAACATGTCAAGGGTATGTACTATCGACGTGACTCATCATCGTTGATGTTAACCTTTTAACCTTGATCAGCTGGCTGAGGTCATGTTTGTCGGGTTACTTTGTATTTCCTCCTTTTCTATCCTTTGCTCTTTGGAAGCAAGTCACTTAGTATAACCCAAACTTAAAGCATGGGAAGTTGTGCTCCACCTCCTTGAGGGGAAATATATTTACATAAGTTATTTGGAATTTTTCTGTACAGTAGAGCTGTTTCCTACCTCCCTATTTATTTATTTATCCAACAGTTCCTATCAGCATGGACTCATGACTGTTTATCGTACTTTGGGTTATAATGCAGTCCTCCCCTATTTATTTTGTTGCTCACATTATTCTAGTCTTGGCTATTGAGTGTTCTTTCAGTTGGTTCCTATATCCCTTTGACATACCCCCAGCATTTGGGGTTTTTTTTTTTTTTTGAGCACATCTTTACTTTCTAGCACTATGATGTTTCCGGCTCATCTTGTATTATTTCCCGTTCCAGTCCTAGAACCAGCCATTTCTCCAAGAAACCTTTTTTTCTTTTATTGGAGAATAGTATTAGAAACTAAGATCTGGGGACTTCCCTGGCAGTCCAGGGGTTAAGACTTTGCCTTCTAATGCAGGGGGTGCGGGTTTGATCCCTGGTCAGGGAGCTAAGACTCCACCTGCCTCTTAGCCAAAAAAAACAAAATATGAAACAGAAGCAATACTGTAACGAATTCAGTAAAGACTTTAAAAAATGGTCTGCATCAAAAAAATCTTAAAAAAAAAAACTAAGATCAGGGCACTAGATGTGTTCTTTGCTTCTAGACCCTCTCAGAGGATAGAGCTAGGAAATATATGGACGTATAAAGTGTCTGTATTAAGTTTAACATGACTTCCTACTGGTGTCACCAATTCCAATTACCACGTATTTTATTCTAGCCTTCTCCCCTTGGTTGGCCGTAATCTCCAACTGCAATAGTGAGAAACTTGGCTCCCACCATCAGTCATTCATTTACTTACTTGTCCAGTTCAGGTACACATGTACAGTGCTTTCCGAATTGTTAACTTGTATTCTCTTGAGAAACAACTTTATCAACTAAAGTACACAATTGTGGGCAGTTCCTTTTGTCTATAGTCTTACAGTTTCCAGTCATTTCCAAAGTTACGTAAGTCAGCACCTCTTTTTCCCTACTCCTTTTAGTGAGGTTATGTCATACATTTGGAATAGAGTTAGATCCTTTTGTCACAATTTGCATTCCATCTTGGGCTATCTTGCCCTCCTGATTGATATTTTTTCTTATTTTACGTGTATTACTATTCATTCTTTGTATTGTAAAATTATATGAGTTTCGAAAAATGTGTCGTGTCATGTATTCACTATTACAGTATCATACAGAATAGTTTCACTACCGCCCCCAATCCCCTGAGCTGCACTTGTTCAAGTCTCCTGCCTCATCCCCACAAGACCCCTGGCAATCACCAATCTGTTTTCTGTCTATACTTTTGCCTTCTCCAGAATGTCATATAAATGAAATCATACAATATGTAGCCTTACCAGACTGGCTTCTTTCATCGAGCAGTGCACATTTAGGATTTATCCGTGTTGTTGTGTGGATTAATCACTTGTTCCTTTCATCAGTCCATAGTATCATCTATAGTATGGATGTACCACTCTTTGTACATCCCTTTACCTGTTGAAAGACAACATGGTTGCTTCTAGTTTTGATTATTAAGGCAACCACTATAAACTTTTGTGTGCAGGTTTTTGTATGGACATCCGCTTTTAAATCAGGTGGGTAAATACCTAGGTGTGTGACTTCCAGTGACTGTACAATTTTACATTCCCACCAGCAGTAAATAAGCGTTCCTCTTGCTTTATATCCTCAGTAGTGCTTTGTATTACCAATTCTTTTCATCCCTAGAAATACCTACATTTAAACACATGTATTTTCTATTTTGAATTATTCTATAGCTTCTGGCCACAGTTTAATGCTACCTAGGGCCATCTGGTCTTTTAAAAATCTGTGTCCTTGTGCTGGAGGTGTGACTGTGTTACTTGCCAACTATAGCTCGTTTTCTCTTAGAAGTCAGAGGTGCCTAAGTTACCTTTTTTAATGTCTGTAAAAACAAGTTTGGATACTTGCCTAATCCACTGTTCATTAGAAGCACTAGTTTCATATATTCACTTGTTCATCAAATCTTTATTGATTACCTACTGTATGTTGGCCCTTGGGGATAAAGCAGTGAACAAAAACTGACAAGGCCCTTGTAGTTGCGGAGCTTACATTTGTGGGGGAGAAGAACTTTTCATGTGTAATATAATATAATGCAATATAAGGTAGTGATAAATACTACGATCAGTGTAAAGCAGGGTCTAGGACTTCAGAGAACCGTGGAGTTTTCAGGAGAAGGGGAGTGATCAGGGAAAGGCTCACTGAGAAGATGACGGTGAGCAGGGATCTGGAAGTGCTGAGGGAGTCAGCTAGGTGGATGTCCAGAGGGATGAGCATTTCAGGCAAAGAGAAGAATGGGAGCAGATGCCTGGAGGTGGCAGGGCTCTTGCCATTTTGGAGGAGCAGTGATTTCTGTGGCTGGAGTTGAGTGAGCAAGAGTGGGGGGACATAAAGTTGGAGAGCGGGCGGGACTGGGTCGTGTTGGATTTGGTAGACCAGTACTTCATACATTTTGATGGGCCTGGGCATCACCTGGGCATCTCTTGAAATGCAGACTCTGATTCAGTAGTTCTGGAGCAGGACCTGAGACCTTTCATTTCTAATAGGTTTCTGGGTGCTGGTCCATGGATCCTACTACGAATAGCAAAGTTGCAGACTCTGGTCATGGTTTCATTCTGAATGAGAATAGACTTCTGAAGAGGATTCTGAGCATGGGAATGATGTGATGTGATTTAAAAGTCTATAAAGTCTCCCTGGCCTGTTGTGTGGAGAATCGTCTGAGGAAGCAAGGGAGACCAGCTTTGAGGCTGCTGCCGGAGTCTGAGTACAGTATTCTGGTGCTTGGTCTTGGGTGGCAGTGACGGCAGTAAGGAGAAAAATGCCAGCCGGCACAGTTGTGTAGTTGGTGCACTGCTCAAGGTACCAGCAGAGTTGGTGGGTTGAGCTGGCAGTCCAGCTGCATTCCACTTGTTAAGCCTTTCACTTCATAATTCATCAGCCAAGAGGGGGAGAGAGGAACACTCTTTCTATAATTCTTCCTCCCCAGAGGGGAAGAGGTGCCTTTTTATAATTCATGCGAAGGCAGGATGTGTGTCACCTATGGTTAGGGCAGGAAGTGGTTGGATTTAGTGTAGAGATTCTGGGTAGTTAACGTGTAGAGGAGAGGGGTGTGACAAAAGCCGTTCTCTTTTCGTTTTGACTTGTGCTGTCATGTGCTGCTGCCTGAGTTCATGGCCCTTGAAAGCTCTTCCTGGAAAGCAGAGCAGCTACAGAAGAGCTCAGCTGAACTTTGAATTTTCCAGAGAGTAGTCTTTCAAAGCAATTGCTCCTGCCACACAAGAGGGAAAACAGACCCCAGTCATTTATTTCAGGCTTCTCTCTGTGAGCAGACAGAAGTGATATCTTTTTAAAAATGTCTCTGCACTACTATAAAAGCGGTTACCAAGTATAGAAGGAGAGAGCCTTAGATACCTCTGCCGGGTTCCAAGCTGCATCTGGTAGTTAGTCTCATGCTCCCACTGTGGAAGTGGGCTGAAGATATGTCATGTCCAAAACTGCAACCAAAGAAGGTACATCATGTGTTCTGTAGCTGCTGAAGTGGCGGGGTTTCCCTGCGAATGTCTTACTCAAGCTTGTCGTTGGGTGGTGCTTACGTTGGGTTTCCTTATGAAAGGGAGCTTCACTCTCATGGCTTTTCTGGCAGTGCAGTGGGCACGGCAAGTGGGTGTTTAGCTGTGTCCTTCAGCTCTATATCCTTTAGCTGGTTTGTATGCCATTTTCACTCAGGTCAACATGGTCTGATCCTTGAGGCATGTGCCTTGTGGACCATGCATTGGCACCAAACCTATTTGAAAGATAAAGATATAAAACGTAGGGACTTCCCTGGTGGCGCAGTGATTAAGAATCCGCCTGCCAATGCAGGGGACACGGGTTCGAGCCCTGGTCCGGGAAGATCCCACATGCCGCGGAGCATCTAAGCCCGTGCGCCACAACTACTGAGCCCGCATACTGCAACTACTGGAGCCTACACGCCTAGAGCCCGTGCTCTGCAACAAGAGAAGCCACCGCCATGAGAAGGCCGCGCACCGCAACGAAGAGTAGCCCCCGCTTGCTGCAACTATAGAAAGCCTGCACACAGCAACGAAGACCCAATGCAGACAAAAATAAATAATTAAAATAAATAAATAAATACAGTGATGATGATGTTGTAACCCTTAAGTCAGCAGTGCTCCTGGCGTGGAGGGTTTGAGTTTCTTTATGGGGGTATCACGCTTGACTTGTGCCCCTGCACTGAACATGGGGTGATGGGAATCACCTCAATAGACACTGAAGATGCAGGTCCCCCCCTGTGCCCTCCCCCCCACCCCCCCGCCATGGTAGAGGCTTCTGGTGAGTCTCATTTCCTTCTCAGGTCCCCTCTGTCGAGGTGGTTTCTATCCATCAACTTCTTTCTAAAACAACATGCTGAATGCTGGTGAATGTGGCATGTAGCCTGTCAGCAGGATGTATCCATAACTCATTTTATGTTAGGTTAGATAGGAGTTGGGACTAAGCTCTCAACTGCAAAGCACAGTTTTGGAAGAGTTTATTCTGTAGAGCAGAGGACCCCAAATCCAATACCCACTGAAATTAGGGACGGGCCATCAGTGAATACAGAGGACTGTGGGAACTTGGAGAACACACAGCCTTCAGAAGAGGACAGCCGGGCTTCCCTGGTGGCGCAGTGGTTGAGGGTCTGCCTGCCAATGCAGGGGACACGGGTTCGAGCCCTGGTCTGGGAAGATCCCACATGCTGCAGAGCAACTGGGCCCGTGAGCCACTATTACTGAGCCTGCGCATCTGGAGCCTGTGCTCCAGAGAGGCTGTGATGGTGAGAGGCCCGTGCACCGCGATGAGGAGTGGTTCCTGCTTGCCACGGCTAGAGAAAGCCCTCGTACAGAAATGAAGACCCAACACAGCCATAATAAATAAAATTTAAAAAAAAAAAAAAAAAAAAAGAAGAGGACAGCCACTACTGAGCTTGTGCCAATCGTCACCACGCATAAGTGCGGTCGCCATTTGGAGACATTTCAACAGAAGTCAGAAATCGGCAGGTCTTATGTAAAACCTAATTTTTAAATGATGGAAACGAATTCCGAAAGATGCTAAACATTGTTCAGACAAAGTGAACCATGTCTAAAGGCTGGATTCAAAACAATAAGGGCTTACTGTAGAGCACAGGGAACTAAATTCAATTTCTTGTAATAACCTATCATGGAAAAGAATCTGAAAAAGAGTATATATGTACATATATATGAATATATATATATATATATAACCGAATCACTTTGCCGTACACCTGAAACTAACACAATGTTGTAAATCAGCTATACTTCAATTTTAAAAAACACCCAGAATTTCAATGAACAAAACCTAAAAAAAAAAAAGTTATTTTTTAAAAGACTGTCTAGAAAACTTGATCTACAAAAGATAGCCAGGCTTTTCTAGATAAATGGCAATATATTTCTCATGTTCTCCTTGGCATATATATACCAGTGCCCAACGTTTTGAGAATATAAATCCCTCAGTAGCAGAGACTGGTTTTGCTCTACTTGCTTTAGATATAGAATGGCTATCTGAACACACAACAGGAATTTAGAATCCTAGACTTTAAGAATGAAAGGAATCTTGGAGAGCATTGTATTCCAATCCATGCATTAACTCTATGCACTAATATTTTCTTAAAGTTAATATGCCATTTTCCTCCAAAACAGTACCAAAATGTATGCAGCAAAAAGTAAGTCCTTCCCAAATAGAATCTCCAGTGCCTCAGCTTTCCTCTCCTCAAACAGCTACTGATACCAGTTTCTTTTGTAAAAAACACTCTATATAAATTAAAATATTTCCTTAAAGTTTTATAAAATACAGACAGTAGCATAAGATTAAAAAAAAAAGGCTGGTTTCAGCCACTGAAATGCTCATTCTTAATTAAGCTCCGCCCCAGTATATGAATATCCCACCTTTTTGCTTTAACAATAACGATAAGCTAAATGAGCTAAAAAAGAGCTGAGGAAAAGAAATTTTCATAAAAAATAAATAATTCTTGTGAACTGTGGAATTACTATATATATAATCTAAAGAAGTGACCCAATGGTAATTGCTGAGTGTTCTGTAATCTAGATCATGAGCCATCCCAAGAAGGCAGAAGGCAAAGCTCCAAAGTAGGAAAGGTGTGAGTCCTCACCTTTGTTTGTCTCCTGTTTCACTCGGCAGTTTACCTGCTATCTACTGTGCATTCATCCTAAGGCCTGAGGTGTCCCTCCCTGTGCAGAGCTGAGACTGTGCTTTGCAGTTGAGAGTTTAGTTTCAGCTCTTATCTAAACGAACATAAAAGGAATTATTAAATGTAATATCAGCAAAATACTCGGTTAGAGCAATCTCTTCCAAACCTTTGAGGATCTTTTGAATAATGAGTAAGTGATGAATTCATTCTAAATAAAGTATATCTTGAATTTTTAAATATCCGTAATTTGGAAGCTTATTCTGGAGCCCTTCAGAATTCGCTGGAGCACACTTTGAGCACATTCAGTTATTTTGGCCTAAAAATGGTGATTTTTATTTTCTTGTTTAACTGGCCAACACCTTCCCATGTTATTTGTGTATTGACTGTCATGAAAACTTTTGATGGCATGTGCAGTGAATTATCTGAAAAGAATCTAAAAAAATTACAGCACTAAGTTGACCTAAAGCTCGATAGTTTACAATAGTATATTATGTATATTTGGCTCTTTGTAAAATAAAAAGCGTGTTTCCATGCTGTAGTTTATACGATTCTGAGAAAATGTTGAAGTAGCTGTAAGCTGAAACTTAGACGCGGAGCAAAATGATAATGCACTTATAATAAAAATAATAATAATTACTGTTTGTGGAGAAGTTTCTATGTGCCAGGCACAGTGCTGAATACTTTACATACATTATCCTATTTACTCATCAGAGCAACTCAAAGAAGTAGGCATCAGTATCTTCCTTTCTTAGATGAAGAGACAAGTTTGGAACTAAGCAATTTGTCGTCCGTCACACACAAAGAGGCAGGAGAGTGGAATTCAGCCTCGGGCCCCTTTCAGCTGGATGTCACCGCCATGAGCTTTCTAAGTAATCCTGCTAATAAATGACAGTCCTCAAATCTTCTAATTGAGGAAACCAAAGTGTTTCGGACGATAGTAAACTTTGCTTTAAAAGTACATTATTTTTGAAAGTTCATACAAGCAGTCTTTATTGGGTGAATATGAATCTCTTCACACATATCTGATGATGCAAATGAGCTACACCAGTTGGCATTCAGCCAGCAGTAAGTGAAATTCCCCAGCTATTATTAAATCCGTTGGTTTACAAGAGAAAAAAATAATATGGCTGGGTAAAAGTATGTCTTATCTACCACCTTTTTCTAACGTTTAATTACTTTTCCTCTCTTTAATTAATATCCTTTCTGAGGTCTCATACTGGCTTCATTTTGATGAATACGCAATGATTTTGTCCCAGTATGCCTACCTCAGTTTTGAAGGAAAAATATTGACCTATGTGTCAAATGATCTTTCTTTTTAGTTCTTATTCTTAATTAAAGCCATTTAACCTGCCCTCAGACCTGCTGTGACTTACTGGAGACCGCCGAGCATTATACCGCTTGGATTAGACCCACAGTGTGACTGCCAGGCTCACGTTGGTTGGCAAGTTAATGATGGATGCTTCTCATTTCCGCAGAGAAGGAGAAATGGAGCCACTGCTCTTCGAAATGACTTAAACACACACGCGGAACTGACAAACGGCTTGACTGTATTTACAATGATATTAGTTTGGAGACAGCTGCAGGTCTTTAACTCCCGATTTCAAGTTTGAACTCATACAACTTTGAACGGTCAACTGCAAAATGAAGAAGAATATTGATGAACATGCCGTGATTGAATTCAAGTGATATTCTGTCACGTTTCTTAAGAGAGCTCCACAGGGTAATCTTTTGCTTGTGGGGTGACATGATGGACATATTCTTCGAAGTGAGTTTGCTTATAACGTTTACTTAATGAATCTGAGCAGCTCATTTCTATGCTTCCGACTCTACCAAATTTCTCTTTGAGATTTCATTACCTTAGTATTATCCTCCTCAGTTGACAGAGGGCTTTTCTCCTTTGATTCTCAGAAAACTTTTGTGAGGGAAGTGATCCCCATTTGACAGATGGAGATCTGTGGCTCAGCGCAGTGACACGGGGACTTGTCCCTTAGCTGGTGTGTGGCAGCGCAGGACCTGGTGGCCTCCGGTTTCCTGACCTGGGCTGCTGCAGGCTCTCATCATTCTGTGTGTCTCTCAGCATTCTGTTGCACACACTCTCCGGAACCACAAGTCAGGAACTTGGACTTCTATTTTTCTTTGATATTTGAACTGGGTCAGAATTTCCTGGGAGTAATTATTGAAGAACAATTACATAAACTGCATACATTGTTCTGTTCCTGGATGAAGATGCCTAAAGTCCCCAATAAAATGAAAGCAGGCCTTTAATGGGAAGAAGTAGAAAAGTTAAAGGTCTCTTACTCATTACGTATATAGTAATTATGTACTATATACGTAATAAAATGACCACTTGAAGTTTTTCTTAGAAGTGTTTTTTAAAAATATGTTTTTTTGGATAAAATACATGTTGATAAATAATTTTCTGACTATGCAAAAACAAATCTTCAGGAAAAATTGTGACAAACACTGGACTTTTGCTTCCATCAGTTTGTATAAACAGTAAGATTGCCAACCCTGATGGTCTAAAGCAGGGATTAGCAAGCTCTGACCTGTTGACCAGATCTAGCCTGCTGCCTGCTTTTGTATGGCTCCTGAGCTTAGGAAGTTTTTATACTTCTCGAGGGTTGGGAAGAAATTTAAAAAAAGAATAATACTTCATGACTTGAAATTATATCATATTCAAATTTTAGTGTCTATGAATAAAGTTTTATGGTTACACAACCACACTGAGCTCGCTCATTTACATACCCGTGGCTATTTTGCATGATAATGACAGAGTTGAGTAGTTGTGCTAGACTGTATGGTCCACAAACTCAAAAATATTTCCTATATGGCTCTTTACAGAAAACATTTGCCAACTCTTGATTTCACACAAGTTACAGGAAAGTATATCTGTATTGCTTTAAACAGATCTTTTATTTCCTAAATAAATGGTATTGCTTCTTGGATTTTGGAGAGAAGAAGCATAGGATTCATTGATAGAGAGGGAGAATTGATTTGAGTAGTTCAGGCAGAAGGATGTTAAATTTGTGGCCTGTCCTAAAAGATGCTCCCTGGCTAACTCTCCATGACTCTTGACTTGGTGCCCTAAGAGACACTAATTTGGATTAAGACATTGCTTAAACTTGGTTCAACTATACCCAGGTCACCTATCAGCATCCATGGAGTTGGTGTTTCTCTTATGTTTCCTATTGGAATAGACAGCAATGATGTAAGTGTATGAGAGTTTGTTAGATGTTTTTTTTCCTTTGATCAAGGTATTTATTTTAAGATATATTAGAAAAAATAATTACAATATCAAATCCTTAATTTCATGGCTGATGTGTGACCAAAATATTTACATAAAACACGAGCCAATATAAAGAAGAAATAGAGAGTAACAGATAATTTGTAAGTTTGGTAATATTATGAACTTAGGAAGCAAATGACCCAAATTTGGAAAACACTATTTAAAAAAAGATGGAAACAAATTAGGTTATGAGTTTAGTTGGAAAATCCAGGGCATTTGAAAGTGACTATTCTTCTAGTGGGGAGACAGGATCAGGGGAGGGATGTCAGCATTTGGCCTGGGATTATTTGGGGCATGAAGAAAAGCATTTCTCTGTCCTGGAATCTTTAGAGTTTATTCACATATTGAGTGAAGAGGTCCGTAACATTATTTCATTACAACTGATTGCCTTTTATGGGAGAGATTATCATACAGATGCTTGCAGATATGGGAATTTGAGAAGCTTGGAAGGTATTTTTATAATCTTAAGTGTCTATCACATACAGACATCTTATGAAATGGAGAATATTCTGCCTCTTCAGTTTGGCATCCTGCTATAATAGTATATTATTTAAATCTAGTTCATATTCTTGAAATAAGATAAAACTATGGTTTTAGTAGCTGCATAGGGTTCCATTGCATGAATGAGACATAGTTTAATTAATTCTCTATTCCTAAAATTTTGGATTTTGTTTTGTTTTGCTATTATAAATAACACCAAGATAAACAACCTTCATCTTTGGGTACATTTCTGATAATTTCCTTAGGATAGATTTTTGCACAGAGTTCCTTGGGTTAAAAGGTATACATATTTGTAAGACTTAATATGTAATGCAAATTGCCCTCCAGAAAGGCTATACAAATTTACATATTTTACTGAGAATGTAGGTGAATGCCATGTTTGTTTGTTCATTTATTTATTTATTTTTATATCTATATCCATATGTCTGAGAAAAGTTTTACAATGTTTTAATATAGGCCTGGCACATTTCTCATAAATATTATACCCAAAGGTCCATTTATCTGTTGGTATGATGAATGCGAATCTTTATTCCATTATTTTCCATAGACTTACTGTTGGTATTTTAAGAAAACAATGATTTTGGGTATATTTTGTATTTGGTCATATTGCTGAACTGGCGTGTTCGTTCTAAAAGTGTGTAAGATGAATCTCTCAGTTTGCATTTAGACAACAGAGAGGTTAGAGTAAATCCTAGGAGTGAACATCTTCAACTTTCCCCACTGTGTGTGAGGCTGCACATAAAAGTCTCTTTTGTTGGTTGGGTCTTATCTGAGCCAAAAAACAGCGCTAGTAAGAAAAATGATAGGACAGTGATCCTATCAGCACCTACTTTGGGTGAATACACCTGGATTAATCTGCAGTTTTGAATGCTTCCCTTTTTAAGTAGAACTTTTAGAAATATTAAGGTCTTGTTTGGTGTTACTTCTCAAATTCATTTTAAAAAAAGGCTTTGTTTTTTTTTTAGAAAAGAATTGTGTTCAGCCTTACGGAGAACCCGGAATGAGTTAGAAAATGACTATAGTCCCTTGCTTCTTTTAGCTTAAAACAGAATTTATGTTTTAATTTAGTTTTTCAGCCTCTATGTGAAATTGTTTCACATGTAGGTTAAGGCCAATGGTATAAAAAAAGTCACTGATTCCTCATTTCTAATTCTTTTTTCATTTAGCAATGTCCATTGGCTTTCGAATAAGTTGATTTTTAGGAGACTGGATTTGGCCGCTTATAGCTCTAAGAAAATGATGCTGTTATAAAGGAGAATTGTCATTTTAGGTGCTGTCAGACTTTTATGCTCCTGATATCTTGGCATCCCAGTAGAAAATTAGGTGTTTATGCACGGGTGAAAGCAGATTTAATGAACATGAAAACCACTGAGAAGCTATGTGTTGAACACTGTGTTTTGCTTATTTCTTCTCAATCCTCCAATGTCTACACTGGGAACAGAAGGATCTAAGCTAGTGTCCTTGAAAAAAACATAATGGGCAAAAAAAATCTCTGTCCAATTGTCATTTATCAGAGGCTTTGAAAGTCAAGATTATTATTATTTTTTTAAGGAGACAAAGTATAATTATGTAAATGCACTAGTAGTGCACATCTGTTGTTTGTCCTGCTCAGTACATCTTCTTCATTTCTTGAGAATTAGGACCTTAATCTTGCTTTGGAGAGAATTGCTACTCGCTCATTCTCTCACTGTGTCCCTAGGGTGGGATTGACCTCTTTCTCTGGCTCTGGGGGTGGATCTGGGATGCAGACCTTGTCAATCCTAACACCCTCCCCCTCCTCCTTTCCCTCCGCCCCCATCCCTTAGGGATTTACTCTCTGGAATGGAACATGAAGCAGGCAAGGTCAATGGACATTGCTCTCATGACTTGTCTTCAATCTGCTGGGGAGGAGGCACTCCCTTCCCCCTGGGATAACTAAATGAGTATGATGAAAGGCTGGATGTGGAATGGCCATCTGAGCCGCCACCTGGGGAGAAGAAATCAGAGGCAAGACCTGGAGAGAGACAGCCTCCTGAGGTCCTCACTTAAGCCCCCAGTCCAGCTGTGGCTGAAATGAGCTCTACCATGAATGTCAAAATTATATTGGCTAATACAGTCCCTTTGTTCCCCCTCCTCTTACTTCCGTGTGTTTAGGGAGTCTTTTGGTCAGCTGTAATGGAAAGAATCCTGAGAAAACTCTGTTATTCTCCTTATTCAGCTCTTTCTATTCCAGCCTGATTGGCTCTTTGACGACTTTGAAACATACCAGGTACCTCAGGCCATTTTCATTTGCTGGTCCTTCTGTCTGGAAAGCTCTTATCTTCCCCATGGCTCTGGTCCTTACCCCTTCGAGCCGGTACTTAATTGTCACCTCCTCAAAGAGGCCATCCCTGACTCTCTATTTAAAATGGAAACACACACGTCCCTCCATAACCCCCCCTTCAAATGCCTTCTAGAATATCAAATCCTTAATTATTTGTATATCATCAGATTCCCCCACCTCCACTGAAATGTGAGATCCTTGAAGGAAGAGATTTGTGTCTGGAGAGGGTGGGTGCTCAATAAATATTTTTGAACTGGTTGTGAAATAGTAGCTAATTTCTTCAGATACGACTGACTTGTTACTTCTAAAGGGAAAATGGTAACTTGTATGGTGGAATCACTATGTTAACCAAGTGATCAAAGTCAATATCACACACAATCGGATGAATTGACATCATGGGCCTCCTAATGTGATGCACTGAGAAGGACACAGCATCGCTTCTGTCATCTTGCCACAGCTGCAAGGAAGCATCAGAAAACATCAGACAAATCCAACAGGAGTAACGTTCTGTAAAACACCTGGCTTGTGTTCTCAAAAAAATGCCATTATTAAAATGATCAAAGAAAGGCTGAGAAACTTTCTGGATTAAAGGAAACTCGAGACGTGGCAGTCAAATGCAGTGTGTGATTCTGGATTAGAAAACAATGCTATATAGGTTATTATGGGGACAGTTGGAAGAATTTGAGTATGAACTGTATATTAGGTACCAATAGCATACATATCAACGTCTCATTCCTGAATTTGATAATGATACTGTGACTATATAAGATACAGTTCTTGTTCTTGTGAAACGCACTGAAGTACTTAGGGGTAAATCATCATGGAGTCTGCAACTTTCAAAAATTTTAGCACTATCTGTATATATATCTAATTATCTGTATAGCTATACCTATAGCTATCTATCTAGCAAAAAAACAAATGGAACAAAACGTTAGCAATTAGAGAATTTAGGTGAAGGGTAAATGAAAATTCACGGTATTAAAAAAACTTACAGATAAATTACAAGAATACTATTAGTTAGACCTGTATGATATAACCAATATTTGGCCATATTTGATTTATAAAAGTGCCAATTTCATGTGGTTCATCTAATACTCTTGCAACTTTTCTGTAAGTTTGATTTTTTTTAATTAAAAATTTAAAAAAAAGAAAGGAAATGTGGCAGGTATGACTGGACAGTCTTTACTAAGTGATGTATTTACATGGAACATTTTTTCCCAGTAATTTATCTCAGCTTGATTTTTTAATCACCCATATTCTGTGTATTTGCTGAGAGAAAGAAAGAAAATGTAGAGTTGCCAATTAGTGGCTTCTCAGTCCCTGTTGATAATTTTGTCATACTTGATGTTCATTTATAATGAGTTTGCAACTCTAAACTCCATTCCGTGTAATAGTTCAGAGCTCCCTGGTTCTGGCTTCCCTAGAATGTGTCTCCTGGGACTGGCTCCCATGGACTGAATTCTCTCCCCTTCCTCCCTCTCTCCTCCAACCCAGACTCCTCAGCAGCTGCTGGCTGGGTGGGTGTAGGAGTGGGAGTGTCCTGTGGGGTCAGGGTTGGGGGTCCTCTTCTGTGACTGACAAGCAGAGCACCTGGACCAGGTGGAGGAGGTCTCTTTTGTTATCACTTGCCTCTATGGCTGCTTCTGGAGGTACATGGCCATGACTTCTTTCATGCCTCCTTGCTCTCTTTGACTGTGGTCCCCTATGAATTTCTCCTGCACTGGTTTTCTCAGCACAGGCAATGCTCTGTCCTGGCTCCAAACTCAGTGACCTGTAGGGGAGTCTTCACATCTTTTCTAACGTCTACAGTGATACCTGCTACAGCCCACCCGTGACTATGAATCTGCCTGGTTTCTTGCAGACTTTAGCAGGGCACAGCCTAGCAGTGTGCATGGGCCCTGGTAGGAGATCAATAAACATGTGCTGTCTACAGAGAACACAACACATTATATCAGGACATGAATGACCAGCCGTATAATGTGATGGCTTGGCTCTGGGTCACGGATCAAGGCACATCACTTAATGTCAAGACCCTCTGAAGAGGGAGAATGAACCATATTCATGCTGGACAGGACAAAGTAAAAAGGGCATCACTGGAGGAAGAGTTGGGAATTATAAAGAAGAAGTTCAACCCTCTTTCCTCTTGTATTTCTCCAAATGATATAGAGACCAGTGCGTTGCCATCCTTGATGAGGGGATTGGTCAGGCTTATGAGGACTGTGGCTCTGAGAACCCATCCAGACATGCCTCCACCAAAACCACTTGAGGATGATTTAGTTCAGCAAAGGATACCTTAGGCTTTTTGCATAGGCAAGTGTACTGAAACACAGAAGGGCATCCTGTCCTTCTAGAAGCTGTCATAGGCCTTCCTGGAGACTGACTGGTTGCTGCTACCACCCCGGGGTTTACTAATGGTCCTTCACTGAAGGATGGAGGAGTGCCAAACACTCCTTCAAGCATGTTAACATTTGCAGTCATTTAGTCCTCAGACCAACAGAGCAAATTTGAGAAATAGGCTTTATTGCTCCCATTTTACAGATAAAGAAAAACATGATACAAATGAACTTATTTACAAAACAGAAACAGACTCACAGATTCAGAGAATGAACTTAACGGTTACTAGAGGGGAAGGGTGGGAGGGAGGGATAGACTGGGAGTTTGGGATTGACATGTACACACTGCTATATTTAAAATAGAGAACCAACAAGGACCTACTGTATAGCACAGGGAACACTGCTCAATATTCTGTAATAACCTAAATGGGAGAAGAATATGAAAAAGAATAGATATATGTATAACTGAATCACTTTGCTGAACACCTGAAACGAACACAACATTGTTAATCAACTATGCTCCAATATAAAATAAAAATTTAAAAAAAAAACAAACCTGAGACTTCAAGCAGTCACTTGGCTATTACTTTCTATAGTGAGGTTTTGACTCTAGCTCTGAGTGATTCATAGTCTGTTGCTCCTAGGCCCTGTCTTAAAATATGCATAAATATGCCTAATAAAAGAAGGGAGGAAGTACCCCTTGGAAGGAGCTCGGGGAAGAAGGCCCAGGACACATGTTTTAGTGTGTGTAAACATCACCATGGAGAGGTTTTAAACGGGAGACACCTATCTCCAGGCATCATGACTCAGTGGGTGGAGTGGGGACTGTAATAGTTTTAAAAGCACCCCAGGTGATTCGGATGTCCTAATTGCCCTAGAGAGTTAACTGGATTTAGCCATACCTATTAATTAAATTGTTCTAAGTAAACGTGTGAATTCTAATTTATTTTATGGAGTATTGCTAGGGGCCTTTCCTTGAAGAAGTTAGGGCTGTAATTACAAGGCCGAATTATCAATAAGCATCTCCTTTTATGACTTGGGTAGTATTCAGAATGATAGGCACACTGCATGCTTTCCATTGGTTGCTTATTTAATGTATATCATCTGGAAGAGGTGCATTGCTGTGTAGGATATTTCAGTATGAGAAGGCAGAGATAATGGATAACCAAGGAGAATGGGGCTCTTCGTAATAACATTTGGAAATTCCTCAACTATCCTCCAATGTGGGCCATTAAGGCTCTGCTGATTTGAAGGTAGCCGGCTGCTAAGGTACATTTTAGTACTTTCTTTCTCAAATTTGGTTTCATTTTCTTTATTCTTGTGTCAGATGGTACTTGCTTTGCTTAGCAGAAAGCAGATGATACGTCTTTTAGGAAGTTTAGTTGAAAACACCAGATGGCCTTACAATTATCAGTTAACCTTTCCTCCCATGTCTCTGTTTTGCTTTGTAAGGTCCTCTATTCTTTTGCCAGTAACGTTTTTTTTTTTTTTTTCATTTTCTAAACCTGTGCCTTCACATATTTACTTCTTTCTATGTAAAACCTGGCCTAACTTTCACTTTTTTACTTTTACTTTTTCATGACATTCCCATTTGCTTTTTATTTTCCACAAAGATCTCATTTGAGCCAATTTATTACTTGGACACATTTTTCTTAAGTTCATTTTTCTTGTCTTCCTGATTTTTCTCCTGCTTTCCTTAAAGTTTACAATCTACTATTGTGTAGTTGCTTCTAACGTTTTATTTCCCAAGGAAATTTCTCTGTGGTTCTTTACCAGATTAACAAAGGGCATCTGGGTAAGTCTCTTCTTTTGAATAATTCCTATTAGCATTAGCAAATTGACCAAGATATAGAAAACATGGATCTGACGAACTGTGGTCTGTTGACTGGGTTATTTAGCAGATTTTGTGGCAAGATGTTCCTACCATGAGGATGATGGTCATAACTGATGAAAATAGTTGTTAATATGTGTTGAGTGGGTACTTAGGCTCAGACATTGTACTGAACATTTTGTGTCTGTTACCTCCTTTAATTTTCACATCTATGTGCGGAGCTCAGTCTTTTTTTCTATTGAGTGAGGGAAAATAGGCTGTTTTACTGGGAGCGAGGTGGTGGTGAGGTATGGTTTGAAGACAGAAGCTCGTCAGAGGGAATAGCCAAGTGAAGGTGGTCCCTTGGGGCCCTGTTTAGGCTGAGGATGCCAGAGGGACTGTTTCATGAGGTACCCTCTACCCATCACCTGTCCACCCCACCCCTGCACCAAGGTACCAGGGAAGATAGGAATAGAGGCTTTAATCATTGTGCTGGTGCTGCTGTTTACCGGAGTGCAACTAATCCGTGCTCTGTGGAGTCTGATGCCACAATGGAAATGAGAAGGTTTCACGCAGAAACACTCCAGGGTTGTCGAAAGAGCCAGGTCTCTGGTGCAGTGGTGTGACAGGACAAACGGAGTGAGGAGAGGAGTGGGGAGCAGATCCCCAAATTCAGAGACTATTTTAAATCCTTTGTAAAGAGCTATTAAATGCTATTTAATGCTTTAAAAATACTATTACACATGAGGAAACCAAGGTGAAAAGAAATTAAGAAACTTTCCCAAAGATGCAAAGTAGTAGCAAAGACTTGAATAGAGAGAGTTGCTTTTGACATGCTTTGTCCCTTCTTGGCTTTTCTTTTTTAAAACTTATATAAATATTAATTGTGGAATTTGTACTCTTTTGTTATTTATGAGCATCTTCTGATTATTTATTATTATATGAGGCTAAGATCCTTTTTTTGTTCATATCTGCGAAATGATTTTCTGTTAACTTGGAAGCGCATTTTTTGGGACCCATCTAATGTCTAAACCCTAAAGTTCCTTCTTTCAAAGGGCTGTTCCTGGCATGTCGACAAACCATTTTGTGTGGCCGGGCTTTGGTATTTTGAATGTGCCAAATATCATCAATGTTTGACTGACTAAATATGTTACTTGCAAAATATTTTATTAGCTTTGAAAACTCTAATACATGGCCTGCTGTCCTGTTTCTGAGAGCTCAGGGTGGAGCTCAGGGTGGAGCTCAGGAGTCCTGTTTCTGATAGCTCAGGGTGGAGCTCAGGGTGGATGTAGAAACTTTTAATACATGGAGTGTCTTCTCTTTGCTGATGTTTCTGTAAAAAATGGATAAGCTGATGAGATCAGAATCAGCTGTGTTTCTTATGCAGCACCAGTGCTCCAGATGCATGCTAAGTCCCTAGCTATGCATCTCATTAGCTTGCCTAGCAGTTGGAGATCTGCATACTGACTTTGAGAATATTTCATTACTGTATTTTTCCAAGGGAGGCTTTATATTTGCCAAAGAACTGATAAGATATGTGTCTCTATAACTCAACTGGTTTTATACTGTGATCAATATGAGAGATTGCCTCTGATTACCTGGGGATGCCATGAAACTTGCTAACGTATATTAGGTTTCTGGTTTATTTTCTGATTGACTGGGT
The DNA here is from genome assembly GCF_011762595.2 of Tursiops truncatus. Taxonomy (NCBI): domain Eukaryota; kingdom Metazoa; phylum Chordata; class Mammalia; order Artiodactyla; family Delphinidae; genus Tursiops; species Tursiops truncatus. Next base: position 92,265,039 of record NC_047040.1, on the reverse strand, counting down.
CGTGTAAAATTTAGGAAAAGGAGGTGCAATGAAGAAAATTTTCAATGCTGTTTTTTCCTACTCGGACTGTTTTCTTTAACAGTCTTTAATATGTGCTTCTTAATTTTATAACAGTTTAAAAGAAAAATGAAAAGGTAATTGTCCCCATTTTGCAGATTTCAAAATACAGAGGAAAACAAGTTAGTTTTCTATTGCTGCTATAACAAGTTATCACAAACCTAATGGCTTAAATGTATTGAACAAATTTATTATCTTACTGCTCTTGAGGTCAAAAGTCTGACACAGGTCTCACTGGGCTAAAATCACGGTGTAGGCAGGCCTATGTTCCTTCCTGGAGGCTCCAGGGGAGAATCTTTTTCCTTGCGCCTTCCAGCTTCCAGAGGCTGCCTGCATTCCTTGGTTCATGCCCCTTCCTCTAGCTTCAAATCCAGCAACAACAGGCCAGTCTCTGATGTTTCCAATCTCCCTCCTTCTTCCCTCTCATCTCTTTAACCCATCCGGTGAAGGTTCTTTGCTTTTAAAGACTCCTATGATTAGATTGAGTCCACCTTGATAACCCAGGACAGTCTCCCCATCTCAAAATCCTGACAGCTGCGGTGTCTTTGCAATGTAAGATACCATATTGACAGATGCTGGGGGTTAAGACATGGACACGTTGGCAGTGGGGCAGGGGGCATTATTCTGCCTACCGTGGGTTCTCCATTGTCATGCACAGATTGAAGAAGCAGTGTTAGTCTCATCCTTTCACTTATGAAATTATATACTCTGAAGCAGACTTTCTGAAATATAAAGTCGTTCGTAATTATTTAAATGTACTGCAGTGGAATAGGTTTAAGGAAATGAAATAAGATGTTTTAGACATGAAATAAAGAGGCTCTATTTACTAAATTTCCTCAGGTTAAGAAGCCAAAGCCCCAGCATTAGAATTGAGAGAATATATTGTCTTCCGTGGTTTAAAATTGCTTTGTACATTCGTTGTAGTTCCCAAATAAACTGGAACTCCCAAACATTCTGAAGGAGGTAAATCGGACCCGTCCTCTTTCCCAAAGCATCATGCTCAGTGCCAAGCCCATGGTCTCTTTCATTGTTGATTGCTGTTCAAGAGCTGTTTGATTACTAAGTAACTCCTATAGGTCTGGTCCTATAGGTCCAACAAACACGGGGCAAGGCTCCGATGGTGCTTTCTGATTTCAGCCTCTTTCTTCCTCTTCCTTTCCAGGTCACACTGTCCCTTCTTACCTCCTGTGGAAGGTAAGGGGAGCCTTTTGTCCTAGCGAAATTGGCTGTTAAATTCTTCACTCATGATACCTGGATAAATATGTTTGTTTGCATTATAATAGTCATGAAAACTACCAAGAAGAGAGGTGATGGAGCTTCAGATGCAACGAGGAATTTCTTTCTTTTTTTTTTTTTTTTGCGGTACGTGGGCCTCTCACTGTTGTGGCCCCTCCCACCGCGGAGCACAGGCTCCGGACGTGCAGGCTCAGCGGCCATGGCCCCAAGGGCCCAGCCGCTCCGCAGGACGTGGGATCCTCCCGGACTGGGGCACGAACCCACGTCCCCTGCATCGGCAGGCAGACCCCCAACCACTGTGCCACCAGGGAAGCCCCGAGGGCTTTCTCTAGTTGTGGCAAGAGGGGGCCACTCTTCATCGCGGTGTGCGGGCCTCTCACTATCGCGGCCTCTCGTTGCGGAGCACAGGCTCCAGACGCGCAGGCTCAGTAGTTGTGGCTCACGGGCCTAGTTGCTCCGCGGCATGTGGGATCTTCCCAGACCAGGGCTCGAACCCGTGTCCCCTGCACTAGCAGGCAGATTCTCCACCACTGCGCCACCAGGGAAGCCCGAAGAGGGATGTCTTAGCAGTGATGCTTTCCTGGTGGTTCCCAAGGCACACTATCCTCCTTCTTATTTTCTCTGCACTGGACGATGTCTCCATCTCTACACGTCCAGTGATAGAACAGGAGTGAACTGATGTATTTTAGCAATAACTTTGAGCACAGTATCTAACTCTGGGTAGACTTATCGATTACTTGATTAATTTATGTACTTATATCTGTCTCTTTGACAATAGAGTTTCTGACTTTTCCTATCAAAGGGCATGTGCTGATAAGTAGGATACTAGTATTAGAAAACCAGAACAAGTGCGGGAAAAGAAAACATGCTAAGTAGTGATGTAATTAACATAGTTTCTGTGATTAACAAGCAGATTCGACCTTATAGTCAAACCACAGCAAAGAGAATCATGAGAAGTCACTAATCCCTCTGGCAATGTTAGGTCAGCTCCAGACCTTTACAGGATTTCTGACCCAGTTTTTCTAGGGGTCTCTCACTGACTTGGACTGCTCAGCATAATAAAGAGTGTTATAATATCCAAGATATTCAGAAAACTCCTATGTATGGTATCCTATTGTCCCGACCTATGTGGGTCAACATTCTGGAAATAAAAGATGAATAGGTATTTTTAAAACATGTAGAACAAAGAGAACAAGAAGCACATACGGCCTTAAGCAACGAGAGAGAAACTTTAGTTCCCTAGACCAGGTTAATGATGACAGTTCATCTATATACCAGAGGATAAAAGCGAAGTCTTATTTGAGGAAAGAATGTCCCTCGGATGGCTGGCCTCTGTTGTCAGCATGTTGCCACAGTTTCGTGCAGATTTACAGTAGGGGGGTGAGTGCCAGAAAGGACCTCACAGCCTCAGATGCTGGATGAAAAACCAAGCAGAAGCTCTCCCAGTGCTGAATGTGTCATTGGCCACTTTCTTTAGCAGAAGACACAGGCAACTTTCTTGAGTTGATACTTTGCTACTTACAAAGATGTAGCCCACAGTTGTCAGTAGAAAGATATGAGATATTTAGAGACAGTTACACTGAAAGGTGTGTGTGTGTGTGTGTGTGTGTGGGTGGGTGGGTGTGTGAGAGAGAGAGAGAGAGAGAGAGAGAGAGACAAGGCAAGAGAGACAGAAAGAATGAGAAAGAGAGGAGGGTAGCTAGGGGATAAAAGAATTAGATCATTTCATGCCTTGTTTTATTTCAGATTACAAGAATTGAACTTAGCCCATTCCTTACCTTTCTAATTATTCAGAGGAGAGAGTACCAATTTCTAGGAAGTATCTGAGATGTGTGTGTACTTTGTTCTTGTGTGTTGTATGAGTGGACATAGGAGCCATGAAGATGCTGACAGATGAGGGAAGATGGGCAGATACTTATGCTGTATTCCCTGTACTTCCTGATCTCCAGCTCCTCAATCCACCTGTCACCTGACCTCTCATGCCACTGAAAGTGGCTAAGGTCTTGAATATAGAATATAGTATATGTATATATTCAATATCTTGTAATAACGATCATGGAAAAGAATATGAAAAAGAATGTGTGTATAAGAATATATATGAAAAAGAATATCTATCTGTAACTGAAATAACCAAATCACTTTTCTGTATACCTGAAATTAACACAGCATTGTAAATTAACTGTACTTCAATGAAAAGCAAAAAGATAAGAAACCATGTTATCTGCAAACAACAACAAAAAAATGGCTAAGTTCTCCAGGAACCCTCAGTTCTCTAAATTCAGAGTCCTCATCTTGTAATAGTTAACCTCTCAATAGCATTTGGCACTTAGCATCTTCTCCTCAAAATAGCCTTTTCTGTGTTCCCTTCTCAGTTAATGACACTATCATTTGTTCTGTTAGGCACATCAGAAACCCAGGAGCTGCCCCTGACCACTTCTATTTTTCAAACCCCCATATCCACTTCATCAGCAAATTTAGTTGTCTTTATCTCTTCCATCCCCATGGCCACCAAGCTGGTCCAGAGTGTTATTATCATTTCTCATGTGGTCTGTTGAAGTTGTCTCTTAAACACCTCCCCGTATCTACTCTTGTCTTGTTCCATTCCTTTCCCCACACAGCAGCAGCCAGACATGTCCATCTGAAGATGTTCTCATCTCAAGGTGAAACTGCTAACCTGGCCTACAGGACCCAGCATGCCTGGTCTTGACTTCCTCCCGAACATCATTTGTGTTCCATGCTCTCTGTACGCTAGCTCCATGGCCTTTCAGGTCTTCAGATGTGTCAAGCACCTACTTACCACAGGGCCTTTGCACATGCTGTATCCGCAGTCTGAAATATCCTTGCCTCTCTGCTTCACCTGGTTAATGCCATCTTGTCCTTAGATTTTAGCATTAGTGTCACTTCTGGGAAGTGACCTCTGAGTTTCCTTACTAGATTCCTTCCCCCTTTTATCTCACATTGCAGCATGGGCCTTTCTATTGATGACTGTTTCCTACTAGATTATAAGCTCCATGAGAGTAGAAACTACGCCTGTTTTTGCACCTGACACAGAGTGTGCACTCAGTAAATATTTGTTAAATGAGCAAAATCTTATTTCACATAGACCTCTAAGAAGTCTTTGTTAGCTATTCATACCATGAAGTTCTCCTTAAGTATTCGTCACTTAAGTGTGAGTCTTCCATTGTTCTCTTTTTAAAATGCATGTTACAGTTTTCTTCTAACTAGATAGTAATTTCTAAAGGACAAATTGTCTCTGAGGACAAGGAATATATCTTATGCTTTAAAAAAGGTCCTCCAGAGTGCCCCCAATGATTCTGAGCACAAAGCAGGCTTTGAGCCAGTACTTGGGGATTGGTTTACCTTCGTTTCATGTATGTGGAAGTTCAACCATAATCTTTTGCACATGGAACCTCTTTTCTTGGCTTTCTCTTCCAGCCACCCTCAGACATGGAGCTTGTGAGGACAGATAAGGGGTGGAAGTAGGGTCACTGATTTGCACCCCCTTATCTGTGGGAGCTTTATGGAACCTGAGAGAGGGCAGGCTTCCACTCTTCACCTTTCAGATCAGGAGACTGATACTGGAGAGGAGTCGCTCTCGCTTTACCCAGGGCAGGTGTGCAGTAAATTGGACCAGGTTGCATAACTAATTAGAGGAAAAGCTGTGGCCATAACTTGGGTCCTGTGACTCCAGGCCAATTGTTCTTTGCTGGGTTGCATCATTTAAATTTCGAGAAGAAGGATTAAGCCCTTATTAATAGGATGAGGCACACATGCTGGGAATCTAAATTAATCAGGACCGGAAAGCCAGGAAGATCCTGGGGGAAAATATTGGTGTGTGGGTGAAGCCAGGTGAAAGAGGGATGGATTATATATTAGGTGAAAACTTTGTCTAGAATTTATTTTTATTGGAAGCATATACGTTATATTTTCCTATGCTTTGCCACTTTTTATATATAGAATAATTATACATTAAAACATTCCTTTAAAAAGTCGTCTTCTCTCTTGCCTCCTTTTATCTTTTTAAAATATATTTATCATACAAGCTTTAAGTTGTGACCCCACAGGGTGTCATTGTCGGTGACTGTGTTTGTGGCTTGGTTTATGTTCACACACAAATCTCGTTGCTTTTCCTACCAGGCCTTCTGCTTCTTTTCTTTCTCTAGGTACCAGATGCCTTTTTCTTTCTTGTGCACTCATGTGTGAGCACACACACACACACACGCACACGCACACACACACTCCCTCCCTCCCTCCCTCCCTCTCCATGTGCGTAAGCAAAGATTGAGCTGAAGTGAAATACTGTGTGACATATGGTACCTGAAAAACCAGAGTCTCAATAGCAGGGCTGTAATCAAGGGTGCAGATGTTTGGCGTTTGACAATTGAAATGTTTTATGTAAAACTGTTTTAGTATATTAAGTTAAAAGATGGAAAATTAGCTGCATACTGTAATGAACATTTTTTTTCCATTGTAAATGAATAAAATGGGGAACTTAACCAAACAAATAAGTTTGGCCCTCAGTGATCTTCTGAATATGTTTTTTCAAGTATTCAGATTTCATTTTTACTTCCTCTTGGGGGTTCTTTGTGTCTGCCTTTATTATTCAGCCTACATAGACAGTGCATTAAGGTGTTTTGAGTTTCGCTAACCTTAAAGTATTTGGAAATAGAATTCCAGTTAAGATACTGCAATGTTTTCTTTCTCCACTGTCAGAGTTCACTGTGAGTGCACATTTTTTTCTTCTCTTTACCCTTTCAGACTTTTCAGTTACTCATTTTCTTCCAGGTTCTAAAACCTCTTTCCCTTCTACATATTTTACTTAGATTATTCAAATGGACAGTGGCTTATTTTTTCCAAATGTATTTCATTGGTTGTATTATTGTTATTGCATTTAGTGCGATACGTGACTTCTTCCTTACTTACACCCTGTCAAGAATTGCTCTGAGTTTAATGCTTGATAATTTCTTACTCTATCTTGATTGTACATCTCTTGAAATTAGGAGTTAGATCTTGTGGCATATGATACATAAATACCCATTGATACATTTTTAGATTGTTTTTAGAAAAGGAAGGAGTCACATTACTTAACAGAAGATGACATATGTGGATCAATTATAAGTACACGAAACATTCATCAGCTGGTAACTGCCATCAGTAAAACTATTTGGCTTTTCTTCTCACAGTCTTTTGGAACTGTGCCCCCATTTCCTAGTTTGCCATGTTTGGATGGTGCCGTAGGCCTGCAGAATAATCCTTTTCAGCTGTGTTCACTTTGCCAATGGATTTTTTTTCTGATCCTCTTTTCATCAGAGGCAACTCAAAATGATATTTCCTAATAGTATCTTTACATTAAGAAGAAATAAGGATCTTAACTAAAGATTAAAAATAATATATGTACATATTTAGTAACTAATATTTTTGATGTACAATATTATGTAAGTTTCAGGTGTACAACATAATGATTTACAATTTTTAAAGGTTATACTCCATTTATGGTTATAAAATATTCGCTGTATTCCCTGTGCTGTACAATATATCCTTGTAGCTTATTTACCTTATTACATAGTAGTTGATGTCTCTTAATCTCCTACCCCTATCTTGCCCTTCCCCCCTTAACTTTCCCAACTGGTAACCAATAGTTTGTTCTCTGTATCTGTGAGTCTGTTTCTTTTTTGTTATATTCACTAGTTTGTTTTATTTTTTATATTCAACATATAAGTGATATCATGTAGTATTTGTCTTTCTCTGTCTGACTTATTTCACTAAGCATAATACCCTACAAGTCTATCCATGTTGTTTCCAATAGGAAATTCCATTCTTTTTATGGCTGAGTAGTATTCCATTGTGTATATATACTGCATCTTCTTTATCCATTCATCTGTTGATGGATACTTAGGTTGCTTACATACCTTGGCAATTTTAAATAATGCTGCTGTGGACATTGGGGTGCATGTATCTTTTTGAATTAGTGGGCCTTTGGGGGTATATACCCAGGAGTGGAATTACTGGGTCATATGGTAGCTCTGTCTTTTGCTTTTTGAGAAACCTCCATACTGTTTTCCACAGTGGTTGTCCCAGTTTATATTCCTATGAACAGTGTACAAGGGTTCCCTTTTCTCCACATCCTTGCCAACATTTGTTATTTGTGTTCTTTTTGCTGATAGCCATTCTGCATTATTCTGGTGTGAAGTGATAGCTCTTGTGGTTTTAATTTGCATTTCTCTGATGATTAACGATGTTGAGCATTTTTTCATGTACCTCTTGGCCATCTTCTTGGAAAAGTGTATATTCAGGTTTTCTGTCCATTTTGATTGATTTTTTTTGATGTTGAGTTGTGTGAGCTGTTTGTATATTTTGGATATTAATCCCTTGTCAGTTGCATCCTTAGCAAATATTTTCTCCCATTTGGTATGTTGTCTTTTTGCTTTGTTGGTGGTTTCCTTTGCTATGCAAAAGCTTTTAAATTTTATTAGATCCCATTTGTTTATTCTTGCTTTTATTTTTATTTTTTGCTTTAGAAGACAGATACCAAAAAAATATTGGTATGAGTTATGTCAGAGAGTGTTCTGCCTATATTTTCTTCTAAGAGTTTTATGGTTTACAGTCTCACATTTAGGTCATTAATCCATTTGGAGTTTATTTTTGTATACGGTGTTAGAGAATGTTCTAACTTCATTCTTTTACATGTAACTGTCCAGTTTTCCCAGCACCACTTATTGAAGATACTGTCCTTTCTCCAATGTATATTCTTGCCTTCTTTGTCATAGATTAATTTACCATAAGTGTGTGGGTTGACTTCAGGGCTCTCAGTTCTGTTCCATTGATCTATGTGTCTGTTTCTGTGCCAGTACCATACTGTTTTGATGACTGTGTCTTTGTAGTATAGCCTGAAGTCAGGGAGTGTGATGCCTCCAGCTCTGTTCTGTTTCTCAAGATTGTTTTGGCTATTCAGGGTCTTTTGTATTTCCTTACAAATTTTAAAATTATTTCTTCTAGTTCTGTGAAAAATGCCCTTGGTAATTTGAAAGGGATTGCATTGAATCTGTAGATTGCCTTGGGTAGTATGGTCATTTTAACAATATTAATCCTTCTACTCTGTGAACAAGGTGTATCTTTTCATCTGTGTGTGTCATCTTCAGTTTCTTTCGTCAGTATCTTATAGTTTTCCTAGTACAGGTCTTTTACCTCCTTAGGTAGGTTTATTCCTAGATATTTTAATCTTTTTGATGTGATTGTAAATGGGATTGTTTTATTAATTTCTCTTTCTGATAGTTTGTTGTTAGTGTATAAGAAATGCAACAGATTTCTGTATATTACTTTTGTATCCTGCAACTTTTCTGAATTCATTGATGAGCACTAGCAGTTTTTTGATGGTGGCTTTAGGATTTTCTATGTATAGTATCATGTCATCTACAAACAGTGACAGTTTTACTTCTTCCTTCCCAAGTTTTCCTTTTATTTCTTTTTCTTGTGTAATTGCTATATCTAGGACTTCTGATACTATGTTAAATAAAAGTGGCAAGAGTAAACATCCTTGTCTTGTTCCTGATCTTAGAGGAGATGCTTTCAGCTTTTCACCATTGAGTATGATGCAGGCTTGTCATATATGGCCTTTATTATGTTGAGGTATGTTCCCTCTGTACCCACTTTCCAGAGTTTTTTTTTTTTATCATAAATGGATGTTGAGTCTTGTCAAGAGCTTTTTCTGCATCTATTAAGACAATCATATGATTTTTAGTCTTCAATTTGGTAATGTGATATATCACATTGATTGATTTGTGGATATTGAAAAAATCCATACATCCCTGGGGTAAATCCCAATTCATCACAGTGTATGATCTTTTTAATGTCTTGTTGAATTTAGTTTGGTAATATTTTGTTGAGGATCTGTGTTCATTATTGATATTGGCCTGTAATTTTCATTTTTTCTTATATCTTTGTCTGATTTTGGTATCATGGTGATGCTGGCCTCATAGAATGAGTTAGGAAGCATTCCTTCCTCTGCAAATTTTGGAATAGTTTGAGAAGGATAAATGTTAACTCTTCTCTAAATGTTTGGTAGAATTCACCTGAGATGTTATCTGTTTTTGGACTTTGTTTTTTTGGGAGTTTATTTTATTACTGATACAGTTTCAATACTGGTAGTTTATCTGTTCATATTTTCTATTCCTGGTTCAGTCTTGGAAGATTGTACATTTCTAGGAATTTGTCCATTTCTTCTAGGTTTTCATTCATCTTTTTATTTCACCCTTACAACAAACTAACCTTATAGATAGGCAGATATTTATATTCTGTTTATTAATGAGGAAACCGAAGTATTAAATCAACAAGCAAAGGCCTTACATCTCTTGGACAGCCGAGTTTGAGCTCCAATCCAAAGGCTTCAGAGCCTTTGGGCTTTTCCCTACACATTTCCACCATGCCTTTGGTGTAACAGTTAGCCCATAAGTGGATACTGATGTGCTTTGAAGTTCCTTATAAAGAGGTGTCCCCCAAAGTAGATGATAAAGGTATTTCTCTGTGGTAAAGATATAATCTATTACAATATATTGCCTAGTAGTAAAGAGTTGATCAGTAATCCATGGACATCAGCTCTTGGTGGACCTGCCAAAAGTCAGTGTAGCTAGGAGAAAGGTTCAGTAGTTAGAGGCAAATGGTTTTGGAGGCTTTAGGAGAATTTGAGGCTTTATCAGATATCCCCACTTGGGAGTATGCTTCTTTGTCTTGGCAGATGACCGGTATACCATCTCCCTCTTCTGCCCTAATCCATTTAAGGAAAGGCTTATTCTTCCTCAAAGTCCAACACAGCCCTTCTTTGTGGGCCTTCTCCCGTGTTGCCCAGAACACTGGGTTCTCTTCTTTTTGGGAGACTCCTACAATAACTGTCTGCTGTGCTCATTTAGCACTTAACAAATATTTTGTCTTAATTTTCTTGTAAATGCTCTGCTTTCTCAAAGGGATTTAAGGTGTTTCGAGGATGGAACCATGCTTAAAGTTCTTTGTATTACCAGTTTGACCAAAGTGGATGGATATTGTCCCTGATAGCCCAACCAGTGTGTCACTGGTCATCACAGTCTCCAACCATTCATATAATCTTTTGCAAAGACAGCTATCATTTGTCTTGCATCTAGCATGTAGCAGGCAGTATGCAAGATCCTTATAGTATTGGTCTCTTCAATTTATAGGTGAGATACTGAAACTCAGGAATTTAAGTAACTTGCCCATTAAGTAGAAGACTTGGGATGTACTCTTTCTTCCACCACTGTCTTTTGGGGCCTGCCCAGTGTCCTCTAGATATAACTTGAATCTTGCTTTCGTCTTTGCCGTCTGTTGAGGGTATTGGTAGCTAGGTCAGAATTTGTGGACTTTCCAGATAAAATCATCACTCTTTGAATAATCTGTTAATGGACTCTGTGATAGATGATTATCATACAGGTAGAAATTAAGCCTCCAAGTTTGAAAGTAAAGGGCAATTAGGTGCATGGATCTTGATTATTTTCTACAGACTTCTCTCTCTCTCTCTCTCTCTTTTTTTAAAGCAGTTAGCTGTTTGGTACTTTAATGACCCATCTTTTTCCTTTTTAGATTTAAGACAATAATTAGAACTAATCTTGGCTGGATAACTATGAAGGGTCAAGTGTGGGTCTCATAATTTAAAGGACTCTGTAAAGAATATTGTGAGAAATATCCTACTTTGCGATTTTACGTTTACGTATTCAGAGCCAGGTTTCTAAAAAGTGCTGATTTAGAACCTGGTTCATAGAAAGGAGTGTTTTTCACTCAGGCAAAGTGCAAAAGGCCAGTGGAATAATTTAGACTATCATTAAACATCCTTTTTCTTTTCCCTCATGTGTGCACTCACTCAGCCAGCCTTTGATTAGGACAAGGGAATGAAAGGGGCTTAGGCTCAGGTGGAAGCAAAGTTTGTTGAGACACAGATAATCACTTGAATTCATAAAAATGATCAAATTCACTAAAATTAAAATACTAAAAATATTCACCGTAATTTTCAGTGCTTGTCTAAAATGTATGGCATAGCCTCCAAATTCTCCCAAAATATTTTTGAGATTTATTACTGGAATTTCAGAGTTCAATAATGTAGCCAGAACTGATATCCAAACTTTTTCCTGCTGAGCAGTTGTTCTCATGACTAACATGTAGCTAGTGCACAGCCCTATGACCACAATGGTTATCAAAATATCGAAATACTTCCCTAGTGGTTGGTAAAAGTCACTGCCCCTGCCTGCTGAAGTTTCTCATAATCCAAGAGCTAAAGGATTACTATCTAGTACCATAGAGGCCACCAAGGACCCTGCTCCTTGCCAGCTCCTCTTGGTGGCTGTTTTGACTGTCACCCTGGGTTGTTTTTGCTCAGTCTCTCTGCCGTGGAACAGGCACAGATTTGTAGCTCAGTGGTTATGGCTTTTTCCTCTTCCTTGCCAAGCTGAGAGCTGGCTTTTGAATGTTGTTTCACAGACATTGTTCCAGTTTAAAATTAGTAGTAGAGTCTTCCAAGTGGTAGACACACGCCTTTAGAAAGCCCCATATATCTAGGCAAGAGTGAGTGCAGTTATGCTTGTTTTTGCTTTCTTTTTTTGTCATTAGCATTATTTCCCAAAGGAATGCATGTAGATTGACTGTGTGAAATACTAGTGGAATTCTCAGAATTTTGTGCTGGAGGTGTTTAGGATTGGGGATTGTAGGTTTGATATCTGTGAGTGTAGATGCAAATGCATTCTATTTGAATTGCTTTGACTCCAAGATTTGCTTTTGATTCCAAGATTGATTAAGAGAAGAGGACCTTGGTGGCTTCTGACAAATTTATGTTACCTTCTGTATTTTGTGTTGCAATAAAATGTTTTAAATCATTAATGCGACAAGGTTGGATATAAACAGGGAAGAAATTAAACTAATCTCATCAAAGTTATTTAGGAAGTTTCTGACTATACTCTTTAATCTTTGTTTCAGAAAACAGCAGACTGCATTATTAAAAAGGAGCTCATTGCATGTGGGAAGAGCCTTCAGCGGGTGTCTGTTTTCAAATATGAAAATAAAGAATTTGAAGTTAATTTCAGAGCTGAAGAAATTGCTAGTCAAAACAGTGTAGGCCATTTTGGAAATGTTATTACATTTTTAAAAACATTTATTAAAAAAACGTGTATGTGTGCTGCTATACAAACATCCCATGGGTGTAATCACAAATGAGAATTTCACTGATGCTGAGCTACAGCTACAAATTGGACAAAGATAGTAATGTGGTCTCCTTTTTTGAGTTGGTACATACTCAACTCTTGCCAGAGTTGAGAAGAGAGAACTGAGGAGCCCTTTTCCATCTTCACTGTCAGGAGCGGTGTGTGTGTGTGTGTGTGTGTGTGTGTGTGTGTGTGTGTGTGCGTGTGCGCGTGCGCGCGCGCGTGTGCACGCTCGCGCATAGTTAGCAGGGTTGCGATTCATTAGTTTATGTACATTAACATTTTATATGCATTATGACAATCAGCAAAACCACCTTGCAGCCTAATATCCTCCCAGGGAGTTAAGCACTTTGCTGGCTGCTCTTTCCCCATCACTTTTCCTCGATCCCCCTCTGCAACCTCATCCTTTGTTGGCTTCAAAGTGTTGAAGTGCTCCAGGACTCAGCTCTTGGACCACTCTTTTTATGTAACTACTCCTGTTCCTTAGGTGGTTTCATCCAATCCTATAGCTTGAAATGTCATCTATATGCTAAAGATGTCCATATTTTTATTTCTAGCCCCAGTAGCTCGTGAGATTCAGACTTTTGTGTCCATTGTCTGCTGTACATCTCCCCTTGGATGTCTAAAATCATCTCAAGTCTAGTGTGTCTGAAATAATAACTATTGATTCCTGCCCAACTTGCTTCTCTTCTGTCTTCCCCACCTCAGTGAATGGCATTACCATTTACCCAGTTCCTCAGGCCAAAAAACACAGGGATTCGTCTCGAACGTTCTCTTTCTCACTGTTCATTTCACATTCAGTCTCTTAGCAAGTCCTGTCACTATACTTTCAAGGTATATCCCACATGTATCACGTAATAAATCATAGCAGTTCACCTATTTTCCCAGATTGGACTGACTTCATCTTCTCAAAAGATTTGTGTCCACCCTTAACCTGCTGGTGGCCACCCCCTATATTCACAGGGAACCACTGAAAATATAAAATGAATCTGCCACCCCCTGTCTTCCAAAGGCTTCCTGTCCTACTGAGAATGGAATCTTAAGTCCTTATCCTGGCCTGCAAGGTCGGCCATGGTCTGGCCATTGCCTCTGGCCCTGTACTCGTTTTCTCCCGCTTCTCTTCTGCCCCATGTCATTCACTCTTCTTTAGCTTTACTGGTCTCCCTTCTGGCCACCAGCTTTCTATCTCAGGGCCTCATTTCTGTCTGGCTGCAACCTGCTTCTCCCAGTTATAGGCATGGCTTACTCCCTGCCCTCATTCAGCCCTCCTTTCCCTTCCCCCAGATGCCTGCAGGGCTTCCTTCCTCATCTCATTCAGAACTCCCTTCTGGACTACTTTAGTTAAAATAGTGATCCTATTACTCTTTATCATTGCTAAGTATTTTATAGCACTTCTCCTTACCTGAAGTCACATTGCCTGTTTCACTTGTTTGCTCATTGTCTGTCTCCTCGGAAAGTATGGATACTCCCTTTGGACATGGCACAGTGTGTCTCTGTTGCTGTGTCTCCAGCATGTGATGAATGAATGAATAAATGATATAATTATGTTAATCTTTCTTCCTTGATATCCTTACCCATCTAATTTTCATCTTGTGATGATTTAAACTGTCTCTTTATATCCCAGCCTGTGTTGCTATGAATACTCAACAATGTTCTGGTCCCTTTAGAACAGAGGAGCATCTGATTTAAGAGGCAGCAAAAAAAAGCATAATGGGTCCAGGCACAGGACTTGGAAAGAAACAGACCTGAGTTTAACGCTGGCTGTCTAATTACTGACTTTGCGAATTTTGGACAATTTAATTCACTTCCCCTGATCTCATTCCTTATTTTAAACTGGGGGTAATGACACCACACTCATTTGTTTGTGGCAAAGGATAAATAAAATCATGTATGTAGAGCTCCTAGTTTATAGTTAAGGCTCAGATAGGGTACTTGCTGTTACTATTAGTTTTGGTATGAAAGAATTGTGCAAACAAGTTTTTTGGTGATCACATCATCGCTCATCAAGCAATCACATTTGTCAGTCTTTTTTTGTTTGGTGATCTGGTTGTGATTCTGGGTTTTTGTTAGGATCCGCTTTGTTGGGTTGTGATTTGGATGTAGAGGGAAGGGGGGGGCCAGTTTGCTTGATCATTCCTAATTAAGAAGGGTGGTATTTGGGGCTCAGATAGAGGCACAGTGGCCTTTTATCATTTACATATGTAGTAGAGTCAGTATTTAAGCTAATACAAGTGAAGCTGTGTAATAAATGTAGTTTTTGTACTTTCTGTCATTGATCTCATCTTGCTTGTCAGCTTCCCTCCACCAGGTGCCAGAGTTTGGGGAAACGTAAACTTGTTAATTAAGGGCATACCAGTCTCTTCATTAAATAAAGGTGGAGGGGGTTGCGCTATTTTGGTCATTTAATTTTTTGCAGGTAAAAATTTTTTTCCTGAGTTTCTCTGCTCTCCTCGTCCTCCTTCCCAGGATCGGGTCCACGTGGCAAGAGAGGCGTGTGAGACTGGCACCCTGGTTTCTGGGCCTGTTTTGGAGTCCGATGGGCTGTGGCTATTTGGCCCTGGCCATCTGGCATTGTGCCTGCAGGGGTGTGACAGGCCTGCCCTACATTTGGGGGGTGGGGCACTGCTGCTGAAGTCTGTTGGGGTTTTTTTGGTTAAAAAAATCTCCATTTCCTGCCTGAGGTCTCCACCAGCCTTGTCTATACGTAAAGGTCTCTTCAGGTTCCTTTATTGTCTCAGCTCCTGCAGAGCCCTGAGCGGCAGGGAGGAGGCCAGGACCTCTCCGCTGCTTCGCCTCACCAGGCTGAAAGTCCAGAGTCAGCGAGAGAACGCGCTGACCCAGTTCCAAGCCTTTGACATCCATTTCTAAATCACCTTTGAGACACTCCTGTGTTTCCCCCATGCCATATTGGACAAAGGAGCTGGCAGATTTTCCTAGACACTGCTCGGAGGAGCAAAGATCAGGCGGCCCTTACAGTGGAGTTTCCTTCTCAACTTGAGGATTTCTACCCCCTCCCCACTGCCTGAGGGTCACTCCTGGCTGGGAGGATGCTCCTTTCATCTGTTGCTTCTCCCTCTCTCTCCATAGTTGCTCCTAAGGAGAACCAGGGGAAGAATTATTCCTTCTGCTTCTGCTCAGGTGCAAGCTTCCCTGGGATCACATCCTCCATCCCCAGAACTCTATGGCTTATTGTAAAACTCTGTGATCTGAATTCAACAGGTTTACTTTTCTTATGTAAGTGGGGAGTTTCTAATTGTAATAGAGAAAACCTAGGATTTTCAGTTTTGCTAGAAAACCTTGACCTTGTAATTATTGTCTCATTATGCACTCATTAACTGAAGCGGGAGAGTCGGCATCCAGCATTGATCTTCTTCCTCCAGGCAGAACCCTCCCTCCTCTTCTCAGGAGACACTTGACCTTAAAAGCGAGAGGTGCAAGGGGAAAAGATTTTCAAAGGAATGATCAAAGCCTCTCTTTAATGTATTGATGATATCACTGCATTAAAGTGTTTTGTAATCCCCTTTTCCTCCTGGCTCTGTGGCTCCTGCTGAGCATGTAGATCTCACCTGTTTATGTTGTTTTTTGCTAATTTCATGGTAAGCAGCAAAGAAATCAAACAGATCTGGAAAGATGCATATACCTGAGTAGAGTCAGTGGGCTTTAAAATGACATCTTTTACGTATATGTCTTATGTACATGTCTTATTTCAAGGACGTGTGTTCAATAAGCGTTTTTTAAAAATCACAGTAACATCTTTTAATCTAGAATTTTGAACATTTTTCATTTATCAAGGATTAGTTACAAAGTATTTAAAAGATATTCAATATTCTGCTTAAATTGAAGCAGCTAAGTCTTCAGTAGCTAGTATAGGTTAAACCTTTATTCAGTAAGCATTTATTGACTGCTATATGTGTGATATTGTATTATGATTCTGGGGATATTAAATTGAAATGACACGGATTTTAGCTTTAAGGAGAATGCAGTTTAGTAAAGAAAACAGGCAGATAAAAGAATAAGTACAAGCCAGATTGATAGCACAGCTATAAGAAGACATACAGAGTACAGAAAGGGGTAAGGGCACTTCTGTTGGGTAGTTGCAGGGCAGGTCAGGATAGGCTCTCTGGGGAGTTTACCACTGGGTCGGAGGTTGAAGAAAATCTTGGCAGACAGGCAGAAGGGGAACTGTGTAAGCAGAGGCAATGAGGAAAACATGGTCAGTTTCAGGGACTCTAAATAGATTTATATGTTTGGGGCATAGGAATTTTGAGAAACTGTCAAGAAATGAGGTTGTCAAAGGTCAGTAGGGTCATATCACCAATGGCCTGGGATGTCTTGCAAAGGAGTTTGAGCTTTATCCTAAAAATGGGGGCCACTGGAGAATTTTAAACATAGGAAGGGTATGGTCTGACTGAGTTCCAGAGAATTTGCTCTGGGTGTTGCCTGGAGAATTTCCTCTCGGGGAGTGAGCCTGCTGGGAATCCAGGTAGCAAGTGGCAAAGACGACAGGGGAAAAGGGAAAAAGAGACCAGAGGCATGCAGTATGTAAAGTGACAGGACAGGAGGTTAGGACAGGCTGTGGAAAATGAGAGGGAAATATGGAATGACTCCAGAGTTTTTGGTGTGTATGATTAGACAGTTGGTGGTGTTACCAAAGAACAGGGAAAACAGCAAGAAGAGCTTTCTAAACTGTCATCCATGCAGCTAGCATTTATTAAGCACATGCTGTGTGCCATGTCCTTGGTGTTCCTTACTCTTAGTTAAGTCTTCTAATAGCCCTATGAGGTAAGAACCATCACCATCCCCCATTTTACATACCAGGAACCAGAGCTCCAAAGTGTTCGATGCCTTGGCCAAAGTCACAAACTACAAGTGTCAGAGCCAAGATTTGAACCCAGTCTTACTGACTTCATAATCTGCTTTAAAATATTATGAATTTGTATATTAATAAATATTATAAATTTGTATATTTATTATCTATTTTAAAGGAAATGATCACTCATTATATAAATGAGAAAATATCTAAAAACAGGAACAAGAAAAATGGTCGTTCAGGGTCTTGCTACACAAAAAACCAAGTCGTGGCTTTATTGTTCTTGGTGAACTTTCAATTGGGGCGAGGGGGAATTTGAGCTGGGGGTATCTTCCAGGTGCTTGAATACATGAGTCTAGGTCTCAGACTAGTAATCAGAGCCAGAGGAAACTATTTGAAAATCATCAGTAGATATTGATAGGTTTGGAAACCTGTCAATAAAATAAAAAATGGAGAAAATAAATTTTAAAAAAGCACAATGAAATCTTACTCAACGCTCGCAACTGTATGGACCGTAACCCTCTACGAAGAAAATAAAGATTTTTAGATTTTGCTTGAAGAAATGACAGAATCAGTTTGTATAAGCACATTTATCTGGAATCTCATGAGACAGTTTTTCTCAACGATTCTGGAGCTTTCTAGTGTTTTTCCGTGTTAGTCTATTGCTAATTTGTCAGTGTCTCCTGCTTCACCAATAATGGAACGTAAGTCCTCCTAGCAGGCTAATTGAATTATAAAAATGACACTCTAGGCAGGGTAGTCTGTGGAAGCATGAATTTGTCAAATAACAGGATTTAAAGACAATTGCTTTTAAAGAATAGCTTGCACTCTTGTGCCTTTTTCATCCAGATGATTTCTCTGTTTTGGGGAAAATATCAGTGTTCATCATTGTTAAGTCAGGGGAAAAAAAGCTGCACGGGGTTATTTTATGGGTGTCAAAAGCTACACAGGAAGTAAAGAATACCATGAGGTACTGTCAGTGTGAAACAGTTTGTATTCCTTGTACCTTGTCCAAAAATAATTGACTCATTAATCTCAACTATGTTAATCTGGCCCCATTATGAGGGTCAAAGATAGGTTAATTCTAATAAGCGGATGAATACCAGTTCATAAATAGGCATGCATTTAACAGATATTATCTTAGCAAGAAAGCAATAATGAGAACAATTATTTAGGGAAGTGATTTCAGGGAAAAAAATGCCGTAAATGCAACCTCCAGTTTCTGCCTCTGGATCATCAGGAGAATAAAAGGTGAGCTTTGTTCCTAAAATTGACATTTGAAAGCGGAGTGCAGAGTAGATTTCTCTTTTCTTTGGGAAAATACTTCTGAGAATAATAAACAAAATGTTTTCACTAAGGGAGCAATAATTTCACCCAAATCCCAGTACAGTGGGGATGGAGAAATATGGGGATTTGACATCAGATTGTTTGGCTTTGATCCCATCACTTCACTACTTGACTTTGGCCAAGTGATTTCATCGTTACAGGTCTCTGTTTCTTTCTCCATGAAGTGCGGTGATATTTCACAGGTTTATTTTAGGGATTGTACAAGAAAATATATGTGAGAGCATCAAACACAATCCTTCACGTACTATAATTGTTCAGTAAGTGTTCTTTTTCTCCCTGAATAATGAACTCTAATCAGGTAGTTGTTGGCATGGTCTCCCTTTCCAAAAAAATGTTATTGTAATTTTGAATTTGAGCAAAGTAACTGTTCACTCATACCAGTGGTTTCTTTCTTTTTGCTTTTTCCTTTGGTTCCTACTAAGACATTGCTTTCTTCTCTTTCATATACCTGAACAGCGTTAAAGCACTGTTTATACCTCTATTGTCAAGGGTAGTCATTCATTTGAAGTCAGACAATGTCCCATTGTTATAGTTACTGGTGCCTGTTGGGGGAAAGTTAGAATTTTATCAAGTCTGCTTAAATATTACGTTTCTTACATACATTTCCCAAGAGGAATTCTAGATTCGTCTAAAGTTATCTCTGATGATACTTGTGTTAATATGCTTATTCCTCATAATGGAATCATATTCATGAATGTCCCATTATTCTTTTCTCTTGCATCATAACCATCCCACTGCATAGGTAAACCATAAAAATGGAAAAAAATTAAATAAAAAATTTTAACACTCAAGGGAAAATTAAGAATTGACAATACGCCATGTGCTTCCTTATGGGTGACTTTTGATAGATAAGACAGAATTATTGCCGTACTCCAGTAGAAGAGACAGATATATGAAGAACCAATGGCAAACACAGTGCTATAATGGAGTCATGTATCTGTTATTTTTGATATCTAAAGATGATCCATGTGCAGTAACTTATCCCCTGGTTTGCAGATAAAAGGCACATGTGGGGCTTCCCTGGTGGCGCAGTGGTTGAGAGTCCGCCTGCCGATGCAGGGGATACGGGTTCGTGCCCGGTCCGGGAAGATCCCACATGCCGCGGAGCGGCTGGGCCTGTGAGCCATGGCCGCTGGGCCTGCGCGTCCGGAGCCTGTGCTGCGCAGCAGGAGGGGCTGGAGCAGTGACAGGCCGGCGTACAGGAAAAAAAAAAAAAGGCACATGTGTTAGTAAGCCCGTTTTTCTGTACTGGGCAGGTGAGGAGGTGTCCGGAATAGGGCACCCTGACAGTTTTGAGGTGGCTGCTTATCTGCTGTATTGTCATGTAGTTGGGTGGTTCTGGGATACTCCTTGTTCTCCTAGGAGCGCAGGGGTCCCTTCTGAGCTCTAGTTTACTCCAGTTGCATGATGGCAGTGTGTAAAGTAGTAATTAAGGATCATCCATCATGGATTGCAGACTGTACTCTGAGAGGCCCGAGGGCTTTCTGGGACAGAGAGCACAGTGCTCCCCACACCCTTTGGCCAGAGGTCCATGACTTTTATCTTTTTTTTTAGATGTAGGGCTTCTGTATATGGTTTTGTTTCTGAGAAAGTTGTATTAGGGTCCAGTCAGGCAGACAAAAATCATTCTTGATATTTCCAACAGAGAGAATTTAACACAGGGGTTTGGTAACATAGGTGATGGAAGAGCCAAAGAAGCCAAACAGTGGACAATGTGGCAACTAGGAAGTGACTGCCATTCCTGAGTCTGGAGAAACAAGGGGAGGGAGAGGTGTTGCTGAAGCCCAGGAGCTGGGGCCACTCGGTAGAGGCTGGGATTGTGGTTGGCCCGCCTATTGGATGCTGGATCTCCAGAGGGTGGGATTTTTCAGCAGGAGCTGGAACCAGGGAGGAGAGGCCAAACAGAGAGACAGGGCAAGAAGTACCCTGGCTTGTCCTTTCCTCCTGCTCTCTAATCACCTCCTGCTGGAACCTAGTAAGGGGGTTGGAAACTTGTGAAAGGTAGTTTGTCAGAGAAGGGTCAAGATTGAACCTGAGTGCAAACAGGTGATGAGCGCTGAGACCAGCGTGAAGGTGGGCCCTTCTTTAGGCAACAACTAGCTGCAGGAAGGGTGGTCAGTAGACAGCTTTAAACTGTCAGCTGTTTCAGTTTGTCTCAGCTCCAGAGAGCCAGCTGGCCTGCGGTTACACCCAACTTGGGCAGCCCACATCTGCTGCCTGAGTTAGAAAACGTGTAAGGGCCCAGTAATCTGAGTTGGAGGTGGCACAACCCTAAGAGCAATGTTCTCTCCACAACTCCAACGTGGGTTGGAGACTTTGTCAAGTCTGAAGGGCAATTTGACTTCTCCCTGGTCCCAATTCTGCTTCCTCCTTCTTCCTTTCACAGATGTTGATACCTCATAATTATCTTGTACCCCAAACTCCATTTCAGCATCTGCTTCTAGATAACTTGAACTTGGACACAGACATAGTTAGCAATTCAAACCTCAGACAGGATCCAGGACAGAGGGAGAAAAGAACACGTTGTAGATCTGGGAGGGGAAACCAGATTGTAGTTCTCTTTACAAATTAGAGAAGTACCAGAAAAGGGCAAGTCCTCTGAGCTTTGGGACCTTGGGCCCATCATCGTGGAGGAGAAGAAAGGAGTGTGTGGTTGGATAGGTGGGTGGCTGTGAAGGAGGGATTCTGGAAGACATGAAGAGCTCAGTCGAAGGTGTAATAGTGGGAGTTCTCATGCTTAGTGCAAGAGGTAGTGCAAGAATTTAGGACCTGTCCTGGGTCCTAAATTCTGCTCCAGGGGCGGACTAGGAGCCACGATAAGAGAAAGAGTTTTTCCTTTTACACTTTGCAGCCTCTGGGGAAACATATTTCACAGTATGGCAGAAAGAGGTGTGCAGATTTTAAATAAGCTGTCTTACAAGATTTTGTATACTGATTCATTTTTTTTCTTGCCCCATAAAAACCTTAAATCACAAAAGCATCATTGAGCCAGGTAGAAAAAGTCATTGTTTAAATACAAATTCTTTTTACTTACTGGGATTTCATATTAGAAACAAAGAAAGTCAGAAAGGCATGATGGTAAGACATTACATAATGGAATTATTATGAACTTTGGTATAGGAAAGGAATTGTATGGTAGTACACAGAGGCAAGGTGTGCTTTTTCTGTTTCTTCCAGAGTAGATTTAGGTGGTCTGTGAGCATGAATTTATCATGCTAAAGAAGATAACTAAAGAAGATAACTATGCTAAAAATGCAAGTAATATTTTATAGCTATGTTGAGGAAGAGAGGTATCATCAAAAGTTATTCCCGAACATTTGGGAGCTTAAATGGGAAGTTCCTACTGATCTCTTGGGACATTATAAAACTCTAGGATATGTTGTATACACAGAAGGCGTGTTTGGACCATTGCCATTACTGGTCACGGTGGGTGGCCTGAGGAGGGCACTCTGGTGAGCGCAGGAGGTGGTCAGATGTCTCCTGTCACTGACCCTCATCTTGGCCCTGAGAACACTCCTTAGAGTCCTGAGATCAACCAGAGATTTTCTGTTTTTATTCATGATGTATGCTTACCACCAGGGGTCGAATCGAGAGTGGAAAGCCTTCCTGATAACATGAGGCCCCTGTTGCCATGGCTAGCCACATCCATAGCAATCTGAGCTTGGAGAAGTGGCCTTACCAAGGCATTGCCTCTTCTGATAGGGATCTAAATATGGTGACCAAGGAGACACCAGGTACCGAGACAAATGTCTGAAAGCCACTCTTAGGCTTCTCTTTTATGCTTAGTGTCGTGTGGGAAAGGAACCATAACTAGGGAAGGCAATCATTTTGTTCAATACAGAAATGAAAACACTTTCTGCTACGGTGATTTGATAATAAAATTTATGTATTGCAAGAAGCAGGAGCAACTCCCCAGTACCTGCCTGATTTTCTTTAGCTACGAAGCTGAGGCTAAATAATCAACATGAGAATTGTTTATAGATGCCCTTGTTTTATTAAAAAGCACTTGGTGATTCCACTTTAACCTTACGTGGTAATTCATCCAGAGTACAAGCAGCAAGGACATCATTATAATTATACATTAAAAATTGCCCTACTAGGATATAACTTTTTTACTGCTGTGATGTAGAATTCAGGGAGAATATGACCCGAGCTTGGTATTCGGAAAAGACAGTCACGCGTTGAAGCACTGTGTGGGTTTTATGACACACAAATTTCCATATTACCTTTAGCACAGCATTAGAATTTACTAGCAACTCTCTTTCCTAGGACTCTATTGATGTGCAGTAAATATCAGTAATAAAAATAATGGCGAAAAGTTGAGATTTCAATTTTGATAGATCCGACTGGATCCATGGGTAAGCACATGGGTTATTTAGAGTTTATGTGAAGCTTCGTTCTGCCCCCAGGAGACACATTTGAAAAGTTTTCGTCTGACACAGTTTCCCTCTGTGCTCCACACTCCCCCCACCCTCCCAGCCACGGAAGACTTTTATTGCTGAATTTAAGGTGGGAATGAAGATGTATCGTGAACACATGTTAGTGTGGATAAATGAAATCATTTTGATTTGGAATAAACCTTCTGGCCAGGAAGCCTGCTACCCTGTTTAAAAGATACTCTGGGGCTGCCTAAGGTGCCAGTATGCTAATACACTCATGGAGAACCAAGAATAAGCCCAGAATAAGAAAGTCAGATTTGGCCAGTAGAATCTGAGAGTGGATCTTCCATGATGGAGATGAATATATATTGAGGACTGTTTGAGTTTAGTTCCATTTAGAACTCTCTGCAAGGCAGTCTTAGAGTCAAGAAGCCTCTTTCTGTTGAGTGAGACTATAGGCTGAGAGGGGAAATATCTGGGCCAATATTTTGGGCCATCTGGGATGTTTGTTTCCTAGGCCAAGGGGATGGGTATTCCTGGGAGGGGCACCATGCCTTTCAGAGAAAGTCTTTAGTGGCCAGTTTGGAAAAAGGTAAATTTATATCTGGATTTATTGTTAACTTTGAAATGGTACACTGTGCGTTTTTCATATACAGTGTATTATTGTTCCTTTAAGAGATTTCTCCGTAGTAAGCCTGAGTAAGAGATGTATGTATGTGATTGTCTGCTGATTCTCAAGAGGGGCTCAGAATCCTTGAACTTGATAGGGTCTCTGTCACTGCCCACATATAGCTCTACCTAAGTCCCACCCTTCAAAACCATGTCCAAGGGCATGCCAGCAGATCTTTGGGTTTTGAGATTCTTGTCTATGGCTTTGATTTTTATTTCAGATACTGGCAGGTTCTTTCTCCACTTCAGGCTTTTATTTAGTTTGAGTGAATACCTTAGAAGCAAAACATGTGGAATCCTAAAACCACAGAGCCCATTTCCACCTGATTCATCTCTTCTTACAGTAAGACATTTGCTAAGATTGCAGTGTGCATTCCAAAGTTCTTCCCATGCCATCCCGGGTTGTCTATCATGGAATTTTGGGGTGGAAGGGACCTAAAAGTTCATCATGTGGACTCTCCTCCTCTATGCTTTGAAGAACCTTCTGCAAGTACAGAGACCATTATTTAAAGCATCAAGGATGTAAGGGATCTCAGAGGTCTTCTAATTCAGGCTGCAGGCCAATGTACGAATTCCTTGCATAGCATGCCTCTGGCAGGTGTGGTCAGGGCACTACAACTAACACTGGGCTATTCTTGAGATCTGGAAACTGGGATCTCCTATGACATAACCCAGGGCTTCTCAACTGTAGCCTGTATCCCCATCACCTGCAAGACTTGTGAAACACAGATTGCTGGACGCACCTCTGTGGTTTCTGATTCAGTAGGCCTGGGATGAGGCCCTAGAATTAGCATTTCTAACAAGTTTCCAGGAGCTGCTAGTGCAGAGACCATACTTTGAGAACCAAGATATATAACCTACAGTTTTGGATGGTTCCTGGGACTTGAAAATGAACAAAAGAACATGTAATAAGAAGACAGATGCTAACTCAGGTGTACAATATAAATTCTAATAACTTTTTCAAGTATGTTTCTCATTTGAAAAAATCTTAATTTTTAGATTTTATTATGCTCCTCTGAATGTATTTGTTGAGAGCAATGAAGACTTAAGACCTAAGCATTTATTAGATCATTTTTATTCATTTTTGCCAAGGAGTAAGTCTGCCAATCATTTGGAGAAAGCTGTAGGGGTTTTAGTTATGCAAAGTTTTGTTGAGGATGAAATGTCCTTATTCTCTTGAAAGTTTGTTCAGAGATGCATTAGATTGAACAGGATTTTTAGTGGTTTCAAAATTCATAATTAAATTCTTACTCTGTGATCACAGATTCCCAATTTCTTCTCCTCTTCTCTTTTCCTCTCTCCTCTGGTTTTAGAGAATGATAACATTGACAACAATAGCAAAATTTTTCCTATTTGCTTCAGAAATTTTTCTACTAAACAGCAACTACTGTTTATTGTGTGACTGAGTGCCTTTTTATGCCTAGCACTTTAATGTGTGGGGTCTCTGAGTCTCCCAATACTTTTGTTTTTTATTTCTATTTCCCAGGTGAGGAGATTGAGACTAAGAAATGTCACGTGACTTTATTCAAAGACATATGTAGTTTGATATCTTAGGTTGTGAAGACTTGTGTGTTCCTCATTACAAAACACATGTTTTCCACAAATGATACCTCTGGTTTCTGAAGCACTTTGTCTTTGTTAAAATCAGAATTGCTTGAATGAAGCTTAAGATTCTGACATGTCGAGTACCTACTGGATACTGTATATATGTGAGTTCATTTATTTCTCACTATACCCTGTAAATGAAGTAATGTTAACCTCCTTTTGAGAATGAGAATTCTGAAGCCTCAAGAAAGAGTAAGGGACCTACCTAAATAATTTGGGGAAACAGTATTTGAACCCAAGTCTTTCTGGATCCTAAATCCACAGTGTTTCCCCGAGCCTTGAAATGGTCTTCCCTTAAATGTTTATTCAAGTTGATGACTGTTGTGCTTGGTTCACCTAACGATGGTCAGACCTGCCCCTGGGCAGAACAGGAAATCTTCTTGCTGGAGAGATTTGTAGAGTATAGGGAAGCCCTGTCCCCACCCTGCCTCCCTAGTAAACTATTCTGGGGCTGGAGAGCCTGCTATTTTTCCATTAGTGTTTCATAAGTATAAATGCAGCCTTGTTCTCCAGTCGTCTTTTGCAGATGCGTCCTCCCTTGGGAGGGCTAATACACTAAAACACCCTCCCAGATTGCATTTCATTCTCTACTGAAAGAAGCTGAATGGTCTTTAGAAAAAAAAAGTTCAGATATTTTTTGTTACAGAATATTAGAGAAATACAGAAAGGTAAAGCGAATAATATAACATTTGTGTATATACCACCCAGCTTTATCAAATCTTAGTAATTTTCTGTATTTGCGTCAGAAGTTTTTCTAATATTCTTTTTTAAAAAAATTTTTTTTATACACTGGAAGCCTCTTATGTTGTTTCAAACCCATTCTTCTTCGCCCCTCTGCTGAGTTAAGCACTAGCCTTTATTTGGTGTTTATAATTCCAATAGGTATTTTGGTACTATTGCTGCGTATATATGCATTTATAGAAAAATATTGTACTGTTTGATGTTTTTAAACTTTACATGAATGTTTTCATGCTTTGTATATCATTCAGCAACTTGCTTTTTCACTCAACCTTACGTATTTGGAGATTTATCGATGTTGATAAATGTAATTTTTGTTCATCAATTTTCACAACTGTTTAATGCTGTATTGTATAAGTACACTAAAGATCATTTATCCATTCTCTTCTGACTGGCCATTTAGGTTGTTTCCATATTTTGCTATTAAAAACAATGATACAGTGAGGATTGTTGTATATTTTTCTCCTTGAGTACCTTTGAAAGGTTTCTCTAATATGCTAAAGAAAGGTAAGGCAAATAATATAAGATAACTAGAGGTGGAATTGCAGGGATAAAGGGATGATGCATCTTTGAATTTCCTGGATAATGCTAGTTTTCCAAAAACATTGTACCAGTGGACGCTATCACTAGCAGTATGTGAGTTCTTTATTATAAGACTATAATATCAGATACAATTTCTTTTCAGTCTGGGAAATATAAAATGGTATGTTAATGTGGTTTTAATTTTCGTTTTCCTAATTAGTGACGTTGAACATTTCTTTCCTATGTTTGGCAGTGGGTAAAGGACCGTTTTAACGATTTTGAAGCATAAAAAAGAATTATGTTATAGCTAATGTTTAATTATATTTTAAATTTACTAATGCGCTCTCATCAATATTTTGTGCTCATTATTATTTATATCCTACATATCCTCTTTATTTTCTCTTTTTTTCTTTCTGAAGTGTACTCTTTAATAGTTTAATTTTTTTTCTAGTATTTGTATGTCTAAAACTATATTGACTCAGGATTATTTGTCTGGTTATAAAGTTAGAGACTTAAATTGATTTTCCCTCAACCATTTTTAAAAATTGCTGATGAGAACGCTGCTGTTCAGAATAATTGTTCCATTATAGATCATCTTTCTTTTCATTCTGAAAATTTATAGTCTTTTAAAATTTGTTATATTCTGTTGTTTTTCTATGATATATCCAGATATAAATTTATCTTTAATTTTCTTGCTTGGACTAAACATATTCTTTTGATCTGAAGATTCATGTCTTTCCTAAATTATGTACAATTCTCATTTGTTAGCCCTGTAAGTATTCTTGTCCATCATGCCTCTTATTCTTTTCTCTGCAGATATTCTTTTCTCTGCAGATATCAGTTGCATGTTTCTCTGCAGATATCAGTTGCATGTCATTTTACTCTCCATGTCTCTTAGCTTCCTTGTTGTTGCTATTTTCTTCTTTGTATGGATTCTGGGTGAATTCTTATAATACTTTCAGATTAGTATTTTTCTTTGACTCTGTGTAGGCTAGCATTTAGCGCATCGTATTGTTAGCTATCGTTCCTACAAATCATCTTCCAGTTCAGTGGCTTGAAACAACGATCTCGTATACTGCTTACACATCTGTGGATCCGTTGGAAATCAGCTCATCTTGGCTGGGCTCATCTGGGTTGGCTGTTTTGCATGTGTCTGTCATCTTCCTTGAACCAGGGGTCCAGAGAGGGATGCTCTTTTCATGATGATTGTAGAGGTACAAGAGGGCAAATAAAAACACTCAAAATTTCTTAAGACTCAGTCTTGCATCATTTCTGCCTCTTTGTAATGGACAAAGTAATCTTTGTTGCCTGGGCCAAAGTCAAAGGAGGTGGAGATGTATTCTGCTTTTATGGGAGGAATTCCAAAGACAATGACAAAAGGTATAACCACACGGAAAGATGAAGAATTGAGGCCAATAATGCAGACTGCAATCACTGTATTTTTAAATTTCTGTTATAGTAGATTAATAGCTTCCAAAAGTTGCTCACACTGTAATTCCTGTGGATACATTATATGGAACTTTGTCGATTTAATTAATATTACGGTCCTTAAAATAGGAAGATGATGCTGAATTATCCAAGAGGTTCAGTCTAATCTCATGAACCCTTAAAAGCAGAGAACTTTCTGTGGCTTAAAACAGAGTGCTGTGACAGAAGAGGAAGGCTGAAGAGATGTAACAGAAGGGGTCAGAAAGAGTCCAGGACTGAGAATGGTTTTGCGGTGTAGGGGGACATAGACACAGAAGAGAGAGAAGCCTATAGGAGCTAAGGGTGGACCTGAGCTGCCAGATGACAAGGAAACAGGAACCTACAGTCTTAGTGCAAAGAACGAAGTTCTGTCAACAACCTGAATGAGTTTAAGGTGGATCCTTCCCTGGAGCCTCCAGAAGGGAACTCAGCCTGCTGACACCTTGCTTTTGGTCCTGTGAGACCTGGAAACAAGGAACCAGTTGAGCCACACTGTGCCCAGATTTCTGACCCAAAGAAACTGTGAGATGATAACAGTTGTTGTTTTTAAGCTGCTAAAGGTGTGGTCATTTATTATATCAGCCGTATAAAATGAATCCAATCTCCATGGTTTCAATTGTATTCTTTCTTATTTGGTATCTTTTAATGTAATTTATGCTTGTCTTTGATGATTCATTTCCTCTTTTTACTAAAAGTTGTTTTTATTTTATAAATAAAAGAGCATCCAGGATAACTTTATTTTTATAGTTCTACACAAAATTAATTTTATCTAGAGTTAATTCATGTTCTATTTGTTGAGATACTGGCTTGTCTTTTTACCATTAAATTTCTTTATGTTTTTTGGCATTTTGGTTAGAAAATTTTATAGATAATTAAAAATTTTTGGAAATTGTTTCAAATCAACAGAACAGTTAAAAGAACAGTAGAGGAACCCTTGTATCCCCTTAACTCAGTTTCCCTAATTGTTAACATTTTGCTGTATTTCTCCCATCCCCCCACCATCTGTATGTGTGTGTGTGTGTGTATGGTCTTTTTTCTGACATAATGCCCATCATCCCTAAATACCCTGTGTATGCCTCCCAGAAATGAAGTCATAATCTTATGTGACCACTGTATACCCCTCCTAATCAGGAAATACACACTGATGTAAATAACACTATTATCCAGCCTCCTGACCTCGCTCAAATTTCACCATCTGTTCCATGAATGTCTCTCTTTTCTATGTGGTCCGGGTGCAATCCAGGATCGTGTATTGCATTTGGTTGTCAGATCTCAATAGGCTCCTTCCGTCTAGCACACTTCCTCCATCTTTTCCCATCTCGTATGTTCCTCGAGAGTCTTAAAAAGTACATGCCTCAGTTCTGGAGGATGATCCTTAACAGTGTTTTCCCGTGATGACACTGAGGCTATGCATTCTTGGCAGGGCACTGTAGAAATGATTCTATGTTCTTCTCAGTGCATAAGATCAGGAGACACATAATGTAAACCCACCAAATCACTGTTGATGCTAACTTGATTGCAGGGTCAAGATGGGGGCTGTCATGTTTATTACTTCTGTAACCACCATTTCCCCTTTTTGTCTGATTAGGGGAGATACTGCTATATTATGCCAGACCTCCACTGATCAGGCTTGACATTCACTGATACTCCTGCTTGAGCTGCTACTGTCATGATTGCCAAATGCTGATTATCGAGTTCTCTCACTCTTTTTACATTTGCAGATTAGCATTTTTGCTGTGAGAAAAGAATTTTCCCTTTTATGCCATTTATCTACTCATTTATTTTACTTATACGAGCAAGGATGGGTTCTTATTTTATTCAACAGGGTATAAATAATCCTGTTCTCTCATTAACTTTTTTTCTTCTTCTTTTTTGCTCAAATTGTCCCAGATTGTCCTATGATAGCTCTTCAAGCTGGTTTATGTCCTTTGGACATATCCCCCTCATTCTTTCAGTACTTCCTTACTTTCTGGCATAACAGGATGTTCTAGGCTCACCTTGTTATTTTGTACTTTTCCTGAACCAGCCTGGAATCAACTATTTTTTCTGGAGGGTGGTATTTCAAGAGAGATTGGGAAGCTCTCTATACTCATTGTTACTGGAATGTCATTGCTCTTAGGATGACTGGGTGTCATTTGCTCTTAAGAAGAATGTCATTTCCTCTTAGGAAACAGAGCTAGGAAAAATGGACATAATAAATATATATGTATGTATACATTACAATCAAACATATACCTATGTCTATAATTATATATGTAGAGTTATACATACACACACTTTATTTATTTATTTATTATGAATTCTATGAGTTCATACTAATATTCCCAATTCTTTTTCTTCTCACTTTTTTTAAACTGAAGTATAATTGATTTGCAATGTTGTACCAATCTCTGCTGTACAGCAGAGTGACTCAGTTACACACATATATACATTCTTTTTTTATATTCTTTTCCATTATGGTTTATCCCAGGAGATTGGATATAGTTCCCTGTGCTCAACAGTAAGGCCTTGTTGTTTATCCATTCTAAATGTAACAGTTTGTATCTGCCAACCACACATCTTCAGTCCATCCCTCTCCCTCCCCCGCCTTGCCAACCACAAGTCTGTTCTCTATGTCTGTGAGTCTGTTTCTGTTTCATAGCTAGGTTCATTTGTGTCATATTTTAGATTCCACATATAAGTGATACCATATGGTATTTTTCTTTCTGACTTTCTTCACTTAGTATGATAATCTCTAGTTGCATCCATGTTGCTGTAAATGGCATTATTTCATTCTTTTTTATGGCTGAGTAGTATTCCATTGTGTGTGTGTGTGTGTGTGTGTGTGTGTGTGTGTGTGTGTGTGTGTGTGTGTATATATACACCACATCTTTTAATACTCCCAATTCTAATCGAAGACCTCAGGGTTGTTTTTAGTCTTCCCTCTTTGTATTTGTAAGTCCTCAGACAGTGAGAAATGGCTCCCATTATCGTTCATATATTTCCTTCTTTGCTCAGTGAACATATTTGCCCAGTTAACCCATTTCCCAACCACCCCACCTGGCTCTGTTGATGCACCTTCTCTGCTTTCTCCATGCCCTTGCTATGGGCTCAGGACAGCACTCACCTTCCCTCATTGCCCTGCTTCCACCAAAGCTGTGTTCTCCAAGACTGGAAGGGAAAAAGGAAGGAAAGGTGAGAGGGAGACTTGGGAAGTGAGGAAGTGAAAGGAGAGGCAGCTAGAGAGAAGTAGTTCTATAGTTTTTCCTTTCTTTCTTTACTTACCCTCTCTGCCCAGGGTTTTAAGGTGGCATTTTGTGCTCGTGACTCCTGGTGACATTGGGGACGTGGGAGATCCAGCCATGGTGGGTGTGTTGGTTCCGTTCCTGGTTGCTAGAATCTCTAATGATGGTCAGCAAGGATTTGTATTCTTTTACTGAAAGGATTTTTATTCTTTTAATCTCTTTTCCAAATATGAGAACCCCCTTCCAAGGCACTGGCTTCAAGTAATTAGCTTCACCTCTGTCTCCTTTATTATATAAAGCATTTTTAGTTTCCTTTCTGTATCAGAAGATGAGTTTTTGTCTATTTCTGTGACTACCAAACATGGTACGCAGTACACTTATGGTTTTAGTTTACTCACTGCTTGTCTATAGACATATATCTCTTTGACTTTCTGTATGTTTATGTATGTATTTTTTTCTTATTTGGATGTTATTTCTATATATAGAGTGAAGAGTGAGTACATCTTGACTAAAATTTGAGCATCTTATTTTCCAATACATTTTTCCATCAGATCATATCACCCCACGTCCCCACTGCTTAAAATCTTAAAAGGCTCCCTATTATCTTAGAAAAAAATCCAAACTGTTTACTAGGACTTAAAAAGCCCTAGATGACCTGGCATCTACTTATTTCCCCTACTTCCTTTCTTATCACTCTTTCCCTCATTCATTATAATCCAGCCTCTTTCCCCTCAAATACTCCAGGCTCACTCCCTTTGTGTGGCCTTGCAATAACTCTTCCCTTCGTCTGCATTAACTCCTGCCCCTTCCCAAGATCTTCACATGGCTGATACCTTCTTACCGTTCAAGTCTCAGCTCAAACAGCACCTTCTCAAGGAAGCTTTTCCTATATACCACCCAGGTCCATACTCCTGCTTTTTTTTATTTATTAAGATGGTAAATTTATGTTCTGTGTATTTTAGCACAATTAAAATAAAAAAGAAACAGAGAAACTAATAAAAGAGATTATTATGTTCCCACCACAGAATATGAACAGATACATATGTTTTGTCATATATCTTTCAGATTTCTCTCTTTTAAAAGGGATAAAACATTGAAATACACTTAAAGTGTCCCTCTCTTTGCCTCAGAACTTCCTCATTTTCTCCCTCTTTATTTTTTTTCTTTAAAAAATTTTTTATTTTATATTGGAGCATAGTTGATTAACAATGTTATGTTAGTTTCAGGTGTTATAGCAAAGGGATTCAGGTGTACATATACATGTATCTATTCTTTTTCAAATTCTTTTCCCATTTAGGTTATTGCAAAATATTGAGCAGAGTTCCCTGTGCTATTCAGTAGGTCCTTGTTGGTTATCTATTTTTAATATAATAGTGTGTATATGTCAATCCCAAACTCCCAATTTATCTCTCCCCCCACCTTTCTCCTTTGGTCACTGTAAGTTTGTTTTCTAAGTCTGTGAGTCTGTTTCTATTTTGTAAATAAGTTCATATGTATCAGTTTTTTTTAGATTTTGCATGTAAGCGATATCATATGATATTTGTTTTTCTCTGTCTGACTTACTTCACTTAGTTTGATAATCTCCAGGTTCATCCACATTGCTGCAAATGGCGTTATTTCATTCTTTTTAATGGCTGAGTAATATTCCATTGTATATATGTACCTCATCTTCTTTATCTATTTATCTATCAGTGGACATTTAGGTTGCTTCCATGTCCTGGCTATTGTAAACAGTGCTGCAATGTGTACGGCCCCGGGCGTCCCCGGGAGTCCCGACCAGCAGGACAAATCCTTGTGAGTCCGAGGAGGAACCTGTGGGGGTTGAAAAAAGGGGGAAGGGCAGGAGACGCGAAAGAATGGAGGCAAGACAAAATCCTGATCAAGCCTCAAACTTTTATTGCTGCGGTAGCTGTATTTATACACTGCAGAGAAAGGGGGGCGGGATTCAGAATGAGGGAAGTACTTGGCTAATCATCATTGGTGCTGCGTGCGCGGGCTTTCATTTTAGGCGCGAACTTCTATCTCATAAATCAGGAAGAGAAGCAGGGTGTCGGCCATCTTCTAATGGCGAAAACTTCTTGGCTCCCAACACTGCAATGAACATTGGGGTGCATGTATCTTTTCGAACTATGGTTTACTCCAGATATCTGCCTCGGAGTGGGATTGCTGGATCATATAGTAGCTCTATTTTTAGTTTTTCAAGGAACCCCTATACTGTTCTCCATAGTGGCTGTACCAATTTACATTCCCATTAACAGTGTAGGAGGGTTCCCTTTTCTCCACACCCTCTCCAGTATGTATTGTTTGTAGAATTTTTGATGATGGCCATTCTGAGTGGCGTGAGGTGATATCTTTTTGTAGTTTGGATTTGCATTTCTCTAATAATTAGTGATGTTGAGCATCTTTTCATGTGCCTCTTGGCCATGTGTATGTCTTCTTTGGAGAAATGTCTATTTAGGTCTTCTGCCCATTTTTGGATTGGGTTGCATACTCCTGCTTTGTATTATACTGCCCTGTTTTATTTCCTTCATAGCATGCATCAGTCTCAGAAAGACGTTTGTATAAGTATTGATTTACTTCTTAATTTCCTCCATGTCACTGGAGGGCAGGCACTCGTGGTCTTAGGACAGTCACTGGCGTGTTGTAGACTTGTAATAAATAGCTGTTGAATGAAAGAATGAGTTGTTCCCACATTACTAAGATGGAATGAGACACATCTGGACATTTAGGGAGTTGGGAGGATTTAAATATAAGGGGAGGTTATGGGATCTTTCAAAGCCCACCCCAATTACCTTTTTTATAGACTGAGGCCAGCTCTTGCTTGTTACATTTCACCTAAAGGCTCTTATTATTGCTTGCTGTGTCGTGGTTCTTTTTCAGATTTTCTGTAAAATGACTTTAATGTGAGTGCTAAATCCTCTCTTGAGCTTAGGTCAATTTACTTATCTCCTCAAGAGATAGAGCACTCAATTATAATGAGCTTCAGATTTGAGTAGTGTTCAGAGTTCCTGTGAATTGTTTTCCTTAAATCTTCATTTTAATACTTCCTTTCAGCGCAGGCACGAGAGAAAAAAAGAGAGAGAAAGAGAGAGAGAGAGAGAGCACCCAAGATTTCAGAAACTACATTTTTCACATGCTTAATTTTCATTTTTTTAGAATAGAGACCAAGATTGATTTATTCATGTGATATACTCTATTTTGAGTGGATTCATTTCATCCATCACCAGAAATGTGGCTCATCCTCTATGAAAAATCATTTGATGTATAAGCATTAAATTAACATTTAAACTGGCTATATTGATTTTAAATTGCTACCACTTTGGAGATATGAGTTCACACAATTATGT
Source organism: Tursiops truncatus (assembly GCF_011762595.2). Lineage (NCBI taxonomy): Eukaryota > Metazoa > Chordata > Mammalia > Artiodactyla > Delphinidae > Tursiops > Tursiops truncatus. The sequence goes on along the minus strand of NC_047040.1, from coordinate 92,230,446 downwards.
GACCAAGTTGAAATGTTTAACAACAAACAAAACGACAAGTTCTTGAATTGTCAGAGTTGGGCTCTCCGTGAGACCTTTGGCATGTCCTCCCTGGGCTCGGGCTGCGGGGTGGAAGTGCTCTGCTCCCACGGGGTTCACGTGCCCACAGCGAGTCCGTGCTTTCATTTCCACTAGATGCAGCAGTACGTGCCTGAAAGTGGCAGACGCTTGTGCTTCTCTTTCCCTAACCCTGAAAGTGTTAAAGCAGATGTCCCTTTTTCAAGTTCTTCTAGGCATCCTGTGTGTGTTTCTTCCCTGGGGTTAATTTTGCCCTTGGATCTCTCCTAGTCAATGTCTGTGAAATGTTCCTACAGCTATGTGAAATTTGTTAGCATAATTATCAGGTGGAGGCAGAATCGTATATCTGGAGGAGTGATTTGCAGTCCACCAGATATGGTTGCTAAATTCATATGACTGATAAAACCTCACACAATAATCAAACAGTTTTACAATCATTTGAGGGAGAAAAATGGAGTTTTATCTTTCATAATAATCGTTCTCCATTGTTGAACATTATGTATCATCTTTCCTCTGTCTAAGCTAAATCCTGTCTCCTGCACCTGCAGTTTAAGCCCATTTCTTGCTGTTCTAGCATCTGTAGAGAATACTGGTTTGCCTCCCTTGTCTATTACCCATTGTATTGCTTGAAGGCGATTATATTTATTCACTGGCTGTCTTCTTTTTTTATTCTGAAATACATGTAGTTTCTGTAACCTTTTTTCCTAAGCCTGGTATCACAGCTTTTTATTCTGGATGGGAGTAGCATTACAAACAGATGTCTTAACAGCATAACTGAGCACAGCATTTGAGGAAAATAATTAACAATTTAAGTGAAAAGAGATTTGTTATTTAGATATGCTAATTAAAAACAATTTAAAAGTGGTGATTATTAAATAAATAGCTCTTTAGGCTTGGGCAGCACATTTTTACTATGTTTTTGGAATACTTTCTTTGGGGCATTGAAAATATCTAGTTTGAAGAAATTAACAAATAATGAACATTAAAAAAAGAATCTGTAGGTCTGTCCAATGATAACTGGGTTTAATTTGGGAATTTCAGGCATGCAGACGTGTGTTGCATTCCAGGCTTATCTTATATTGCTATTGTCATTGTCTATTTATTCCACACAATATAAGGCTAATGGTACTTCGGTTTTTTGTCCATTTCCAGATCATCCTTGGGCATCCCATGAAATGCTTAGGTAATATGTCAAAAATATGTTCTTTTATACAGTACACACTATTTAGATAGCGATACTTTGTTTGACAGCAGCTTCTGCTAACACTATATTTTATTTATATGGTCTAAAACAGTGATGCCATTGTGATCATGTAGCTTCATGAGTCCGATCCATTTGTGTTATTATTTTTATATTCCTTTTCAGTATGTGTTGGAATGCTACCCTGGGGAATTGACCTAATATTTCCAGGTGATGGAATATCCTTTCCCCTTCCATTATCTGAATTACTCTTGCCACCCAGTGTGAAAATGGAAAAAAACAAAACTTAGGGTGTCCCATAGTGAGCTCGTATTGAATTATTTCCAGGTGGATGTGACAGATGTTCATCAAGTCGCTCCCAGCTTCTGCTGTTAATTGAACCATAATGGGAGGGACAGCAGGGAAGGACAAATTACGGGAGCAGAGATACAATTTGAAGTGTGCATTCTTATGACCTCCCTGGAAACTTGGGTTGGGCTGACAATTCCAGTTTCTTTCACATGCATGGGAAGAAATGTGAGATCGTTTCAGCTACATATATCAACAAACTAATGTCCTCTGAAATTAGTAGTGTCTTACCGTTGACACCTGTTATTAATCAACTTGTTATTTCTTTAACCGTGATGTGTTAACAGGTTACTAAACTAGGAGCCATCAGTCCTAACTATGAAGCACAACTTTAGACAAGTCACTTTATCTTTTTTTTTTTTTTTTTTTTTTTTTTTTTTTTTTTTTTTTTTGCGGTACGCGGGCCTCTAACTGTTGTGGCCTCTCCCATTGCGGAGCACAGGCTCCGGACGCGCAGGCTCAGCGGCCATGGCTCACGGGCCCAGCCCCTCCGCGGCATGTGGGATCTTCCCAGACCGGGGCATGAACCCGTGTCCCCTGCATTGGCAGGCGGACTCTCAATCACTGCGCCACCAGGGAAGCCCCCAAGTCACTTTATCTTGATGAACTATGATTTCATCATTTTCAAAAGGAGAAAACATGACCTATTTTAAAGTGTCTGAAAGGAGGCTGTCACATGCTTGTGAATAATTTTTGTCAGGAGATAAGGATTATGCATGGGCCTATTTTAAAAGCCATTTTAACTAAAATTAAAAATTCTCCATTCACATAACTGGATTTGGTGCAGAAGATGGACTAAAGTCAGCGAAGTTTAACAGACACTGTATAGATGTGCTAATAGATGGCCACTACAGCAACCAACAGAGGAGGGTGCGACCACATCCATGGAGAAAAGAATTTACAAAGTTCCTAGAGGTGAGCTTGAAGGAAGGGTGAGTGGCAGTCACCAAGTAAAATGAGAAAGAAAGGGACTGATTGGAAGGTTGGTGTGGTTGTGAATGCAAACCTGCCTATGGGTGGCATCCGAGAGAGAAGACTGAGTGATCAAGTATATGCAGCCACAGGAGGTTTTTAATGTTCCTTGGAAACAGCTTTCTTACAAACTGTTTGGTATTTTTCTTAAGAGGAGTGGCGTGACCCCAAAAGAGAAGCCCAGAACTAAAAGTGTCAGGAGAGAAGGGAAGGGAGAATTCCAGCACATTAGTTGAACCGTGGTGGGAATGACGACAGGGATTGACCATCAGTTCTCCCATTGTTGATCAGTGGATGAAGAGAGAAGTGAGAGAAACCAAATCATGCCGGAAACTGGAACTGGAAGAGTTCAGTGTGGAGCCCAGTTTAATATTGGAGTGGATTGGAAAAGATGCGTCATGCTGTATTTGAGGAGTGGAGGGCAGGACCTTGGGAGGCCAGGGAAGTAGGATGAGAGAGAACCTAGAAGAGTTGGAGATGTGAGTGGAGGGAGTACATGATTGTTGATGGTGGACCTGGTGCCATCCCTGTTCTCTCCGCACTCCCGTTACCTTGGCAACGTCATCCGACCTCACTTTTTGTAACGCCTTCCAAATATCACTAGCTCAGGTCTCTCCCCTGACCCATAGATTCATGGATATGATTTCCTAATTGTCATTTGTATAATAAGCATTTCAGTCTTAACATCTGAAGCTGAACTCCGACATCCCTCCTACCTCACATCTGCTCCTCTCACCTCCCAGCCTTCCTTCTCTGTTAGTCACAAGTCATGCTTTCAGTTGCTCATGTCCAAAATCTTGGAGTCATCCTTGATTCTTCTCCATTACTCACATCTAATCCACCAGCAAATCTCGTTGGTACTGCCTTCAGAATATTTCTAGAACTTGGCTAATTCTTACCACCTTTGCTCATAACTGCCTCATATCCAGTTCCCCTGTTTCTCTATTTTCCCCTCCTGCAGTCTATTCCCAGCACAACCACTAGAGAGATCCTGCTAATGTAAGTCACATTGTGACATTCTTCTGCTCAAAACACTCCAGTGGCTTCCCACTCCACTCATAGTAAAAGCCACATTGATTATAGTATTCTGTTGAGGTCCTGTACTCACTCTGTTGCTTTTCTAGCATCATTTCCTCTATTTCTCCTCTTTCTTACTTCATTCCAACTTCACTGGCTTCCATGGCTCAGGAGTTGGGCACTTACTGATCCTTTTGCCTAGAACACTGTTTTCCAGATATCTCCATCACTCACCTTATCTGCTTTAAGTTTATTTTGTTTACTGCTGTATCCCTAGCACCAAGAACAACACTTGTATACAGTGGACACTCACTAAATATGTGTTGAGAGAATGAAATTATTTTGAATTAGGAGATGTGCCCAAAGGTTAGTGATTTGGGTAGCATGGGAGGGATTTACTAGAAAAGTGAGATGGACCTGTTCTGACACATGTAGGAGGCAAGACTTGGCATAGAAATGTTTTGTGGGAGACAGAAGTCTCATTTTAGGACCTCATTATTTTGTGGTTCATCTCCTATAACGGTTTTTTCCACTTTTCTCTCAGCCTGTTAATCTGGTTTCTCTTTGAATTGTCTTTAGATTTTTATTCAGCTCATTTATTGAGCATCTGTTTTGTGTTAGATCTTATGATGACAGGTGCTCAAGGAATTTTATCTCATTGAAGACAGCCCCACAATAAACCTGTTCATTAGGTTTTATTATTCTCATTTTGCAGGACAGGTGGAAAGGGAGGTTCAGAAAGATGAAGGGACTTGACCAGAGTCACAGAGTAAGCCAGTGACAGAATGAGGACTTCTAGTTTCGAGTCAGGTTCACTCTACTTTGTAGTCTTTGATCCATCAGCAGAATAATAGTGTCTCTTCTATAAAAGTCATTGCCGTTGACTTTCCCTTTTCTTCGTTCTTTTGGGGGAGAGATCTAGAAAAATAGAACCTAAATGTATTAATCATTTATTGCTGTGTAACAAATTTCTCCAAAATTTAATAAGTTTAAAACAACTATAAATATTTGTTATCTCACACAGTCTCTGTAAGTCAGGAATCTGGCCCAGAGTCTTTCATGAGGTTGCAGTCAGGACATCAGCTGGGGCTTTAGTCATCTGAAGGCTTGAGGGGGGCTGGATGATCTGCTTCCAAGGGGACTTACACACATGCCTGGTACAGTAAGTTCCCTACATATGAACCTTCAAGTTGCGAACTATCAATGATGCGAACGTGCCCCTGTATGCCAGCTGCTGTACTGTACTATTGTACTGTAAGATTAAAAATGTTTTCTTTATTTTTTGTGCTTTGTTATGTATTATTTGTGTGAAAAGTGTTATAAACCTATCACAGTACAGTACTATATAACTGATTGTGTTAGTTGGGTACCTAGGCTAACTTTGCTGGACTTACAAACAAATTGGACTTATGTATGTGCTCTCAGAACGGAACTCATTTGTATGTAGGGGACTTACTGTACATTGGTGCTGATTGTTGGCAGGAGGACTCAGTTCCTTGCCACCTGGACTCTCAGTAGGGTTTCTGGAATGTCCTCATGACATGGCACTTGGTGTTTCCCCGATGAATGATCAAGAGAGCGTAAGGCAAAAGCTGCAATCTCTTTTATGACCTAGCCTAGGAGGTTGCCCTCCTTCACATTCACAATTTCCTATTTAGTGTGGGAGGGGGACTGTTCAAGGTGTGAATACCAGGAGGTGAGAATTGTAGGAGACCATTTTGGGGGCTGGCTTCCATAGTCTTCCATATGTCCCCACATGCAAAATGCATTCCCCCCCTATCTTGGTCCCCCACAGTCTCATCTTACAGAATCAGCTCAATGTCCAAAATCCCATCATCTAAATTAGGTTCAGGCATTATTACTATTATTCTACAAAATTTTGCTGCTTTAGGTCTCCTCCTACCTGTCAGGTCATTTTTCCTCAACTTTGCTAGACAGTGAACATTTACTAAGCATTGATTAATTGTCTCTCTGTGCTAGGCACTGTGCTAGGAATATAAAACATGATAAGGCAGAATATCATGGTGGAGTTCACAGTCTAATGGATGAAAGAGATGTATAAAGGATTATTGTACAACATATTTTGGGATCATAAATTAGGGAGTGAGTGATTCTGCCCAGATGTGCTGGAGAAGATCCCAGAGGTGAGATGCCATTTGTTCTAGCCCTTTGTGCTGCAGAAAAGTTCATAAAGCCATCAAGTAGAAAAGAGAATTTTACCCAGAAGAGACAACATGAGTAAAAACTGCTTCTTCTTCCTCCCAAGTATGAGCAGACTACTAGGCTTAGCCCTTAGCTTCCTGCTTTTTCTGTACTGCATTCTCTCACTTGGAGAGCTGGCCTGATTTTCTACTTTCATGGACTTAACTACCAACTTTACTGGGCCTGATTTTCTAAATCATCTCTCTAACTTTGACCCCTCTCAATTCCACTTCTCTGGCTCTCCAATAGATACTGTTACTTGAATGTTACTTCATTATGTTCAACGTGTGACAAAGCAAAGCTTGTCATCACTTTCCTTAACCAACTTCTCCTTCCAACTCTGTTTCTCATCTTGAGACCTCATTGCTATCTTTGACTATTTCTTTTTCTCTTCTAGTTTGCACTTTCTTTGTCTCGTCTCTTGATGCCTTTCCATTTTTCTGTTTCCACAGTGGTCACTCTTTATCTCCAGCAGGTCTTCACGTGTAAGTTACTGCCCTAGTCTTCTACTTGAGTCTGTCTTCTTTAATCTGCCCTATATGTTGCTGTCAGTTATATCCTAAAGTACAGATTTAAATTGTCTTCTGTTGGAGAAACACTTGATTGCTTTACCATTTCCTATTGAGTAAAATCAGAAGCTTTCACATTTGAGACCATTTACCTTGCGGTCAGTCTTCTAAAGCTTTATCTCCAATATCAGTACTTGACTTCATGCCATTCCCTTGCTTGAAATTCCATGTATTGTTACATGTTTCAACCTTGTTTAATATCTACCTATCTGTCAGATTCTCCTCCTTGAAGTCATTCTAGGAACACTTAGAATGCTCAGGGTCTGTAATGGGAAATTGCTACTTCTGTAAGCTACTTTGTTTAGTTAATTAAATTTTTAGTCATTATATGTCCAGTAATTGCAATTGCTTGGTGAACATCCTAGGAGGAGGGGGGCCATACGCACCCCTTCTTGATTTCACCTGAGCCCAGCACTCTCCTTTGTCTCTGCATTCTGGTATTTATTAAATATTTTATGATGGGAATATTTGCTATGAAATAACATGTTAAAGTAGGAGTAGAATCATGGGATTCTGTTCACTGTGTTGCTGAGACATAACATCACGGAGTTACGTGTGTGTCAGATTTTAACAGCATTCAAGGGACCACCCAGATGCTTTTGTGCTAGAATTCATATAATATTAAATGAAATCAGCTGGTAGCTGGCTGGGGGAAGTGACTAACACTGGTAGAATTTGGCCTCAGTTCTCTGAATGGCCAGCCAACTGGAGCAGAGAATGTTGGGAGAAGAGGATATTACAATGTATTTGGGTTGGCTTAGGGGACTAGGAAGGGGCTTCCATGGCTGGCTGCAACTATGAAGAATGGGAAAGGAAAGCAGAAGAGGTAGACATTTTGATCTCTGTTTGATTTTAAGCTTTCATTATCGAGCCCGGGATCAGCTTCAACACAAATAAATCAAACTGAGATTACCTTCATGAAAGAGGCAAATCGTTTGCATTTTTTGTAATTTTCATGATAAAAGGTATAAAAGTTGTCCAGCAACAAGCCTTGATTATTTCTGTGGGACCATAAAACCCAAGGGCCTGCTTCCTGTCTTGCTCCAGGCATTTCCATTAAAAAGTTGATGGTGACTGTGTTTAGATGCTCTTTGTGGAGCACAGAGGAGGGGAGAAGCTCACCCACTCTTTGCTACTTGAAGAAGAATGGCTATGCTGGGAGACGACACTGTTTTAAAAACAGTCATTAACGTTTCTTTTGCAGCAGATTATTTTTCTTCCTGGGAAAAACATAGTTTTGCTGACAAATTGCCAAAATCACACAGTGCAGTAAAATGGCCTGACTGACTTGGCTTCTTCCAACAGGCACCAGATGCTTATTAAGCACTCAATATACGCTCCAAGTTGTGCCGCGTTTGCTGTTGGGTACGCACAGAGTATTCTCCAGGGTTTCTTTCGAAAACCTGTAAAATGAAGGTAGTCTGAATTGCATATCCTAATTAACTTTTTTTAAGCTTGAGTAAGGAGACAAAGAATAAAATCTTTCCTATTTCTGCCACTTAAATACAACTAACATTCTTCATATAATTTTTTTAAAAAAATGTCATGCGTAAATTTTTCCCTCATCATTTTAGTCAAATATAATAAATATTGAAGTTAAAAAAACTTAACTTATGCACATTTTCCATATTTTTGTACTCTTTGTAACGGCGTGATATGGCTACACAGTACTCCTTTGAGTAGATATAGCAAAGTTAATCATTTCTTTAGAGTAGGCATTTAGGTTACTGTCTTTCTAATTAACATTAACCATGTTTCTAATTAATGTTAATAATAATCCCTGATATGAATACTTCTGTGCACAATTTTTTTTTTTTCCCTCCCTGTACTTAGGATTATTTCTGGGCCAGTTGTTGCCCCATCCGAATCCCCTTTACCTGGCCAGCTACTGTGATTCTGAGCACTGATGGCTTACAGCCCTGTCCCTCTGCAGAGAACTGACCTTCACCTTTTGGAGGAATGTCTGGAGAGAGGGGTCGTATAGGTGAAGGATGTGGAAACCAAGAATAATGGGGAATAGTTGAAAGAGCTGGACATATTTAGCCTAGAAAAGAGGAAAACTGAAGTTTTGTCTTGTGGGAGACAGATGAGATATCCTTTAGCTATAAGTGCAAAGGGAAGAGTTAAGAACAAAACCTTTAGGTAAAGAAAGGAGAACAGCTATTCTGGGTTGAGACACATGTCCTAGTAACTGGCGCTATCCCGAAATGGAATGGGTTGCTTTGTAGGGCGTTGAATTAATTCCCTATCACTGAAAATATCGAATTACTGCTAAGAATATTTGAGAAACTTTGAGTTATAGAAATCTCTTCTAGCATCCTTTGAATACGCTGACCCTTTAATTGTTTGTGTCAGTGCTATCAATATTCTTTTACATGTTTCAGCATTGATTTCAACATCCATTTCCTCTTGTGTTTGTGAGCTAGAATATGCAAGAAAAGTTTCTCTAGAGGAAGAGGAGGATCAGGTGTATAGAAAACCAGTGGCATGTATTGGAAATTGTCAAGGGACTGTGACATCATCAGTTGAGAATTGACATCATCACTGGAAGCTGACATCACCAGTTGGAAGCCGTGTTCTTCTCTTAAGCCTATCGATCCTCTGTAAATACCAGTCTACTTTTTTAAAACAATGGCAAAGATTTGTTGCAGTGAATCATCTCCCCTTGGCTTAGTCAGCACCCACACCCTGTGACAGTGGGAAGTTCTGAAGTAGGTGGTGGATTAAAGTACACCTGTGGCCGCAGAACAAAGTGATACAAATGACCCACAGGTGGCATATTATGTCACTTCTTGTCTCATTAATATACAATTCTACGTGAGTATGATTTGATCAGCTTGGATGATGAACCTTACCTCTGCTTCCCCCAAAATATTATAAATACCTGTGGAGTGGGTGTGACTGTCACTTTTCCAGTGATGTAGCCAACAGGGCAGAAAGAGATTTCTTTTTTAGACATTTGTGAGAATGCCTGTTTTAGTTTCATTCTTGTCATTTACCTAGTTTTTCATAAGCTCACCTTGTGTTTGAATTAATGCATTTAGATTGTATCGTTTTCGTTTGAATGATTTTAAGAGGTTTCTCTGTCTCAGACTGTAGCTTTTGTTCCCACAGACGTCTCTTCCAGACTTTCAGATTTCTAAGCAGTATTCCTCCTCCCCTAACTGACAAGAGGTCATGTCTGTGTTGCTGTTAATATCTTATGCTCTGATATAGAAAATATAGCAGAAGTGTCGGAAGTTATATTTTGAATTTTAATAAAATATACTGTACTAAAATATATTAAAGTATATTAAAGATCCAGGTCCTTTGAAGGCTTCCTGAAATTCATTCTTAACTCTGGAAAAGTGAGTCATTATTTCTAGGAATCATAAGGCATCTGACAGTTCAACAAGACTGCTAGTCCAAGAGATATGAATCATTTTATTTTAAGAACTTTACCTATTCTTTAATTAATGTTTACTTGTTTTATTAAAATATGTACTTGGCATTTCGTTTTCCATGTACTATTACACTCAGAAAAGTTTCCCTCCTTGGGGCCATAGAGATCCTCCACCACTGTACCTCATTCCAACTGTGGAATTGGCAACAGTCTGGAAAGTGTGTGTTAGAAAAGGTGTGATGTTGATAGGTTGAAGAGTAAACATTAGATATCTAAGAAAGTCTGGAAGAATAGAATTTTGCAGTGGTTGGCGGGAAGCATAATTAGAATAATTTTTTTGTCTGTGTTTGAGGTTACTGGCTTTCTGAGCCCAATTTTTTTTTTGTTCATTATGATTTTATTAGAATAGAATGCATCCTGTTGTACCTCTTCACTTCATTCATCCCTTCATTTATTCAACATTTGCTGTATACCTACTGGGTCTAGATATTGGGCTACAAGCTAGGTATACAAAATGGAGAAGATAAGAACCCCTGACCTTGAGGAAAAAACTTTTGGTTGGACACTGCAGAAGCCACAGGAATATTGTTGAGGCTTTTGAAAATGCATGTCTTTAACAACCTAGTACTCCAAGTAAATACTTGAATTCATGCCAAAAATAAAAGTGTGGACAAGTGATGTTATTAACACTGATCTCAGCCATCCTCTTGGTTGTCCCTAATGAACCACTGCTAACATTCATTGGATGCTTTGGTGGTCACTGCTGGCTCATTTGCCTTCTCCCGAAGCCTGTGGGTCCCCATGCAGTGTGGAACCACCTCAGGCTCAGTTGACCAAGGACAACATGCAAAGAGATGGTTTTTCATTCCGACATTTTACCAATGGATCTTTTTGCTTCTCCATACCCACAGTTTTCTGCCCTCATAACTGAGAGTGAACGGTTTAAACATACCTTCTAGAGTGGATGGTTTCAAAAAATATATAGTAAATAGTTTTAATGAACTGCGGGTGACAGAAATATCATTTCACAGAAGAGATACATCCTATTGCTGTTTAATTAAAGTCTTTCTGCTGATGGAAAGTTCTCTCTCTGGTGTTTTCTTTAATGCATTCATGATGCTTCTGTCTGGGCTCCCTTGCTAGAGATATCTTTCATTATAATCTACTTATCTAAGTTTGTAATTAAATTTCTAAATGTAAAATTTCCAGTGGCAAATTGCCAGGGTATCCAGTGAACTTTTCTTTTTTCTCTGAGAGAAATCACTCTTTGAAAATTTTGGTTTTGCGTTTTGATCATTTTACTATTTTAAAAGAATGTGTGTGTGTGTGTGTGTGTGTGTGTACGTACACACACATTAATAGTGTGATATAGTTCGTGAAGTATTTTTTTTTTTTTTTTTGCGGTACGCGGGCCTCTCACTGTTGTGGCCTCTCCCGTTGCGGAGCACAGGCTCCGGACGCGCAGGCTCAGCGGCCATGGCTCACGGGTCCAGCCGCTCCGCGGCATGTGGCATCTTCCCGGACTGGGGCACGAACCCGTGTCCCTTGCATAGGCAGGCAGACTCTCAACCACTGCGCCACCAGGGAAGCCCTCGTGAAGTACTTTTTACTTAGTATCATCAATTTCTGCCTGTTTCTGTGAAATTGGGGGTAGATAATATTGATCAAATGTATGTACTGCATCTTTCTAATGTATGATAGTGGTAAATGAAATATATTTCAAAACAAGTGCCTCCAGGCTTTGTTGATCTGTTTGAAATGTCTAGAAACAGTAGAAAACCTTTGGAGATGCTGGTAGAAAGAATATAGTGTTTTCCATTGGTCAGGCATGTTCTTGCAACTTTCCTTTTAGTTTATGCAGTAAACGAAGAATCTAAAAACAGCATTTGCTTTTCAACTTTGTTTGGAATGTTCTCTTTCAGATATCACTCCATTCTTTTGAGAAGAATGAGATGAGACAGGATGAAAAATAAATTCTGTCAAATCTCCTGAATGTGATGAGCAACTTGTTAATGGCCAATGCCCAACCATAATAAATGAACACTTATAAGAGATAATAGAAGAAACTGCTGGAAAATTGTATAGGCTTATAAACATGTTGTTATTTTTATGTCAACTGTGGATACATATTTCAAAAAGTTCCTTTGCAACAGTAGATGCATAATTAATCAAGAGAACACAAAGCTATATTTATAGTTTAACTGGATAACTCTCCTGGCATTAAATATTTAGGATCTTATACTGCAGAAAATATTAATGAGTAATTATTTTTTTAATTTCAAAGGTCAATAGCATTTGAGAAGAGAATTTTGTCTTGTTCACACATTCAAATTCTCCTGAATTCTTATAAAACTCTTTAGAGTAACTGTTAAATATAAGCCCACATAAAATTACTCTGTCTGCACTCATACGTATAAAACATATATATACACACACACACAAGTTTATCTGCTTGTAAAATTTGGTAAAAAGAGGTTATCAAATTCTTCCCTGCATCTTCAAGAAGGCGGGGCTACTATAGGCTAATACCATTAGATGCCTGTTTTATTTCCTAAACTATCTACAGAAGTGATTGTACTAATTTTATTACTCTTCTAGAATGTAATGCTTTCAAATTGAATGCATTTTCTTTTTATTAACCTAAGCTTCTCCAAACAGGAGATGTCATAGATTTTATTTTTTCTTTAATGACTCCCTTATGATTTTTTTTCATATTATTTCTATCAATCTATTTAACTTTTATTTTTTCCTACTCTGTAAAAAAAAAAAAAAAAAAGCCCTTTACTTGAGAATTTAAAAAGTTTAGACAGTATAGAACTTTTTCTATTTTTGATAACTTTTGGGGGTGGTACAGTGGGATGTCTGTAATTTATTTGTAAAGTGGAAAGAATTTTTTAGCTATTTACCATTGCCCACATGATTTTCAGGGTTTCACAAGTTACCTGAATTAACTTTACTGAGCACAGAGAAGATAATTCAGAAATTCAAACCAACGTGGAAATATGGGCTTTTCTATCCATCTGTCTCCCATTGCATGGAAAAGCCTCTTCATCAGGATTGTGGTCCGAGATCAAGAAAACTTAACTAGGGAAAAATTTACTCGTGTAGACTCCATAATCTATTCACTTGTTTAATAAATATTTATTGAACATTTACTGTTTTCCAGGCAATATACTAGGTGCTGGGTGTATAACACTGAACAAGATAAACTATTTAGATGATACTAGAGGAGAGGAAAGTAGACAAATAAACCGACATACACTAGATTGTCAAGTTTTGATCTTTTCTAAGTGTTACAGAGAAACAAACAAACCTCAGGGGGATAGAGTGATTGCAACTGTGCTGAACAGATTGGTTTGGGAAGGCCTTTGAGGTTAATGAACTGAGAAAGCACGTTGTATGGTGGATACCTAATGTACAAGGGCCTTGAGAAGGTATATCCCTGAGGAACAAGAAAGGGGCCAATGTGTCTGGGTTATGGGCTACAGGAATAAATGGAGAATGGTCAGTAAGAGAGGAAGCAAAAGTCCAACCAGAAGAATCTTTAAATTTTATGCTATGATGGAAGCCATGAGAGCATTTTAAGCAGGGAAGTATACTTTTCTTTCCTAAAGATGATCCTGGATTTTCTTTGGAGCATGCATAAAAGCAACCAAGAGTGAAGACAGGAAAACCAGCTAGGAGACAGGTACAGTAGCTCAGGTGAGAAATGATGGCAGCTTGGCACTAAGGAAGAGGATGGGAAATGGTTTGATGCTGGATAGATTAGGAAGGTGTTGCCAACCAGTTTGGCTGATGGATTGGTTTTCAGATGTGAGAAAAAGAAAGGATTTTAGGAGGACTCCTGGGCTTCTGGTCTAGGGCAGCGTGATGCCTTAATGGAGATGGGGACACCGAGGGGAGAATGGGCTGTGGACGACATAGGAGAATCATGAGCTCCGTTATGTGTGTTCTGTGTGAGTTGCTCTCAGACATCCAAGTGGGGATATTCAGTGGTAAGTTGAGTGTGTGAGTTCAGGAAAGAAGTCAGGACTGGAGGTATGGGAGTGGATATGGAGAAACGGGAATCATTAAGCACAGTATTTAAAGCTGGGGGGACTAAATAAGATCCCTTGAGGAATGATCAAAGTTAGAGAAGAAAAGGAGTTTGAGGATATACAAAGTTAGAGGTATATCCATTTAGAGGTCAAAATGAGAGGAAATACTAGGAAAGGAGCTGAGAAGAAGGGGCCAGTGGGAAGTAAAAAAATGAGATTTGGTTTGCGCTGTCCCAAGTGAAAAAAGTCGTTAAGGAGGGAGTCGTGGAAGATTTGAGCAACAACCAGGGATTCAGTCATGAGGACATGATTCCATGAGGTATCAAGATGCTTTTCCGTCAGGTGATGATGAGTTGGTTCTAAAATTACAAGAACATGTCCTAATACCCTCTGAACCAGGGAGGGCTTGGCAACTGCATAGAAGGTAGCTCCAGAAATATGTTCTTATTTTAGACTATGTCTCTGTGGGTGGATTTGTTCTTATTGGAGAATCTGAGGCAGCTTGCCACAATAATTATTATCTTTCTCTCTTACATACAGTTCGTCATAGATGAAGTGCCCCTTTCTTCACTGTGATGACACTTATGAAACATGACAGTAGATGTGGCTACTTTTCTTTGAATAATGCACGTATTACCTAAAGAAGCCAACTTGGGGAATAAACCAACCTCACCTGCTTAGAAACAGGGACATCTTCATTCAGGTTTCCAGAGAGGTTCATCGTGTTGCTTGAACCATGTGAGAAGTTGTGTTTCAATCTGTAGAAGTCATAGAGACAGGCATACTCACACAAATAGGTATGCCTGTAAATAGACACTCTGCATCCAGGGACGTGGATACCATAGGCATTGGAGTTGCTTTCAGCTCGTGGAACAGAAAACACACAAAAAAGTGCCTTAAAACAAAAGAGTTTATTTTTCTCACACGTCAGAAAGTCCAGAAGTTGACAATCTAGGACCGTCGCTGTAGCTCCATGGTGGCGTCTGAGTCTCAGACTTCATCTGCCTCCCGCTCCATCATTCTTAGTGGGTGGCATTCATCCCATGGCCTTCAGATGGCTCTGACACCTCCAGGCATTAATATCTGTGTTCCAGGCAGGGATCATGGGAAAAAGGGCCAATGGCAAAGAACCATACTTTCATACTTTTGGGGGGTTTTATATTTTTATTGGAGAAAAATCCCATCCTCTCCTTGACACTTGTATCTGCAAATCATTGGCCAGAACTGTCTCATGTGGCCACTGTGCTACAAGGAAATTTGCAAATATGATTTTTTTCCTTAAAATAGCCAGTGGACATTCTTAACAAATTGGAGTTCTAGGTCCACATGCAAGCACTGCAGCAAAAGGTCCCAGGTCCCAGGTCCCAGCCTATCTGACCAAGACTGAGTGTCTTGAGGGAATCTTCACACGGTGGTGCCATTACCGAGATGAACCTTTGCAGGAAACATGAATGTTGACAGTGTGATACACCACAAGTTACTGCACTCCGTGAGAGCCCAGTTTGTTTGCTTTGTGCCCCTGGAGTGGAATCCAAGTGGAAAGATCAGTATGAGGGTTGAGGTCTATGGATGCTCCTATACTGTGTGGCTGACAGGGTCTGGGTGCTCTGGCTGGGTGTCAGGCCTGAGCCTCTGAGGTGGGAGAGCCAAGTTCAGGACACTGGACCACCAGAGACCTCCCGGCTCCAGGAAATTTCAATTGGCAAGAGCTCTCCCAGAGATCTCCGTCTCAATGCTAAGACCCAGCTCCACTCAATGACCAGCAAGCTACAGTGCTGGACACCCCATGCCAAACAACTGGCAAGACAGGAACACAACCCCACCCATTAACAGAGAGGCTGCCTAAAATCATAATAAGTTCACAAACACCCCAAAACACAACTGGACACGGTCCTGCCCACCAGAAAGACAAGATCCAGCCTCATCCACCAGAACACAGGCACCAGTCCCCTCCACCAGGAAGCCTACACAAGCCACTGAACCAACCTTACTCACTGGGGGCAGACACCAAAAACAACAGGAACTATGAACCTGCAGAACTATGAACCTGAGACCCCAAACACAGTAAGTGAAGCAAAATGAGAAGACAGAGAAATACGCAGCAGATGAAGGAGCAGGGTAAAAACCCAGCAGACCTAACAAATGAAGAGGAAATAGGCAGTCTACCTGAAAAAGAATTCAGAGTAATGAGCGTAAAGGTGATCCAAAATCTTGGAAATAGAATGGAGAAAATACAGGAAACGTTTAACAAGGACCTAGAAGAACTAAAGAGCAAACAATGATGAACAACACAAAAAATGAAATTAAAAATTCTCCAGAAGGACTCAGTAGCAGAATAACTGAGGCAGAAGAATGGATAAGTGACCTGGAAGATAAAAGAGTGGAAATAACTACCACAGAGCAGAATAAAGAATGAAAAGAATTGAGGACAGTCTCAGAGACCTCTGGGGCAATATTAAACGCACCAATGTTTGAATTATAGGAGTCCTGAAGAAGAAGAGAAAAAGAAAGGGTCTGAGAAAATATTTGAAGAGATTATAGTTGAAAACTTCCCTAACATGGGAACGGAAATAGTCAATCTAGTCCAGGAAGCACAGAGAGTCCCATACAGGATAAATCCAAGGAGAAACACGCCAAGACACATATTAATCAAACTATCAAAAATTAAATGCAAAGAAAAAATATTAAAAGAAGCAAGGGAAAAACAACAAATAACATACAAGGGAATGCCCATAAGGTTAACAGCTGATCTTTCAGCAGAAACTCTGCAAGCCAGAAGGGAGTGGCAGGACATATTTAAAGTGATGAAAGGGAAAAACCTACAACCAAGATTACTCTACCCAGCAAGGATCTCATTCAGGTTCAATGGAGAAATTAAATCTTTACAGACAAGCAAAAGTTAAGAGAATTCAGCACCACTAAACCAGCTTTACAACAAATGCTAAAGGAACTTCTCTAGGCAGGAAACACAAGAGAAGGAAAAGACCTACAAAAACAAACCCAAAACAATTAAGAAAATGGGAATAGGAACATACATATCGATAACTACCTTAATGTAAATGGATTAAATGCTCCAACCAAAAGACATAGACTGGCTGAATGGATACATAAAGAAGATCAGTATATGTGCTGCCTGCAAGAGATCCACTTCAGACCTAGGGACACATAGAGACTGAAAGTGAGAGGCTGGAAAAAGATATTCCATGCAAATGGAAATCAAAAGAAAGCTGGAGGGGCTTCTCTGGTGGCACAGTGGTTGGGAATCTGCCTGCCAATGCAGGGGAAATGGGTTCGAGCCCTGGTCTGGGAATATCCCACATGCCACGGAGCAACTAAGCCTATGCACCACAACTACTGAGCTTGCACTCTGGAGCCCACGAGCCACAGCTGCTGAGCCCTTGTGCCACAACTACTGAGGCCGGCGTGCCTAGAGCCTGTGCTCCGCAAAAAGAGAAGCCACCGCAATGAGAAGCCCACTCACTGCAATGAAGAGTAGCCCCCGCTTGCTGCAACTAGAGAAAGCCCTCACACAGCAAAAAAGACTCAACCCAGCCAAAAATAAATGAAAATTTTTCAAAATGAATCTATTAAAAAAAAAAAAAGGCTGGAGTAGCAATTCTCATATCAGGCAAAATAGACTTTAAAATAAAGACTATTACAATAGACAAAGAAGGATACTACATAATGATCAAGGGAAGTTTTAGCCACAGCAATCAGAGAAGAAAAAGAAATAAAAGAAATCCAAATCGGAAAAGAAGAAGTAAAACTGTCACTGTATGCATATGACATGATACTATTCATAAAGAATCCTAAAGACTCTACCAGGAAGAGCTAAGAGCGCTACTCTACTAGAACTAATCAATGAATTTGGGAAAGTAGCAGGATACAAAATTAATGCACAGAAATCTCTTGCATTCCTATACACTAATGATGAAAAATCTGAAAGAGAAATTAAGGAAACAGTCCCATTTACCACTGCAACAAAAAGAATAAAATACCCAGAAATAAACCTACCTAAGGAGACAAAAGACCTGTCTGTATGCAGAAGACTGTAAGACACTAATGAAAGAAATTAAAGGTGATACAAACAGATGGAGAGATATACCATGTTCTTGGATTCGACGAATCAACATTGTGAAAATGACTGCACTACCCAAAGCAATCTACAGATTCAGTGCAATCCCTATCAAACTACCAATGGCATTTTTCACAGAACTAGAACAAAAAATTTCACAATTTGTGTGGAAACACAAAAGACCCTGAGTAGCCAAAGCAAACTTAAGAAAGAGAAATGGGGCTGGAGGAATCAGGCTCCCTGACCTCAGACTATACTACCAAGCTACAATAATCCAGACAGGATAGTACTGGTACAAAAACAGAAATATAGATCAATGGAACAGGATAGAAAGCCCAGAGATAAACCCACGCACATATGGTCACCTTATCTTTAATAAAGGAGGCAAGAATATATAATGGAAAAAAGACAACCTCTTCAATGAGTGGTGCTGGGAAAAATGGACAGCTGCATGTAAAAGAATGAAACTAGAACACTCCCTAACACCATACACAAAAATAAACTCAAAATGGATTAAAGAGCTAAATGTAAGGCCAGACACTATAAAAGTCTTAGGGGAAAACATAGGCAGAACACTCTATGACATAAATCACAGCAAGATTCTTTTAGATCCACCTCCTAGAGAAATGGAAATAAAGACAAAAATAAACAATTGGGACCTAATGAAACTTAAAAGATTTTGCACAGCAAAGGAAACCATAAACAAGATGAAAAGACAACCCTCAGAATGGGAGAAAATATTTACAAATGAAGCAACTGACAAAGGATTAATCTCCAAAATACACAAGCAGTCCATGCAGCTCAATATCAAAAAAACAACCCAATCGAAAAATGGGCAGAAGACCTAAATAGACATTTCTCCAAAGAAGATATACAGATTGCCAACAAACACATGAAAGGATGCTCAGCATCACTAATCATTAGAGAAATGCAAATCAAAACTACAATGAGGTATCACCTCACATTGGTCAGAATGACCATCATCAAACAATCTAGAAACAATAAATGCTGGAGAGGGTGTGGAGAAAAGGGAACCCTCTTGCACTGTTGGTGGGAATGTAAATTGATACAGCCACTATGGAGAACAGTATGGAGGTTCCTTAGAAAACTACAAATAGAACTACCATACGACCCAACAATCCCACTACTGGGCATATACCCTGAGAAAACCATAGTTCAAAAAGAGTCAGGTACCACAATGTTCATTGCAGCTCTATTTACAATAACCAGGACATGGAAGCAACCTAAGTGCCCATCAACAGATGAATGGATAAAGAAGATGTGGCACATATATACAATTGAATATTACTCAGCCATAAAAAGAAATGAAATTGAGTTATTTGTAATGAGGTAGATGGACCTAGAGTCCGTCATAAAGAGTGAAGTAAGTCAGAAAGAGAAAAACAAATACCATATGCTAACACATATATATGGAATCTAAAAAAAAAAAAAAAAAAAAAGATGAACCTAGAGGCAGGACAGGAATAAAGACAGAGACCTAGAGAATGGAGTTGAGGACACGGGGAGGGGGGAAGGGTAAGCTGGGACGAAGTGAGAGAGTGGCATGGACATATACACACTACCAAATGTAAAATAGATAGCTAGTGGGAGGCAGCTGCATAGCACAGGGAGATCAGCTCGGTGCTTTGTGACCACCTAGAGGGGTGGTATAGGGAGGGTGGGAGGGAGACGCAAGAGGGAGGAGATATGGGGATATGTGTATGCATATAGCTGCTTCACTTTGTTTTACAGCAGAAACTAACACAACATTGTAAAGCAATTATACTCCAGTAAAGATGTTAAAAAAAAAAAAATTGTAGTTCTAGAAGACAAAATATAGTGATGTCTGCCACAGCTACCAAGTTGGTTTAGAAGGCTTGGCAAACTGGTTTTAAGCCCTCTTTCTATCAGTATGTCCTGTGGCACAAGTTTGTTCAGAGATAGGTAAAATATTGGTGTGGACTTCTTGCAAAATTTTCTGTGCCTTTGTTATGTGATACAAACCTATGGCGATTATTAATACCATAAACCCAAACTCATTGTATGTTTTATGGTATGCTTGCAGGCCTCCCATGCTTGTATTTGATGTAATTTAGGATTCTGCAGTGAAGTACATGGAAGAAGAGGCTGGCAGTTAAAAGGTTTCAGGAAGTTACTAAACATCTTGTCATTGCAAGGCCAGAGGGTACCCTCTCATAACATAGAGATGATAATACCTGCTTTCTCCTTAACAGGGTCGGTGTGAATCCTTAATGGGGCTCTTGCTACAGAGTGCTTTTAGCTCTTCAAAAATATGGCATGAAGTCATAAGATTGGGAGGTTGAAAAAAATCATCCCTCAGTCCTTTGGCGCAGGGCAGGGTAACATTCAAACCTTCCCTGAAATATTGCTAGAGTCAGGGTTTTTCTGAATTTTGAGAGAATCCTGACAATAGGAACCGTAGAACTTCAGTGAGTACTCTCTCTGGCAGGCACTCACCTCAGAACGTTCCCTCCATTATTTGATTGCATCCTTACTCACTAAGGGCTATGGGATGATGGCCCTCCTCATTTTGTAGGTGGGACCCTGAGGCTCCCAGGCTGGGGGATCAGCCAGGGTCACCACGTGTGATCCTCTAATCAGATCAGGGCTGTGAGCTCAGGCCATTTTTTTTTTTTTTTTTTGTGGTTCGCGGGCCTCTAACTGCTGTGGCCTCTCCCGTTGCAGAGCACAGGCTCCGGACGCGCAGGTCCAGCGGCCATGGCTCACGGGACCAGCCGCTCCGCGGCACGTGGGATCCCCCCAGACCGGGGCATGAACTCGCGTCCCCTGCATCGGCAGGCGGACTCTCAACCACTGCGCCACCAGGGAAGCCGTGCTCAGGCCATTTTTAATCCAGCTTTGATGTTTTCTAGCTGAGATGACCTTGGGATAATTATTTAATATCCTCAATGACCAGTTTCTTCTACATCTTAAAAATAAGAATAATTGCTCATAGTATTATGTGAGGATTAAGTGAAATGAGATGTAAATTGCCTTGCACAAGCTGCTGAGAGACCCTACACAGTGTTAGAAAGGATCTATATTTTCAGGGCTATGGAAAATTACTTGCGTTGGTATTAGGTCACATTATAAGTCTCTCTCCTTTCAGAGGAGGGTCACTGAGATCGATTGTGAACAACTTACTACCTCTGTGACCTTGGGCTGTCACTTACCTCTCCATGCCTCAGTTTCCTCATCTCTAAAGTAGGGGATAATGTGAATAACTAATTCATAAGGCTGTGGTGAGAGTTCAGTGAAGTGCTCAGGTCAGTATTTTGTATATTGACAGATTATGAGGGATGGAATGCAGTGCACCGTATTGCAATCAGAAATTAGGCAAATCTCTGAGAAAAAGCAAATGCTTCTGTGATTTCTCCAGCAGTGTTAGTTAACTTGAATTAGGCAACTGGTTGGAGTTCCCATCCTGGTCAGTTGAGTCGGCACTAACAGTGGGCGTCCTCCCCTCCAGCCCTTGTTACTCGGCCATCTTTATTGAACCATTGTCTCTGCACATTTGCCATCAGATGGCGCTATCGGGATAAGCACGTTCAAGTTTGCTTTTCTCCTCCTCATTGCTGTTCCTTCAGGCTGCAAGCAAATTGGAACAGTTTTTATTTTATTTTTAAGTTTTGTACCTTTTTAGATATTCAAGGACTTCAGCAATAAGATTACATTTAAGGGGAAATGAAATGCATATGAAGTGTAAGGCACATTTTTCATAGTTTGAATGGCCTTTAAATGATTAGAAAACTGAGGCTAAAAGGAGAAACTTTTTTTATTTCTCTTAATATTCATCAGTTTAGAGCTAACCTTGCAAATACATTTTGGATGCTAAGATATAGAGTAAATAAGTTGATTGGGACACTCAACAATCTTCCTGAGATGAATTATTCATGCCATCATGGGTAGCACATGCTTCCTGCATAATATGTTTTTTCATCATAGTCACAGCATTTTTCCATTTGTGTTTGACTAACAGAGGAGTGGCAGCTCTAATTGTTTCTTGTTTCCTCTTATTTTGTTTATCGTGAACTCTTGTGTGGCTTATTCAAGTAATAGATACAAGAATGACTTCCGATGTCTTCTGAGGAATAATTTAGTGAGTTTCAGGTCTTTAGAGGCAAGCAAGGCAGCATAGTTTAGTGGAGTAAGACATACCTGTGTTCAAATTCCATCCTGCACGTTCCATCAACTCAACAGAGATTCTCCATTTACTAGTGGATGTAAAGCTTGCAGCATGGCGAATGGTGGAAGCTTC
Organism: Tursiops truncatus; assembly: GCF_011762595.2. NCBI lineage: Eukaryota > Metazoa > Chordata > Mammalia > Artiodactyla > Delphinidae > Tursiops > Tursiops truncatus. Next base: position 92,208,307 of record NC_047040.1, on the reverse strand, counting down.
ATCAAATCTAGTTTCCCATCTTCTGTCCTCACGCTTCTTGGGAAAAGAGAGGTAACGAGGTATAGGATTATAGGTAATACAGATACTAAAAATGTGTGGGTGTTTTTAGGAGTAAGATTGCTGTGGCATCTTGAACTCAGATGTTTTGGTGCATTCTCTAAGAGCTCTATTTCTGAATTTTTTTTTTTTTTTTTTTTTTTGGTCAAGATTAGTCTTAGGTTTCTACTGTCACTATCCTTGTTTTTTTAAAAATATTTTATTGCCGTATAGTTGATTTATAATGTTGTGTTAATTTCTGCTGTACAGCTAAGTGAGTCAGTTATACATATATATATATTATTTTTCATATTCTTTTCCATTATGGTTTATCACAGGATATTGAGTAGAGTTCCCTGTGCTATAGAGTAGGACCTTGTTGTTTATCCATTCTATATATAATAGTTTGCATCTGCTAATCCCACACTCCCAATCCTTCCCTCCCCCACCTGCCTCCCCCTTGTTCTCTATGTCTGTACTGTCCCTATCCTTGTTAATTAGTGATAGCCAGGAGATAATGGTGACCGCAGGTGTCCAGTAGGCACCCCAAGCCACTCTGTTCAGGGATCTTCCACTGGCTTTGGTGAACACAAAAGGACCCTTAAAGCCGGTGGGTCCCTTTGCAGAGTCAATACAGGGCTCTGTACCAGGGAGGGAGCCTAAAGGAAGACCAGGGCTCATAGCAACATGCGTTCAGGTCTTGCAATTAAAACCCAAAATTGATGCAAAATTCAAAATATTTATGTATAAATCACTGGCTAATCAATCCAGCTCACATACAGTCTCGCTGGAACTCCTTTTACATCTCTCTTTGGGTTCCCACCTATGGCCATTTAGAGTCTAACAAACGTGCTTCTGGTCCTCCATATCTTTGGCTTACATTGTAATGACATGAATATGCCTTTAGATATGCTGAAACTATGTCTCCCGCTAATGAGAATGAACAGAGTCATCTTCCGTACCCTGGTTATTTCCCATCACAAAAGAAGTGGCCTCAGTAGACAGCTGGTCCTGCTGGTTACCTAATTTATTAATAGTAATAATAATAGCTGTAGGTAAACTACCCCAAAATGCAAATCATCGTTCTTATCAAAAGTTCTCTAACATTACAGTGACTTAATCCATCATTGTACAGAAGGCCAGTTCACCTGCTTTCCCAGGGGTATATTTTTCAACTAACTTGATTTGTAGGATTCACTAGGAAGTTATCTTGTTCTATGGGGGCAGTATTTTGATGTTTTTCAGGTGCCTTAATGGAATTCATGGCAATGGTGCCTTCTAAAAAAATGTCCGTACTAAAGTTTTGTAGCAAATCTATATTATGAAGAATTAATCACCTATTCACGTGTGTCTGTGTGTGTGTGTAGACTTTAAAATATCACAGTTCCCAAACCATTCACTGTTGTGTTGCTTGTTAAGCATGTGGATTTGCCATTAGCAAAGTGAAATACCCATCGTCTAGGGTGTGTGTTTGTGTGTGTGTGTGTGTGTGTGTGTGTGTGTGTGTGTGTGTGTATACACAGAGATGTCTCATGTAAGGAGGTACAGTTTGCATCTAGTCCAGAGGTTTATGAATCGGGCCCAGTAGTGCCCCAAAGGTTGCATTGAATAGTCCAACAGGCCACTCATAGGGACAAACTGTCAAACAGGGGAGCTCGGTTGAATTTCAGCTGGAGCAGTCCACTCTTTTCGATATTGGCACGCAATGCGGAGATTTGAAGAAAAGCATTCGGTTGTTTATCCAAATATTATCTTCATCCCTGGACCAAGGCAGGACATCAGAGAGCTGTGTACTTGAACTCTATTGGTTGATTCCTCGTAGAATCATTTTCACTGATTTGTACTTTGCCACTGTACCCTTGGAGTGTTCTAGAAGAGCCCAGGACCCCACTGACCACACACTGCTGTTGTCTGTTTTATAGATGAGGTGATGTGTTGAGTGCATTGCTCAGCACAGCATCTGTGTTGATGAGAACTCTTGGGGTAAAATTCCACCAGTGCTTGGAAGCAGGGGAATGGCTTCTCCTAAAACAATAAAAAAAGAATATATACTTTACTCCTACATATATGAGGGCTATAGTAGCCACTTTTTTTTTTTTTTTTTTTTTTTTTGGTCCCTAGGAAGTTCACAGTCAGACTTGCTACCCACTTTTAGCGATTCTTTGGTAAATATTTAGGGGGAAAAGCTTCTACCCTTGACATCCTTTCTTACTGTTCCATCCTTTTATTGCCCTACACTTATCTGTCTTAATATATTTTTCTAATACATGTATTGTGGCAGGTTACCCCAGATCTCTTTAATTCCACGTAGAATTTTCCTATTATCTTTTGGGCAACTACCTGGTTGTCCTGTAGGCACATCAAACTTAATATTCTCTAAAGAAAATTCTCTTTATCTTCCTTTTTAAACCTTCCCCTCTTCCCATTTCTCATTTTTGGTAGAGGGGTCCCATTGGTCTGGAATCTGTCTTTTCTATTCTCTGTCTCTCATACATCCCACCCAGTTGTTAACCAAATCCTTTAAACCCAGCCTCTGCACTACCTTTCAAACTTCTCCTGATTCTCTCATTCATCAGTACTTGCGTGGACTGTATCTCTAGTTTCATAACTGGCCTCAACTTCTCTGTAATCATGTTATGAACATTATGTTCACTGATGTCAGTTATTTAAAAGTCATTTGCTCTCCTGTGATTCTTACTGTTATTATTTACAGCATGAAACCCAAATCTCTCACATGACATTCAAGGCTTTTTATAATTTGCTTCCCAACCTATGCTGTAAATCTCATCTCTGTCCATTACTCCCTCCCCCATGCGTCCTTCACTGTAGCCACTTGCCCACTCCCCGGTCCCCAAACACAAAATGCATTTCAGCACCTAGTTCTCTTGGCCTGAAATGCCCTTCCTGGCACCTTCAAGCCCTTTTCCCCTGGCTCCTCTCAAATATTACCTTGTGGAGATTTCCCTCTGTTTTTTCGTCACCACAGAAGAACTGATTGCCTTTTCCTCATTCTTTCTCTGTCATTCTCTTAATACCATTGTTAGAATGTTCATTGCCCTATTTGGACTTTGCTGTATGTACAGATCTTCCTCCAAAAATCGTGGGCTCCTCAAGGAGTTTGGCTGAGTAGAAGGAGGGAATGAACCAGGTATCTGCCAACCCTGCTCTTAAAAGCAAAAGTAAACTGATTGGGGGACTGTAGAATCCCTAGAATTGATAACACCTTTCATGGGTAAGGATTGAAAGCGTGGGCTAATTCACGCCTGACCTTAAAATGTTAATATCTTGTAAACTTTCTTTATGGTCATGGCACATTTGTAATGCCATTATGCTAAAGGTTCTAGCAGTCCAAGTGAGTTTTTGTAATTTCTTTACAGAAGAAACTTATGCGATGTTCTTTTTTTTTTCTTTTAGGAATAGGCGAGTCAAGAGGCTGAAAATCTGAAGAATGTGTCCAAAGGGTAACCTGGCTGTCATTCGCTGGTTATGGAGGGGCCTGAGGAAGCTATTTCTATTACTTTCTTTCTTGCTGTCCCATGCAGCTCATTTGGAAGGCAAAAAGGATAATCAGTTCATCTGGAAACCAGGTAGGGATGTCCTGGCTCTTCCTTTGTCCCATTTTCATTAATGAGAAGACTATTCTTTCCATCCTTGTACTTCTTATTTGTGGAGTAGTGGGAAATCTCCAGAGAGGGAAAAACTAGGTTCTTCTTCTTTACAATACATTTGATTCTTATTCCTGCATAATTGTCACCTCCATCCATGATGCTTGTTATCCTTCTGAATTTTCATGTTGTTGTCAATTAAAGTGATGATTTCCATAGTTACATCTGCTGCTCCTTTCTCAAATATATCACCGCTGTGCAGCACATTTGTAGCAAAAATGGCATCTGAATTTAGCTGATATCCTCAGCTAAAAATGCTTTGGACCAGTAATATATGTCTCTTTCTCTTAGGGTACAAACTAGTTAGCTATTTATTATTGAATGTTTTCTAGCATAGATTCTGTATATGTAAGTTTTGGAACATGAAAAATTATCCTAACAACTTTGCCCATTAGTTATAATTTTACAGTTGCCTTAATGTGTTCTGAGATCCTTAGCTACCTCGTACATAAGTATATGAATAAGTTGAGTTGAGGTTTGGAGACTTGCATATAACTTATGTTCTTTTCTAGGTATTTCCTTAATGTGGCTTTGGAAAAGATCTGTTAAATTTTAAAGGCTAATACTTTATCAGCTTAAATTATGAACCCCAAATATCTTGACTGTTTGTATCACTGATTTTTCTTTGCCCTAGATTTTAATTTTCTTAAAGTTTCACAATTAGATCATTTAAAATATGTATTACTATTTCAAGAGTTCATTCTTGAAAATAGAGATAACTTATACACCTGATATCTTAGAACTGGAAAATGTGATGTTGTAGAAGATCTATGGTCCTCAGAGAGTTTTCACTTTAGTCTCATCATCCGTAAATTAAATAGACTGCAAACATATTATGTCACCATGGAAATATGTATAATAGTGTCATTTGCAATATTTAAATGGTTTTGCAAAAACAAAAATGAATTATGCTTTAAAGTATATTAAGTAAAACCCCAGCACCATTAGGGATACAGTCTGGAGGAAATTGAAGTGCATTAAAGCCCCTATAAATTAATTTAATTGTGGGCTCTAATACCACATTAATGATTTTCACTTTTTACCTCACAGTAGTTTTAGGAAGTTTGGAAATAGTTCTAAAAGTCAGGATTGCCTTATGTGAATGAGGCTATTTTATTTTAATCAGAAAAGAGTAAACATTTTATCAGATCTAAATAAGCACATTTATATGACTGTACTCCTGTCTAAAGTTCTCAAAAAAGTGCAGTTAAGACGGAAAGTAGCAAATCTGAAACGTGAATGGGATGCATTAAGAAAATGCGCTTCTGCAACGAAGAGTAGCCCCTGCTCGCTGGAACTAGAGGAAGCCCGCGTGCGGCAACAAAGCCCCAACGCGGCCAAAAGTAAATAAATTTAAAAAGTAAATAAATTTAAAAGAAACTGGGCTTATTTTGAAGGAAATTTTAAAAATAGGCCTGCTTTTCTGAAAGTAGGTCAAGGGAACAAGCTGGTACAGACCCACTCTACAGTGGGGATGGACACTTTGATAGCTGTCACACTTAAGTTTCAGAAGTGAGCATCCTTCCCATCAGATGTTTTGCACTGTTCAAAATGAATATCCATGTCGTCACTCTCATTTTCTCTGGTATTCGTTACTTGTTTCCCTCATTAGTGCGCCATCTAAAAGGTAATAACACATATCTTTTCCCATATGGTTTCATTTCTCAATTACAAATTTATTACTTGTATGTGATCAGACATTTTAAAAGTTGACAAAATTTCAGAGAGAGAAAAACTAGAAGCCAAAGTCTAGGCCACGCATTCCACTCTCGCTTTTCTTACATATCCTTCAGAAACATTCCTTGCACATGTAAGTACATCTCTATGCATAGTTGTGTATATTAATCACACAAAATACACACACATAAGTTTTACTATAATTATTAGTTAGGGTTCTGCCAAAAAAAGAAATGGTACATGCGAAGTAGGTCATTGAGAAGAGTTTAATAAAAGAACTATTTACAGAAGTAGGAAAGTATGAGCAAGGTTTAAGATCAGCTACCAGGAGTTGTGGAGTGCCCCTGAGCAGGTATCAATCTTTATGACACTGGGTCCGTAGTGGCAAAGGAAGGAAGTAGTTTCCGGAATCTGGAGAGAAAACGTTTTTATGGAGAGGGTGCTTGAGAGATGCTGTGGCCTTTAGAGGGATATAAACAAAGTGCAGAGAAAGGTTGGGAGGAGGCTCAAGGTGATGAATGGTCCTTGTCCTCACATCTCCTGCCAGGGATCTCATTGGCTGAATCCAGCCAGAAGCTACAAGGCAAGGGAAGGGAACCTATCCCTTGCCTTGTAGGTCCCAGGTCCATACAGACCTGCCTCCTGGACAGGAAACCAAGTGTGGAATGGTGGAAAATGTGGATCTGAAAATATCTAATTTTTACACATCCGTTTGTACATTCACACAAACAATCAGAATCATACTTGGCAGAATCATCTTCTCCAGGTTGCTTTTATCATATAATGATGTCTTAATGAATATTACACATTAGTGCGCATGGGTCAGTTTCATCTTTTAATGGTTGCATAGTTTTCTTTTGTACTTTTGTTTAATAATTTATTTAAACAGTGCCCTATTGGTTTATCTTTTCTTTCCCTATTGCCTGGCATTTCAGTGGCTTTTAGTTTTTTGCTATTATAAATAGTACTGACATGAATGCAACATTATTTTAAAGGCAGTAAATCAATTTGAGGAGTCATATGCCCCAGAGCATTCTGGGTCATCACCTTCAAAGACAACCTCAACATCTTAGAATCTGTACCTACTTATGCATGATTTATCATTTCTCATTTGCATTTAAAGAAAAGCTCGATTGCAGTTGAAATTAACTGCATTTTTTTGTAGTATATTATCAAATCCAACAACTCAGGTCCAGTGTAATCTGGAATTTGAATAGATTTCCCTGGAGACCCAGATAAACATACCTTATTTTAGAAACCTGGAAACCATTCTCTGGATTTAGGCTGTGGCGCCAGTCACTTAAGCTCTTTGCTGGTATCTATTGTTTTTCCCCTGAATCCATAGTTTAGATGTTAGTCCACCTCATCCAAATTAGAAGCATTTCTAAGTGAGTCCTGGCTTTGGAAAAACAATGGATTGATGAAGAGTAAGTGAGTGATATGTTATGTTGCTAAGGATTTCTCTACTGCGTGAGAGTCTGATGAGATGTAGGCTGTGGGGTCATTGATCTGGCAAGATCAGGCTGTCATCATTGTGATGAGATCTGTTGATCTATATTTAGTGTTGGGCAATTGGACATCCATGCCAAGAAAGAAGGATCATGTCAGCAAGCGTATCAGATAAGGAGTGATGCTATGCTGCTTGTTGTTTTAAGTAAACACATAGCTATTCATGTCTGCATGCTCTGTAGAGATGAACAGATCATGGACTCTGAAGCCACAATAACTAGTGGTCTCTTAAAAAATTTGTCAATATTGGTCCTAAGAGGTTCATTCATTCCTCCGATCGTTGCTGAGACCTTATTGTGTGCGAGGCACTATTACAAATACATGAGATAAGTTGAGAATAAAACTGACAAATCCTTGATCCTCATGAACAGGCTAATAAACATGATCAAGAAATTAAATAGAGAGTGTGTTGGATGGTGATGAGTGCTTACGAGGAAAGATAAGGCAAGGAGGAAGGATATGCAGTGATAGGTGAGAGACTAAGAGTTTTTTTCTCATTGTGGTTTTTTAATTAATTTATTAATTTATTTTTTATTTTTTTGTGGTACGCGGGCCTCTCACTGTTGTGGCCTCTCCCGTTGTGGAGCACAGGCTCCGGACGCGCAGGTTCAGCGGCCATGGCTCACGGGTCCAGCCGCTCCGCGGCATGTGGGATCTTCCCAGACCGGGGCACGAACCCGTGTCCCCTGCATCGGCAGGCGGGCTCTCAACCACTGCACCACCAGGGAAGCCCTTAATTTATTTTTTTATTGAAGTATAGTTGATTTATATGTATTAGTTTCAGTTGTACAGCAAACTGATTCAGTTATATATATATTCTTTTTCAGATTCTTGTCCCATATAGGTTATTACAAAATATTGAGTATAGTTCCCTGTGCTATACAGTAGGGCCTTGTTGTTGTTTATCTATTTTATATATAGTAGTGTGTGTATATTACTCCCAAATTCTTATTTTATCCCCCCGCCCACCTTTCCCCTTTGGTAAACGTAAGTTTGTTTTCTATCTTGGTAAGTCTGTTTTTGTTTCGTAAATAAGTTCATTTGTATCATTTTTTAAGATTCCACATGTAAGTGATATCTGAGAGACTGACATTTGAAGTGGGTGGGCTATGGGCTGCCTCACTGAGGAAGGGAATTTGAGTAAAGACCTGAAGGAAGTGAGGGAGCCAGCCATGGGGATATCAGGGAAAATCCCAGATGGGGGGAACCACAAGAGCAAAAGGCCCTGAGGCAGGCGTGGCTGTGGCATGTTTGAGGACCAGAGAAGAGGCCACCGTGCTGGAGCAGAGTGAACATGGCGGGCAGTGATAGGAGGTCACGTCAGAGGGGTCATCAGGCCCAAATCAGGTATGTCTTCATAGGTTGGAATACAATTTTGGCTTTTACTCTTGGGCGAGATAGAAAGACATGGGGGAGTTTTTAGAGAGTGGTGACGTGATCTTTTTTTTTTAAATAATATTTTAATAGGATTATCTTGGATGGTCAGTTGAGCAAGTGGTCACGAGGAAACCAGCTGGGAGGCTACTATAGAAATAAGGACGAGTTGACGATAATAGCTTGAATGAAGGTCATGGCAGAGAAGGTGGTGAGAAGCGGTTGAAGGTCGGATATATTTAAGGCCATGGTTTTCTACCAGGGGAGATTGTGCCCAGCAGGGGACATTTGGGAATGCCACAACTGGTTGTCACAACTGGGTTGTGCTAGCTACATCTGTGAGTAGAAGCCAGGGATGCTGCTAAACACTGTAAAATGTAGAGGACAGCCCGCACAATAAAGAATTATCCTGCCCAAAATGTCAGCCCAGATTGAGAGACATTGTTTTGAGGTAAAACCATTATGATTTACTGGTGTGGGGAGGGGGAGGGAGAGAGATACAAGGGTAATACTGAGGATTTGCCCTGAGCAACCAGGAGAGTGGAGTTGCCATCATTTAACCTGGGCTACTGGGAAGGAGCTGGCATGGAGGGAATATGAGTAACTTGGTATTGGCCATGTTCAGTTTTTAAGTCTGTTAGAAATTCACATGGAGATGTTGACCAGGGAGTTGGGTCTGAATTCAGGAGTCAGGTCTCTGCGACAGATATAAGTTTGGAAGTCCCTAGCAGTGAGGTAGCATTTAAATGTATAGCCTTAGAAATGAAGAGGCGACCTTGAAATTTGTGATCCTGTGTATATAAAGGATAAGTTTCTAATTTACTTCCTCTGGGCCAAATGACATTAAAAAAAAGTATGGTGGTAAAATACACATAACATAAACTTTACCATTTTAACCATTTTAAAGTATACAATTCATTGACATTTAGTATATGCACAGTGTGTTGGAAACGTTACCACTGTCTACTTCCAGAACATTTTCACTGTTCCAAATTACATTTTACAAGTATTTATAAAAAGACTGGAAAACAATTTGCTGTGAATAATGAGGTCTGAAAGAAAAAAAAATCCATATTTGTCTTTTTGTGAGAGGTTCTTTTAATAGCCTTAAGTTATCCTCAGAGGTCACTCCGTATACTAGAAAAAGCATACTTTGTATACTTTGTACACAGGCGGACTCACATTCAAGTCCTAAGCATCTAGAAAGGAGAAAGTTATTTAACCTCTCTGAGACCTATTTATCTATTGGAAATGAGGGCAGTAAATAACTTAAGAGGACTGGTTTGAAAATCAAAGTAAAACAAATATATTGAAAAACTTAGTGTATTATAGCTACTCATAAATGTTAGCTATTTATCATTATTATATAATTATTTGATGTTTGAAATATTCTTGCTTTTATGTTATGCAGTTTTTGCATACTTTTTTCCTTTAGACTCACAAAAGAGGTGAGATCAACTTGACAGCTATATATACTTTCTTAGTGAATGGTCATAGGTAATTTTGCTGACTTTTTAGCTCTAAAACTTTCTATATGACAGACTCTTGGAACGTTTTAATTTCAGTAGATCCTTCCCGGTGAATAAAAAGGGCGAGAATAATGACCTATGTTCTAAGAACTAAGTAGATAAGTTAAAATTAATCTTTTTGAAAGAAAAAAGCGAGACTATGAAAATGATGTTGGGTAAGAAAAAAGGATCTCACTTAGGTTAATATTTAATTATAGCTTAAATAATAACGTTTTCAGAGTTGAAAGGACTTTGAAGAAAAATGATATTTTATATATATATGTATATTTAAGTTTAGGAACCTTAGAGACAATACAGTGTTCTTAGGATAAAGCTAATTTTTTGAATATGTGCTAGAAGTTAGTAAAATATTTCTTCTGAGAATTTTATTAAATTGGAATCATTTAAATTACATCTATGGCTATTAATTTATCTTAGAGCTATGTGTATAATAAATTCTCAATGGTGTTATTTCTGTGATATCAAAAAACATAGAAATGTATGGCATGGGATTCACTGCTAAAACCTCTAATTATTTCTCCTTGGAGGCCACAAGTACTAATTTGGTAATGTTCCCAATAAGCCAGAAAAAGTCTATATTACCTAAATAATTTGAAATAAATTACTCCGATTTTTTCGAAACATTACTATAATGGAGGCTCCCTGAGGAGAGGGATGTTGTTGGTTTTATTCACTGATATATTCCCAGTACTCAGAACATAAATAAATGTTGCATAAAATACCCCCAGCACATTAAATACTTGTAGAATGAGGGGCACTGTCTTGTGTGTGTGTGTGTGTGTGTGTGTGTGTGTGTGTGTGTGTGTGTGTATTTAGGGGAGTTGAGAAGTGAAGAGGTGAAGAAATAGAACATATGATACATGTGATTCTAGAACTTGAAATATTGGGGTGGTCAAAAAGTTCGTTCGGATGTTCCCATAAGATGGCACGGAAAAATCCGAATGAACTTTTTGGCCAACCCAATATATATTGAAGAGAGGATATGAAATGATGAAAACCAAAGTCAACCTTATAAATCAGTAAATATGAAAATTAATGATCTGTATTTTCTTGTTCCTTGGTTCCAGTACCATTTCTGATCATCTCTGGAAAAGATGTTGAACACAATTTGTATGAAAAGAAATAGGTACACATAGTAAGAAATTTAACTATTACTGCAATTCTCATGATGAGATATTACAGTTGCATGTTGTCTTCCATTTAATTTCCTCAGAGACAGCCAGTTTCAACTCTTTTTACTGTTTATCCTGATGTTTACCTCCATATTTCTAAGTAATATACTCATTGTTGATATTTCTTGATTTGTGTTGAATATTTCCTATTGATTTTGTCCTATGTCAGCTGAAGATTTATCTCTCATCTACCTACCCCTTTCCCTCCTTATTGCCTCCCTTGAAAGTAGTTATATCAAAATACTTAGATCAATGAACAGTGATTGTATTATTATTTCTACATAGATACTGTTCTCTGCTGAGTCAAGCAGTGTACCATACTTCCGCCTCCTTTTTTTTCAGCTTTTTGTTTTATACAGAAATTAAAAATGGCCTCATCTTTTCTTTTGCTTTGCCTTCTTCGAGTCTACTGCTGCTTTCCCCCTGATGCTCCAGCTGACATACCCATACTAATTTTTTTTTTTTTTTTAGCGATGTGGAGCATCTTTTTTTAAAAAATATTTATTTATTTAATTTTATTTTTGGCTGCATTGGGTCTTAGTTGCAGCACATGGGACCTTCGCTGTGGTATGTTGGATACTTCGATGCAGGGTGCGGACTCTTTGTTGTCGTGCATGGGCTTCTCTCTAGTTGTGGCGGCATGGGCTCCAGAGCACGTGGGCTCTGTAGTTGCAGCTCACATGCTTAGTTGCCCCGCGGCATGTGGGATCTTAGTTCCCCGACCAGGGATTGAACTCGTGTCCCCTGCATTGGAAGGCGGATTCTAAACCAGTGGACCACCAGGGAAGTCCCCCATATTAATTTTTTGAAACATTTAAGCACTGTTCAAAACCCTTTATTATGTTTTTTGGGGGGAGATCTTTCCACAGCCCTCTGCCCTCCTGATTCAGTGTGGACTGCTGCACAGCTTCTCATCTTGAACCCCTTGTTCCCAGTTCCAGTACCAGTTCTCTTCCTTGCCTTTGTGGCTTTATTTTCTAGAACTGCTAAAATAGGGTACATTGGAAGTCATTTTTCATGTCTGAAAGGGTCTCTGCTTGTCATATACTTGACTGATAGCTTGGGTGTGGAGTTCAAGGTTAAAAAGCACTTTTCCCTCAGAATTTTGAAGGCTCTGCTCTACGTATTCCAGCCTCCAGTATTGTTGCTAAGAAGTTTTTGTCATTCTGATCTCATCTCTGTATGTTCTGTTTGTTTCTTTTCCTCTTTCTGAATCTTCTTTTTATCCACGAAGTTCTGAAATTTCATAATTATGTACTTTGGGGTGATTCCTTTCTCCTTTATTTTACTGGCAATTAGGAGAATATTTTAGCAATATACTCATGCTCTGCAGTTCTGAGATTTATTTTTTATATGATTTTCTACCTCTGTTGGCTCTCTTCTGAAACTCCTTAGACAGGTGTTTTACCTCTCTAATTGATCTTCAAATTTTAGATATTTCTACTGTTTTTTCTTCTGTTTGCATTTTTATTCTAATTTCTAAAATATTTATTACATTTCATCTTTCAACCCTTCCATTGAATATTTTTTTTGGCAGTACGCAGGCCTCTCACTGCTGTGGCCTCTCCCGTTGCAGAGCACAGGCTCCGGACACGCAGGCTCAGTGGCTGTGGCTCACGGGCCCAGCTGCTTCACGGCATGTGGGATGGTCCCGGACTGGGGCACGAACCCACGTCCCCTGCATCGGCAGGTGAACTCTCAACCACTGTGCCACCAGGGAAGCCCCATTGAGTATTTTTTATTTCAGCCAGCACATTTTAAATTTCTAAGATATCTTATTCTATAATTTTTAATTTTTTTAATTTTTAATTTTTTTCACATCTTTATTGGAGTATAAATGCTTTACAATGTTGTGTTAGTTTCTGCTGTACAACAAAGTGAATCAGCTATATGTATACATATATCCCCGTATCCCCTCCCTCTTGGGGCTCCCTCCCACCGTCCCTATCCCATTCCTCTAGGTGGTCACAAAGCATCGAGTTGATCTCCTTATGCTATGCAGCAGTTTCCCACTAGCCATGCATTTTACATTTGGTGGTGTATATATGTCAGTGCTACTCTCTCACTTCATCCCAGCTTTCTCTTTCCCCCTATGCCCTCAAGTCCGTTCTCTACATCTGTGTCTTTATTCCTGCCCTGCCACTAGGTTCATCAGTACCGCTTTTTTACATTCCATATATATGCATTAGAAATGGTATTTGTTTTTCTCTTTCTGACTTACTTCACTTCTGTGTGGCACATTCTCGGTCCACCCACCTCACTACAAATAACTCAGTTTCATCCCTTTTTATGGCTGAGTAATATTCCATTGTATATATGTGCCACATCTTCTTTATCCATTCATCTGCTGATGGACATTTAGGTTGCTTCCATGTCCTGGCTCTTGTAAATAGTGCTGCAATGAACATTGTGGTACATGTATTTTTGAATTATGGTTTTCTCAGGGTATATGCCCAATAGTGGGATTGCTGGGTCATATGGTAGTTTTTTAAGGAAGCTCCATACTGTTCTCCATAGTAGCTGTATCAATTTATATTCCCACCAACAATGCAGGAGGGTTCCCTTTTCTCCACACCCTCTCTAGCATTTATTGTTTGTAGATTTTTTGATGATGGCCATTCTGACCGGTGTGAGGTGTTACCTCATTGTGGTTTTGATTTGCAATTCTCTAATGTTTAGTGATGTTGAGCATTTTTTCATGTATTTGTTGGCCATCTGTATGCCTGTTTTGGAGAAATGTCTATTTAGGTCTTCTGCCCATTTTTGTTTGTTTTTGTGATATTGAGCAGCATGATCTGCTTGTATATTTTGGAGATTAATCATTTTGTCCATTGATTCATTTGCACATATTTTCTCCCATTTTGAGGGTTGCCTTTTTGTCTTGTTTATGGTTTCCTTTTCTGTGCAAAAGCTTTGAAGTTTCATTAGGTCCCATTTGTTTATTTTTGTTTTTATTTCCCTTACTCTAGGAGGTGGGTCAAAAAGGATCTTGCTGTGATTTATGTCATAGAGTGTTCTGCCTATGTTTTCCTCTAAGAGTTTTATAGTGTGGGTCTTACATTTAGATCTTTAATCCATTTTGAGTTTATTTTTGTGTATGGTGTTAGGGAGTGTTCTAATTTCATTCTTTTACAGGTATCTATCCATTTTTCCCAGCACCACTTACTGAAGAGGCTGTCTTTTCTCCATTGTATATTCTTGCATCCTTTGTCAAAGATAAGGTGACCATATGTGTGTGGGTTTATTTCTGGGCTTTCTATCCTGTTCCATTGATCTATATTTCTGTTTCTCTGCCAGTACCATATTGTTTTGATTATGGTAGCTTTGTAGTATAGTCTGAAGTCAGGGAGACTGATTCCTCCAGCTCCGTTTTTCTTTCTTAAGATTGCTTTGGCTGTTCGGGGTCTTTTGTGTTTCCATACAAACTGTAAAATTTCTTGTTCTAGTTCTACGAAAAATGCCATTGGTAATTTGATAGGGATTGCACTGAACCTGCAGATTGCTTTGGGTAGTATAGTCATTTTCACAATATTGATTCTTCTAATCCAGGAGCATGGTATATCTCTCTGTTTATGTTATTTTTGATTTCTTTCATCAGTGTTTTACAGTTTTCCGAGTACAGATCTTTTGCTTCCTTAGGTAGGTTTACTCCTAGGTATTTTTTGTTGTTGTTGTGATGGTAAATGGGATTGTTTCCTTAATTTCTCTTTTTGATCTTTCGTTTTTAGTTTTTGGAATGTAAGAGATTTCTGTGCATTAATTTTGTATCCTGCAACCTTACCAAATTCATTGATTAGTTCTAGTAGTTTTCTGGTGGCATCTTTAGGATTCTCTATGTATAGTATCATGTCATCAGCAAACAGTGACAGTTTTACTTCTTTTCCAATTTGGATTCCTTTTATTTCTTTTTCTTCTCTGATTGCTGTGGCTAGGACTTCCAATATTATACTGAATAATAGTGGCAAGAGTGGACATCCTTGTCTTATGCCTGATCTTAGAGGAAATGCTTTCAGTTTTTCACCATTGAGAATGAGGTTTGCCTTGGGTTTGTCGTATATGGCTTTTATTATGTTGAGGTACATTTCCTCTGTGCCCACTTTCTGGAGAGTTTTTATCATAAACTTATGTTGAATTTTGTCAACAGCTTTTTCTGAATCTATTGAGATGATCATATGGTTTTTATTCTTCAATTTATTAATATGGTGTATCACATTGATTTGCGTATATTGAAGAATCCTTGCATCTCTGGGATAAATCCCACTTGATCATGGTGTATGATCCTTTTAATGTGCTGTTGGATTCTGTTTGCTAGTAGTTTGTTGGGTATTTTTCCGTCTATGTTCATCAGTGATATTGGTCTATAATTTCTTTTTTTGTGATATCTTTGTCTGGTTTTGGTATCAGGGTGACACTGGCCTCGTAGAATGAGTTTGTGAGTGTTCCTCCCTCTGCAGTTTTTGGAAGAGTTTGAGAAGGATAGGTGTTAACTCTTCTCTAAATGTTTGATAGAATTTGCCTGTGAAGCCATCTGGTGTTGGACTTTTGTTTGTTGGAAGATTTTTAATTACAGTTTCAATTTTATTACCTGTGATTCATCTGTTTATATTTTCTAAATCTTCCTGGTTTGATCTTGGAAGGTTGTACTTTTCCAAGAATTTGTCCATTTCTTCCAGATTGTCCATTTTATTGGTATAGAGTTGCTTGTAGTAATCTCTTATGATCTTTTGTATTTCTGCAGTGTCAGTTGTAATCTTTCCTTTTTCACTTCTATTTTTATTGATTTGAGTCCTCTCCCTTTTTTCTTGATGAATGTGGCTAAAGGTTTATCAATTTTGTTTATCTTTTCAAAGAACCAACTTTTACTTTTATTGATCTTTGCTTTTTTTCTTCGTTTCTATTTCATTTATCTCTGCTCTCATCTTTATGATTCTTTCCTTCTACTAACTTTGGGTTTTCTTTGTTCTTCTTTTTCTAGTTGCTTTAGGTGTAAGGTTAGATTGTTTATTTGAAGTTTTTCTTATTTCTTTAGGTGAGCTTGAATTGCTATGAACTTCCCTCTTAGAAGTGCTTTTGCTGTGTCCCATAGGTGTTGGATCGTCGTGTTTTCATTGTCATTTGTTTCTAGGTATTTTTTTTTAGTTTTTTGATTTCTTCAGTGATCTCTTGGTTGTTTAGCAGCACACTGTTTAGCCTCCATCTATTTGTGTTGTTTACTGTTTTTTTTCCTGTAATTGTTATCTAATCTCATAGCGTTGTGGTCGGGAAAGATACTTGATAAGAATTCAGTTTTCTTAAACTTTCCAAGGCTTGATTTGTGACCCAAGATGTGACCTATTCTGGAGAACGTTCCATGCGCACTTGAGAAGGTGTATTCTTCCGCTTTCAGCTGGAATGTCCTAAAAATATCAATTAAGCCTATCTGGTTTATTGTATCATTTAAAGCTTGTGTTTCCTTATTTATTTTCTGTCTGGATGATTTGTCTATTGGTGTAAGTGGGGTGTTAAAGTCTCCTAGTATTATTGTGTTACTGTCGATTTCCCCTTTTATGACTGTTAGCCTTTGCCTTATGTATTGAGGTGCTCCTATGTTGGGTGCATAAATGTTTATAATTGTTATGTTTTCTTCTTGGATTGATCCCTTGATCATCATGTAACGTCCTTCTTTATCTCTTGTAACAGTCTTTATTTTAAAGTCTATTTTAAATGATATGAGTATTGCTACTCCAGCTTTCTTTTGATTTCCATTTGCATGGAGTATCTTTTTCCATCCCCCTCACTTTCAGTCTGTATATGTCCCTAAGTCTGAAGTAAGTTTCTTGTAGACAGCATATATAAGGGTCTTGTGTTTGTATCCATTCAGCCAGTCTGTGTCTTTTGGTTGGAGCATTTAATCCATTTACATTCAAGGTGATTATCGATATGTATGTTCCTATTACCATTTTCTGAATTGATTTGGGTTTGTTTTTATGGGTCTTTTTCATCTCTTGTGTTTCCCACTTAGAGAAGTTCCTTTAGCATATGTTGTAAAGCTGGTTGTGTGCTGCTGAGTTCTCATAGCTTTTGCTTGTCTGTAAAGCTTTTGATTTCTCCATTGAATCTGAATGAGATCCTTGCGGGGTAGAATAATCTTGCTTGTAGGTTTTCCCTTTCAGCACTTTAAATATGTCCTACCACTTCCTTCTGGCTTGCAGAGTTTCTGCTGAAAGATCAGCTGTTAACCTTATGGGGATTCCCTTGTATGTTATTTGTTGCTTTCCCCTTGCTGCTTTTAATAGTTTTTCTTTGTATTTAATTTTTGATAGTTTGATTAATATGTTTCTTTGCATGTTTCTCCTTGGATTTATCCTGTTTGGGACTCTCCACACTTCCTGAACCAGATTGACTATTTCCGTTCCCATGTTAGGGAAGTTTTCAACTATAATCTCTTCAAATATTTTCTCAGACCCTTTCTTGTTCTCTTTTTCTTCTGGGACCCCTATAATTTGAATGTTGTTGTGTTTAATGTTGTCCCAGATGTCTCTGAGACTGTCCTCAATTCTTTTCATTCTTTTTTCTTTATTCTGCTCCCTGGCAGTTATTTCCACTATTTTATCTTCCAGCTCACTTATCCGTGTTTCTGCCTCAGTTATTTTGCTCTTGATTCATTCTAGAGTGTTTTTAATTTCAGTTCTTCTGTTGTTCATCACTGTGTGTTTGCTCTTTGATTCTTTACGATCCGTGTTAAATTTTTCTTGTATTTTCTCCATTCTGTTTCTGAGATTTTGGATTATCTTTACTATCATTACTCTGAATTCTTTTTCAGGTAGGTTGCCTCTTTCATCTTCATTTATTTTGGTCTTGAAGGTTTTTACCTTGCTCCTTCCTCTGTAACATATTTTTTTGTCGTTTCATTGTTCTTTTTTTTTTTTTTTGATGGGTGGGGCTGTATTCCTGTCTTACTGGTTGTTTGGCCTGAAGCATCCAGCACTGGAGTTTGCAGGCCGTTGGGTATAGTTGGGTCTTGGTGCCGAGATGAATGCCTCTGGGATGCCGCACTCTGATTAATATTCCCTGAGGTCTGAGGTTCTCTCTTAGTCCAGCGGTTTGGACTCAGTGCTCCCACCACTGGAGCTTGGGCTCAACCTCCAGCTGGGAACCAAGATCCTGCAAGCTGTGTGGCACAGCAGAAAAAAAAAAAAAGAAAGAAAGGAGCAGTACAATTAAAAAGAATAAAAAATAAAATAAAATTAGAAAGATAAAAAATATATTAGGAAAAATAAAAATGTAATTGAAAAAACTGCAACAATTTAAACAAAACCACAACTGAAAAAAGAAAAAAAAAGGGAGGGGGGAACAAGCCAAAAAGAGCAGAACAATAACAAAGTAGAAAGAAGAAAATAAAATCAGAAAAATAGAAGATTTATTAGAAAAAATAAAAATATAAATGAATCAACAACAACAAGGTAAGACAGAGCCCCATCCTGAAAAAAGAAAAAAAAAAAAGAAAGCCTTGGCTATGGGGTGTGGAGTTTGGGTTGGGGTGGAACTTAGGCAGGGGCGAGCTTTAGGGTGGGGTGGTGCCTAGGCCTGGGGGGGTGACATTTGAGCATGGGGGGGTGCCTAGGCACAGCCAGAAAAGACCTTGAGGGTGGGGCCTAGGCGGGGCGACGTTCACGCGTGGGGCAGGGCCTCTGCTTAGAACCTGCACAGCAGGGGAAAAGCATCATGTCCAAAGAGGAGCCTCTGGAGTGTGGGGCTCTGGAGTTTGGTGGTAAGGCCCTGGGTGAGGGTGTGTGGGTGGGGTTTAGGCCCAGCGTAGTTGGAGGGAGTCTCAGAGGGGGCCTCCGAGTGTAGAGGTGGGGCCCTGGGTGGGGGTTTAGGGGCGGTGCTTGGGCTCTGCATGGCAGGAGGGAGGCTCTGAGGGCAGAGGATTAGGTCCAGGAGCCCAACAGCCTCCCCGGTGCCTAAGTGGATAGGGAAAGCACTGGCTGCATTCCCTTCTGTTCCTCCACTCCCACCCAACGCCTGTCTCCCCCAGGGTCTCCCCTGTTGCCACTGGACCCCTAACAGTGGGTGGGTCCCACTGGGTGTAGGAACTCCTCCCCTCCCCCAGCTGCCCCTCAGGCTTGCCAGTCCTGTAGGTCTGGCCTTTACTTTGGCTCCCCCTTTCCCCCCACTTCCATTCCCTCAGGAGCCGAATGGCTGGAGTGGGCCTCAGTGGGCAGAGGATCACGCCCGGCATCTCAGCAGGCTCCCCGGAGCCCTAGTGGGCAGGGGAAACCTGGCCACATTCACTTTTAATCTTCTGCCCTCCCAGTGACCCCCCAATTTCCCCCTTTGGGAGTGGGATCCCTTCCCCACCCCCAGCCACCCCTCAGGGGCTGGTCCTATCCTGCCTCCACTTCTCCTCACCCCTCATTCCCCCCACACCGCATGTCCTACCCGGTCACTGGGGGTTCCTTCCACCCTCTTAGGTGGACGTGGTCCCCCACCGGTGCCTGGTAGGTGCCCTAGTTGTGCAGAGATGCGAATTCCGTGTCCTCCTAGTCTGCCATCTTAACTCCACCCTATAATTTTTTAAATTGCATCTTGTTTTACAGATGCAGTGTGTTTTCATTGAGAGGATGTTAATAATAATTTAACCTTCTCCTTTTCATTCTCTGTACCATTTATGCTCCCTCTAAATCTGTTACTCTTTTATTCCTTTATTTGTTTGATCATGGCCTGTGATATGGGGAGTTTTCTTCTAATGTCTGCTGATCATTGACTATTTCTTTAGTGTTTCTGATTATTGAGGGTGAGACCTTAAAAGCTGATTGACATTCTATGTATGTGACTCAGCTGTTTGGGCTTCTCTTTCAGGCTCTACTGAGTGGTGCACTGGCTTTTTTTATTGGGGGATGGGTTTCTCAAAAAATCTATATCCATCAGTACCTGAAGGTCTTTTATCCAGGGCTTATTATGGATATTATATAAGGTGAAGGCTAAGCTGCTATAAAAAAGATGTACCCAAGTACATGGTTTAAAAATAGGGCTTCCCTGGTGGCGCAGTGGCTGGGAGTCCGCCTGCTGATGCAGGGGACATGGGTTCGTGCCCCGGTCCGGGAGGATCGCACATGCTGCAGAGCGGCTGGGCCCGTGAGCCATAGCCACTGAGCCTGCGCGTCCGGAGCCTGTGCTCCGCAACGGGAGAGGCCACAACAGTGAGAGGCCCGCGTACCGCAAAACAAAAACAAAAACAAAACAAAACTTCCTGAGGAGTTGAATTTTGTTGCCTGTTTTCCTGCAAATATTGAAGAAGGGACAGAGGAAGGGATCTGAGCGGCTAATTAATTCCATTTATAGGCTTTTAATTATCCCCCATTTCAAGCCATAAGCCTTACTACTTTTTTCTAGGGCCTTTAGGACACAAACTTTCTCAGAGTTCTGTAAGTATAAATTAGTTTTTTCTGTTGTTGTTACCATATTCTTCTGTAGGCAGAATCTTCAGCTTCCTTTACACTTTCAAGTTGCTTACTGCTCCTCTACCTGTTCCCCATGTTCCAAAATTCATTGCTGTCTATTCTACACCTCTAGTTCTATATTTTTGTCCCTTATTGATATCTATCTTTTAATACCTTTACTGTCATTTCAAGGGAGCATTAGGAAGGAGTGAAAATACACACAAGTGTCATGTCCCCCAAGTTAATGGGAAGTCTTCTAACCTTTCTGTCACTTCTGTTTTAGGCTATTTATTCTGGAATAGAAAGGATGTTGAATGTTAATTTTTGTGGTGATTGACTCAGTTATTCTCTTTGAGCATGTACTCCAAAATCTGTTTTATAATAAAATTCACTGGCCAACCACACTTTTCCCAGGTTAAAAATTTGTTTTAATTTAATCTAAATGTTCATTGGCTCTGTATGATTCGTGTCAGACTGAGCTGTTGGATTGGGGATTTATAGGGAGAAGATTTCCCCTTGGAGGTCAAATTATCAATGGAACAATTCCTTTACGGCCACCTGGAAATTATCTTCCTTCAACTTTTTCTTTCATGGTGAAATTTTGATATTTAAGATAAGTTTCATTTTTTCTTAACTAAGAAAACAGAGGATTCTGTGCAAAGAAGTATGAAAGTCAAAGATGAAAACTAGTCAGACCTATCAAAGTGGGATTGAAATATGAATTAAAGACCAAAAGACAGTATTACAAATTCATAAAGCAACCTTAAAAGCTTATTTTATGAACATCTTCATGGCCATCATCTTATTACCGTGAATCACAGGCAGTGTTGATTGGAACTAAAAAAGGAGAAAAAGCCTAGCTTCTTGTGGGTTGGTTATGGATTTACTTAATTCATGCAGTTATTTTGATATATCAACAAAGTTCCCCCAACTTTACAGCCACAGGTGACATCTGTGCTACAGACATTAGTGCCACAGGTAATATCTGAGACTTAGAGAAATAATTTCAAAAGTGTATGTTTAACACCATTCATATTTACTACTCTCTTTAATACTATGTACTGTTAAAGCTTATTTTCATAGCAAATGTATGCATATGAATTAACCATCTCATCCTTTTGTTTCTTTTATTCTTTGGAATTACTATGGTAGCCAGACTGTGGTTCCTGTAGGCAATCTGTGATATTACTACCCTCTTACCTTGATCATTTTTCCCCCAAATGAGGAAAACAATAAGCTACTGTGGAAAGAAGTGGTTTTATCACCCAACGGTGAATTTCATTCATGGATGCACTTCATGAATGAAACTGGTAAGAATAACATATGGATATGTTTTTTTTGTGTGGATTTTTCCTCAGGGTTAATAATTTTTTTTAATTGAATACAGCTGCTCAAGGATTTTTGTTGCTAAGTATACTCACTATGTTGAAAAGGAATGGCTTCCTTTTAAATCTTTTTAGACTACCATTTTGAGGCTTAATTACTTAGCTGTATTTGTAGAGAACCTGTAAACCATAGAGATGCTGACAGCACACATTAGGTAGGCTGCTGCGGTGGTTCAGATCACAGGTACCAAAGTCAGACTGTCTGGGTGCTAAGCGAAGGTGTGTGACCTCAACATTACGCCTTTGCTTTCTCATCACTAAAATGGGAATAAATGAGAAAGTCTATGTAAAGCATAGTTCATATTCTGTATTACATACTCAAAAGTACATTTTCTATACTCAGAGTATTACATGATCAAAGTCATATTAAGTACTCAATTAATGCTACCTTTTTGTTGCTATTTAATGGATGCTACTGTAAGAGATTATTTCCTGTCCCTCCCACCGCCTGCCATGTAGAACACAATTTAGCTTAGATATATAGACATGCAAGTATAAAGAATATTATTTCTCTCTAGAGGTCATCTGATATCCTTTTACTTCACTTTAAAGTTTATCTTCTAAAATAAGTGTTTTTAAAATTTCCATTTTATTGCTTATTTCTATTGGCCTTCCTCATGCACCTTAGCTGGTTCAAATATTGGATCTCCAATAATATTGTCCCCTGTCATTTCCATTTATAGAATGCTTTTATTGTTTTCAAAGCAAGAGCTAGGGGTTCTAGCCAATACAATTTACCAGGCAGAATGCAGTCTCAAAGCTTACTTAAGAGCCAAGAATGTGTAGCCTGTTTGACCAAACCTGCGATTGAACTTAGATGGGTCCATATGATTGACTTCCTCCAGCTTCAAATTTGGAATGAGAAAAATCAAGGATGTGAGCCACACCTTGGTATTTGATGATAAGGTCAAAAATTATTATATTATAATACCTTTCCTTTTGTCTTCCCTGGTCCTGACAATAGCCTGAGATGTTTTGGGAAGGGTCAGGAAGAAAACAAGTTTGAATAGCATAGATAGTAGGTGATGGAACCAACACTAGCCCAGTGCCCTTTCAAATTTTAGTGAAATTTTCATTACGCAAAGGTCTTTGGTTTTCCTTGTTTGAAACTTTGAACTTAGAACTGCTAATGGTGTTGCCATTCTCAACAGAGGGGCTTGTGAGCCAAAAAAAAATACCACTATTTATGTTTCCTTAGATTTCATGTTAATTGGTTATCATTTTGGTGGTTGATGATCCAGATAAACAAATGTTTTATGCCAAGTGGAGGCTTCTCATTACAGCATTCTGTGCTGTTATAATACAGTAATTATTACCATGAAAGAATGATTCTTTTTAACAACTTTATGGAAGTATAATTTATATACCCAAATGTACCCATTTAAAGTGTATATTTTATTTATCTTTACTACATTTACCAAGTTATACAACCATCACGACCACCTATTTACAGTTAATTCCCATTCCCACCCCCAGCCCTAGGCAACCACTGATCTAGTTTCTTTCTCTATGAATTTGCCTTTTCTGGATATTGCATATAAAGGGAATCCTACAGGAAGTTGTCTCTTGTGACTGGCTTCTTTCCTTAGGATAACGTTTTTGAACTTAATTGATATATGCTGTATTATAGCATATCGATACTTCATTCCTTTATATTGCTGAATAGTATCATAGTCTATCGTATTGATATAGCATTTTTTAAATCCATTCACAAGTCAATGGACATTTGGCTTGTTTCCATTTTTTTGGCTACGATGGATAATGCTGCTGTGAATATATGTGTGCAAGTCTTGGTGTGGACATTTTCATTTTTCTTGGGAGTGGAATTGCTGGGTTATATAGCAAATAGATGCTTAATTTTTAAAGAAATTGCAAACTGCTTTCCAAAGTGGCCATAGCTTTTATATTCCCACCAGCAATATAAGAGGGTTCCTGTTTTGCCATATTTCTTTGCTAACATGTGTTTTGTCTGTGTTTTTGATTAAATTTGTTTTAGTGAGTATGAAATAGTATCTCATTGTAGTTTTGATTGGCATTTCATTAATGACTAATTATGGTGTCTTTTCATGTATTTATTAGCTATTTGTATATTTTCTTTGGTGAAATGTCTACTCCAGTCCTTCTTGCATTTTTAAATTGCATTGGTTATCTTCTTGTTATTGAGTTTCAAGAGTTCTTTTTATGTTCTAGATACAAGCCCTTTATTGGATATGGGGTTTGCAAATATTTTCTTCCAGTCTGTGACTTGCCTTTTAGTTTTTAGTGGTGTCTTTGAAGTGCAAATGTTTTGAATTTTAAAGTCCAATTTATCAATATTTTTTTCGTTTATGGATTGTACTTTTGGTCTCATAGCTAAGAAATCTTTGCCCTATTCAGGTTATCAAAGAATTTTCTCCTCTGTCTTCTTAAATTTTTGTAGTTTTAACTGTTACATTTAGGTCTGTGATACGTTTTGAAATTCTTTTTTGTATGGTGTGGGTAAGGGTTTAAGTTCATTTTTTTGTTTTGGATATGGATATCCAATTGTATCAGCATTGTTTATTGAGAAGACTATACTTTCCTCATTGAATTGCCTTGGCATCTTTGTGAAAATCAATTGACCATAAATATAAGGGTTTATTTCTGGACTTTGAGTTCTGTTCCATTGATCTAAATGTCTGTCTTCATGCCATTACTACACAGTCTTGCTAACTGTAGCTTATCTTGATAACTTTATAATACATTTTGTAACTGGGAAGTTCTCCAACTTTGTTTCATTTAAAAATTCCTTTTGCTATTTTGAGTCTTTTGCATTTCTGTTTCCATTTTAGGATCAGTTTGTCAACTTCTGCATAAAAGCCTGATGGACTTTTGATAGGGATTATGCCAAATATATAGTTCAGTTTAGAAAGAATTGCTATCTTAGCAATATTGTGTCTTCGGTTTATGAACGTGGAATGTCTCTCCATTTCTTTTATTTCCCCTAGTAATATTTTGTAATTTTTAGTGGATAAACCTTATACTTCTATTGTTAAATTTATTCTTAAGCATTTTATTCATGTTGAATGAAGTTGTTCTTTTAATTTCATTTTAAGATTATTCACTGGTAGTACAAAGAAATACAATTTATTTATTTTTTTAAAGAATTTTATTTTATATTGGAGCATAGTTGATTAACAATGTTGTGTCAGTTTCATGTGTATAGCTAAGTGATTCAGTTGTACATGTACATGTATCTATTCTTTCTCAAATTCTTTTCCCATTTAGGTTATTACAGAACATTGAGCAGAGTTCCCTGTGCTATACAGTATTTTTAATACAGATCTTGTATGTGCCATGACTGGTTGTTAAGCTTATTATTTGATGATTAAGCTACTCCCTGATTTAAAATTGATGATACTAGAGAGCTATGTAGAATTTTCTAGACTTCCTGGATATTAATTGTAGGAGTAAAATTTATTTGCAGTACTTCCTGCCTAACAGAAGCTTGTAGTGTTAGGGTATAATAGGGGGGAACTGAGCCTTTTAATGATCTCTGCTACCTCTCTTGTCCAGAAGGCCTCTCCTAGCACCTTATCACGGCAAGAGTCTTTTTTCCTGCAAACAAATGAATAGAGAAAACATCCTTTAAAGTACCAATGGACCATGTTACGAAAAATACCCTTAGTTAAATGAAGAGACTATTAAGACATAGGAGAACTTGGCCAGTATCTTTTAGCTTATATTTTTGAGAGTACTTGGTTTGAATGGAAAAGATGTATTGTTTTTCTGTTTCCTAAAACTCTGTTTAGAGATCAGTCCTGCAGTCTATGCCTGGTACACTATAATTCTAGCCTCTTGAGAGTTAAGTATCTTGTTTTTGTTTTAATATTTATCTCCATTGTGTATTATTATATGCTTCAAGTAACTACTATTTATCATTTCAACTACATGGTGCAAAGATGTTTATTGCCTTCTTAAATGTGATTTTAAAACTGTATTCTGACACTGTAACTTTTCTTCTGGGAACACATGTCCAGTTTTATAAGGTAAATCAATTGGACAGTGTATTTCAGCTAACATAAACTGGTTTTGTTCAGAACATGCCTATAGTTTCCAGTGAATCACAGCTATATTTAGTATCCTGAAATGGTGGGAGGTTTTAAAAAGTTCAGAAAGTAGCAAGTAGGTGAGAATCTTGTTCGTTGCATTTCATTGGGTTTATATTAAAGTTGTAGGCGGGGTTCCTAAAATTGCTGGTGGGGAAATTTGAGGATTACCAATAACTAGATATTCATGTGTTTGATGCTTACCAGCATTTATGTTAAGTTCAGAGAATCAGAAGGATTCTCATATTCCTACCCAGAATACTACACGTAAAGTCTTGTAAGATATTTAAGATTCAGTCGTGCAATACTTTAAACAAAGTATAAGTTCTATAATTGTTAACATGTCGATAACATGCTTGTGGATACTTAGCTGGCCGCTTTGGTGGTGCAGTCTTCTGCACATAGCATGTCTGCTATGACTGGTCATGAAAAATTACTTTTTGAATTAGAACTTAATAAAAACTTTCCCGGTCTGAACACTTAAGCTCTACTCCCTGTGCAATTAGTTGTTTAATTTCTTTCTCAGCAGTTGAGTAATGATTATGACTCCAGATGCAGTGAGAGTGATAAAGAGATTGATTAATTTCACTTGAAAGGGCATATGTTCAAAGAGAATCCAATCGGAACGCCATGAATGAAGATCTGACATCTCTGCAGTGGAGAGTTGTACCCTTACATGGTGTCCCACCAGTGCTGAGAATAGTATCTCTAAACCAGTTATACTTATCCACTTGGTCTATAAAATATTGAGTCTTGCTCATAACCTAGTGCACACCTATGTGAGTGTATCTGTTCTTGCTACCGTTCTCTGTCTTTGTAACAAGCTATTTGTGACAGTTGGAAAGGTTCCTTTGGCTCCTTTACCCTAGGGATGCCTTTGAGTTGCATGTTGTTATTGATCAGTAGCATCAAGGTTGCTTCAGAACCACGGCTTAATTTAGAACACACACAGGCACACACACACCACTGCACAACAGAACCTTTCTATATTCTAGTGTGGAAAACATCTTCAATATTACAGCAGTGTGACCACCGAGAAAAATCTTTTATTACATTTTATAAAAAAAAAACAAAAAAAGGGTCTATTTATCTAATACTTTATCAGTTTACATCGATTTGATACTTCATATTTTCAAGGAACACTTTTCATCTTAAATATATCTTTTACATACCACTCCCTTTCATTTTCATGTATTCTGTAATTTTTAAAATAAATATTTTATGACAATTTAGAAGTGACTGAAAACTTAATTTTTAAGAGCAAAATGAAACATCCATCAAAACTGGTGGGTTCAAATTTTGATGAAGTAAAGATAAGGATTCACAGCTGTGATTTTAGCATGGAGCTTAAACTGAATGAGTTTTGTTTCTGAGTCTGTAAATGAGTGGGTGTGCATCCCGGAATAAATAGAACACATGCATACTTCTTTTGGAAAGTGTCTCTTATATACAAGTCTCTCTCATAAGACATGAAGTTGAGAGGATTGTATAAATTCGTGATACTTTGAAGACCATCATAAGAACTTTTACTCAGTGCTTCTGTAAATCAGGAAAGGGTTCTCATTCCTTGGATTTGCTGATTGTTTTAATAAAGAAGTTTTTATCTGAAATGTCTTAGGTTCTTTTTCCTGCCTTTACGCTTGAATGCTAAGGTTTTATTCATGCAGCAGGTAGTTCTTGGGCATTACTCTATGCCAAGTGCTATGCTGTGAAAGCTAAAGGGTGGAGCAAGACAAGCTCCTGTTTTTAGTAGGAGGGGCTGCCATTGACTGATTGCAACATGGAGCAAATAGACCATGTGGCCCTCGAAGACCCATCCTGAAAGAACACCAAGAATTTCCTTCTAAGTTATATTGATGCAAAACTTTGGATGTTTTAAGAATATATCCCTTACTCTGTGCTGCTTGCATTTTTTCTTTTTAAGTCCTAGGATGTTTTTTCTGAGAATACACAAGTGCTTCCTAATCACTGCATTCTGAAACAGACAGTGAGGTCAGTAAAGGATGATAACAAGATGACTGGAAAGGGGATGTCTGAGAAGAATTTCACAGATATTTAAACACTCCTCAGCACTTAGGTTAAATTTTTAAAATTTATTGAGGAAGTCGCTTTAGCTCTTTAAGTCCTTTTGATATTTTGAAGACATTTCCATTAGGGTGAACTTTGACAAGGAGTGATTCTCCCCAGGGAGTTTCATGTGTAATACTCAAGAAAAATGTACATCCTTAACAGGAGTTTCACAAATCAAGGATACTTTTTAAAAAGTTTTTTTGAAAATCATTTTGTATTCAATATTAAAGCCACGGATGCATTCAAAGGTTCCATCTTTGTTGGACTCTCTGATTTGTCCTTGATTGATTTTGAAATAGATGAGCCAGCTTTTAGAGCAGGAGAATGATTTAATTATTACAGAGCCCAAGAAGCAAAATCAGATTTGATGGTATGTTGAAACAGTGTTCAGGATGAATTAGTGAACAGCTGTGGCGTATATGTCATTGATACCTGATACCCTCATGTTGACCTAAAAGTGGTGCCTTTTCCTTTAGGTCTTCAACTCTACATATCAAAGGTTGAATTTATTGGTGCCTCTTAATCTGGGATGAGTTCACTTGTCTCATAATGGAAATTGGGGCACCGATAAAGAATCTAGAGCTTAACAAATGGAGGAAAGGACAAATGCAGGATATACTTAATTTAGTCGATGGTTAGGGACCACATTGTAGGATGATTAAATTAGCAGCCTGAACACCGATGTCAGTACTGACACCAGAGGTCAGCTAATGTACAATTTATCTTTTAGTAGTTTCAAAGGTTACTGTGATTATTTGGATCATTATGAAACATATATTTAAGCAAATACTTTCATAGAATTTTAGAGCGGGAAGGGACCTTGAGATCATCAGACCTGGCCTTCTCAGTAACAGGTGAGCAAGCTGAGGGCCAGGAAGACAGCTTGGAGCAACAGGGACAGAATGGGACATGGGGCCTCTCAGTCCATCTTCCGCGCCCCATTTCAGGTACAGTTCACTTCCCTCTTCCACGTGAGCCAATGATGGAAAGACCAGAGCCTGCCTATAAGGGGGCAGATGGTGGACTTTAGTGGTACCCATGCCACATTCTATAGTCTAAATAATAGGAGGTCATTAAAAGTGGAAGCTAAAAATCAATGAATTCAGCTGGGAGTTCTCAGGAGAAAAGACAGATGAAAAAATATAGCAGAGATGTTCAGAATGGCTTGTCAGAAGGTCAGGATTCCTCTCCCATCATTAGACAGAGGAGGAGAACCTGAGAATCTGGACCAGAGTTTGCAGCTCTGGAACTGGATGAAGAGAGCAGCTATTTATGTGGGAGAAACTTCATTTTATTTTTTTGGTTTCTTTTTTTTAAATGGAAGCATAGTTAATTTATAGTGGCTTTGCTGTACACCTGAAACTAACACAACATTGTAAATCAACTATATTCCAATAAAAATTTAAAAAAAGAAAAAAGGAGAAAAAGTTTACACTGTTGTGTTAGTTTCAAGTATACAGCAAAGTGATTCAGTTATATCTATATCTATCTATCTGTCTATATATGTGTTCTTTTTCAGATTCTTTTCCATTATAGGTTATTACAAGATATTGAGTATAGCTCCCTGTGCTATACATTAGGTCCTTGTTGTTTATCTATTTTATTTATAGTAGTGTGTATCTATTAATCCCAGACTCTAATTTATCTCCCCACCTCTACGCCCCACCCCCTCCACTGCTGTCTCCTTTGGTAACCATAAGTTTATTTTTGGCCTGTGAGTCTATTTCTGTTTTATAAATAAATGGAAACGTCATCTTAAAATCAATGCCAAGAATGGCCGACATTACAGATTAGGCCAGCACAAAGGCATTTGGAGGTTGGATGAAACTGGTTTGTGTCAGAGCTTTGTTCTTACTAGTGTGTGAGTTTAGCCTACTTGAGCATCCTCCCCCCGCCCCCGCACCCCCCGCCCCCCGGCCTCAGTCTTCTACTTAGCTCTGTATTCCTTCCCTCATTCACTTGATAAACACTTACGTAGCATTTATTATGGCCTCTGCTGTATTCTGTCAAGCTGGGTTATTCATATGTACCCCAGAAAGCTGTTTTAAAATATGAAATTGGACAATGTACTAAAACGTTTAGCACAAATGAGGAGGTGAAATTGAGCTAGAGTTGAACTGTTGGCATGGGAAAACCATGGTTGCACCTGCCTGAGGCTTCCCGCTCTTTGGCCGGGGCCATCTCTGGCCTCCCAGGGGTGGGACAGCTGGTGCTGAGGCAATGATGGTGCATCCCAGTTGGGAAGAAGCAATGAGGGGTCTGGAGACCTCCAGGAACCTTCAACAATTGGCCCTTGGATCTCACTGGGAGGTAATTTTGGAACAGATGAAATAATTTGGACAAAGGAATTAGCACAAGCTGAGAGAAAAGAAAAAAAATTCTTGCTTCCAGCAAATGTGTGTTTCATTTGATTTAATTTTTTTGTTTTCTTTCATCTGAGAACTTCTTTAGTGTAGTTGGTCGAGGGATTCCTGAGACTCACACAGTGCTGGAGCTGGTACCGCCTTCTATTTTTTTCAACTAAGAAAACTGAACCTGTGGGAGGGGAGGTGACTCTGTAATGGACTCCTTGGCCTTCCTCTTCGTATTTATCTAATGTGATCCTCATAGCAACCCTAGGGAATGTGTAGGTAAGTCTTTGTCTCCAATTCCATGTGGATTGCTTAGGACATTGCAGGAAGTCATTGGTAGAGATGGAATCAAAATCCAGCTTTTCAGATAAGTGGTTGGGTGCTCTTATTATCATCCTACTTAATTGGTAGTGAACTTTGCAGAACTCTACCTTCATTCCTTCAGTTGGCTGTCAGATATTTATGAGGCAGTTGCCATGGTGCTTACCATATTCTAGGCCCTGAGGATACAAAGATGATTTCCTTTTCTTCACTCTCAGGGAGTTTACCATCTAGTTGGTGGCATAGCACATAAGCAGACAATTGCAGAAAGAAAAGCCAACAGAGATATGTTGAAAGCATTATGAGAATACAAAGATTGTATGAGAAATATTTCTTTGAACAGTACAAAAGAGCTATCATCATCTGTATGCTAGGCAGTATGCTAAGTGCTTTGCACAAATTATTTTATGTATTAGAAAGACCATTTCATTGACCCTAAATTAATATCTAGGTTTATAGTCATCCTTCCTAATCCTGATAGTACCTATTCTCTTCCCCAAGCTTCCATAGAATGTTCTGGTATGTAATGAAAAAGCATATATCGGGAGTAACGTATCACTTTTTGTTGTAGGTAGATATACCAATGATAACCAATTTGAGACAAATTCCTCATTATACATTGAGACAGATTATTATTATGGATTATCTAAAATTGAGGGAGCATGTAGTCTCTTGCAAAGACAGAAAAACAGTGAGAGTCTGATAGAAGAGCACATTTGGGGCTAGTGTGAAAAACCTCTTTACATCAGGGAGGGTAGGGAGGCATGCAGGCGGCTCTGAACGTTGCATACCAGTGGGAGACACTCCCAGCCACCAGCGGAGTCAAGCTGTGGCATTTTCCTGCGAGTATAAACTGAGGTTCTCAGTCGCTGGTGGGAGAACCCAATCTCAGCATCCTAGCCCGTTTAACCTGGCCTCCCCCACTTCCTCTGCTCTGCTTTTTGTGATCCCTTTTCTCATTTCCTCTCCATTTCTTAATAGAGGTCTTTAAAATTTAAAGATTTTTAAAAATCTTTATTCCCTTGCTTATCGTATTTCCCTTGTTTGGGATGGATTTCCAGGGGAATCTGAGGTTAGGGATGAACTCTTTGTCTTCAACTGCAGGCAGATACCCTATGAGAGCCTCCTAACTTAAAAATTTCTACCCTATGAGAGCCTCCTAACTTAAAAACTTCTAGTATTCCAAAGTGTGTTCTGAATATTGGATAGAAAGAAAAAGAATGTGTATGTGTGTTTATATATATTGTGTATATATACTTATACATGTATATATGTGTGTGTATATATAGAGAGAGAAAGAGAGAGGGGGAGAGGGAAGGGGAGGGAGGGAAAGGGTTGAGGAAGGTGTGTGGGTGGGGAAAGTGCACACCTTGATTTTCTTGTACTTGCAGGTGTTTCCTACTAGAAAAGGAGGATTTATTGGAGGTGGGGGTGAAGTCACATAAAATAAACCTGAAATTTTGGGAGTCATCATACAGCCATTATGGAAAACAGCATGGAGGTTTCACAAAAAATTAAAAATAGAACTACCGTATGAGCCAGCTATCCTACTTCTGGGTATATAGCCAAAGGAAATGAAATCACTGTCCTGAGAGATATTTGAGCCCCCATGTTCACTGCAGTGTATCATACAGTATTATTTACAATAACCAAGACATAGAAACAACCTAAGTTTCTGTTGACAGCTGAATGAATAATGAAAATGTGTTTTACACACACACGTACACACACACGTACACACACACACACACACACACACATTGTTTTTAAAATTTTAAATGAAAATTTAAATTTTTTATGACAATTTAAATTTTTTATGAAATAAAAAATAAATAAATAAATAAAATTTCATAAATTTTTTATGAAAATTTAAATTTTTTATTTTCAAATCTGTACACGTTGGTACATTTCAATCCACTTGTTGACCTACATTGTATCAAAGAATTTTTTTTTTTTTGCTGCAAAAAGCTTTATTGTTTCCATTTGGTCCAAGGCTTGGGAGAGGGGTCCAGGATGGTTAGAAAGCTGCCCAGTGGCTGCAGAGACGGGCTTCAGGCAGAAGCCCTGACGCCAGAGGGGCTCCTCAAAGGCCGCTGGGCTCCGAAAGTTCCTAGTCATACTTGAGGGTGAGCCTTTCAAAGAGACACTTGCCCAGCCCAGCCTGGGGACCAGCCAGCCTGCAGAGGTTGGTCAGGTGGTCACCCATTTTCTTGATGAGTTTCACC
Organism: Tursiops truncatus; assembly: GCF_011762595.2. NCBI lineage: Eukaryota > Metazoa > Chordata > Mammalia > Artiodactyla > Delphinidae > Tursiops > Tursiops truncatus. Next base: position 92,175,504 of record NC_047040.1, on the reverse strand, counting down.
TCCTCATCTAGGAGGTGGCTCTCCAGGAAGTCGCAGAGGCGAGGTTCTGTGCGGGCAAAACCCAGGGCACGCAGATTCAAAAGGGCCTGGTTCAGGTTCTTCTCCATTTTAATGGCGGCTTCCATAGCGTCCTGGGTATTACCCCACTCATCGGGAGATGGCTTCTGCACGTCCTGGAAGAGGGCGCGGCTGCTGCCCTGGTTTTGCATTTTCAAGAGACGCTTGGCGCCCTCGTGCATCTCTTTGGTCCATTCGCTGAACGAGTGGCCCACGCCCTCCAGAGCCACATCGGCGCGTGTCTAAATAGAAGACCAGAGAGAGGGAGGTGTAGGAGGCCCACAGATGTTATGTTGACCAGACGGTTGACGGCGGCCTCCACCTCGGTGGAATAATTCTGACAAATCTGGGAGCTCACAGTTGATAAGGAATTAAGCTCAAAAAATGGTGTTGGCTGGTCCTGAGGATAGCTGAGTGTCTGACTCCGAAGGTTGCGACTGGAAGAAAGGTTGGAGGGTGGTCGGAGGCTGGAGCAAAGGGCGTCCCTGGGTCTGTTCCGTCCAAACACTTGAAGCAAGAGACAGATCCGGGGGACCACCGTGCGCACTGCCTCAAAGCAATATTTGATAACCAAGAGAGAAAATACAAAACAAAACAAGAAAATGATAAAATGAAAATATGATAAACAAGGGCCATGGGATAATTTTAATTTTTAAGTAATAAAAGCTATTATCTTAATAATTTGTACACCTAGAAGTAATTGACAGTTTACTTTCATGAACTGTTTTGTAGTGAAAATCAACTCCTTAAAATCTGAGAACTTTTGTTTAACTTAGACGCTGAAGTAATAATTATGGTCTCAAATCATGAAATATTGTCTTTTTCTCCTTCTTTTGAAAAGACAACTGCTGTATTTCACTGGCCTACAGATAGTTCAGTTTGGAGGTTTTGGTTTTGCCTTCTCAAGCTGAAGAATAAATGTCACCAACATTAAGCAGTGGGACTTCTCCTTTGGTGCAGTATTTTAGGTGATAGGTGTGGCACTAATAGTAGAGGAAATTTGACATAGGCAGCTATAGCTGATGAAAAAACATTTTTCTGAAGTTTTTATATTTGCCTGAAAATTTTGTATCTTAAAGTTCTCAGAAATTGAGTGATTCAGTTTTCATTTAATCTTTTCAGAGAATTTATAAGACAGCTTTGATTTAAAACACTTCATGTTTTTTAATAGTTTTAATTTTTTTTTTTGCAGAGATATGTTGAGTAGAGCTGCCAAAATTTGCTTCCTAGGCTCATTTAAAAATCTCTAGAGCTACATAAGATACTGTGTCATGCACAAAATTAATCACATACAAGAAAAATCTTATAAAAATTCTCACAAAGTGTTCTAGAAGTAATAGCAGTGATACTACTTATATTGATTGACCAGTTATTACATCCCTGGTTGCTCTTACATGCTTTATCTCATTGAATCCTCACAAATATAGTATGAGATTATTATCTCCATATGACATCTGAGGAAAGAGATGAGTAGTAGAGTTGGAATTTGAAGTATAATATTCTTTTTTTTTTTAATTTGTATTGGAGTATAGTTGATTTACAATGTGTTAGTTTCAGGTGTACAGGAAAGTGAATCAGTTATACATGTACATATATCCACTCTTTTTTAGATTCTTTTCCCATATAGGTCATTACGGAGTATTGGGTAGAGTTCCCTGTGCTATACTGTAGGTCCTTACTAGTTATCTATTTTATATATAGTAGTGTGAATATGTCAATGCCAATCTCCCAATTTATCCCTCCCCCCCTTTTCCCCCTTGGTAACCATAATTTTTTTCTACTTCTGTGACTCTGTTTCTATTTTGTAAATAAGTCCGTTTGCACCAAAAATCTACAAACAATAAATGCTGGAGAGGGTGTGGAAAGAAGGGAACACTCCTACACTGTTGGTGGGAATGTAAATTGGTACAGCCACTATGGAGAACAGTATGGAGGTTCCTTAAAACACTAAAACTAGAGCTGCTACATGATCCTGCAACCCCACTCCTGGGCGTATATCCGGAGAAAACCATAATTCGAAAAGATACATGCACCCCAGTGTTCTTGTTCAGTTTTGAGCTTCATGAATGTGTCGTGAATAGAAGAATGAATGCATGACAAAATACATACGTGACTTTGGAAAATCCAGTTTGAGCTTCTATTGATCTATGAAACCCTGAATACTAGTCAGGTTGTGTCTAACATATAGTCAAAAACCATATAGGAAATAAAGGGGAAAGGTGGATGGCATTGTTAATGGAGGTTTCGTGAACATGCTCCATCAGCGTTCAAAATGAATACATCTGAATGTATTGTATGTGATACTTTAGTATTTGTAATATGGCAAACAACTTAAGTCCTTTTCTGTTGTTACTGATTGTTTTGTTTTGGCCTTGGCTATTGTCACTGTTCATTTTCCTGCATGATTTCCTTGGGGGGGGGCACAAATTACTGGCATAATGGAATGACTTGCTGTGAACCTTGAGAGTAGAGTGGCATAGGAAGGAGTTGTTGGCAGGCAGAGAAGACAGTCATGTTCTCAGATTTATATTGACTGCTAGGGCCCCTCTGGGGTCTTTGGGGAGGTATCTTCCCTGGTTTGAGCTCCTTTCAAGATCAGGACTGGTTTGGGGACTCCTGGAACAGCTTCCCAGGGAAAGAGAACTCAAATAGTGTGTCATCTGTCTCTGGAGAAATTAATCCAGGAGGGAGAAAACAACTTGACGTATAAACATTTAGAACTGAGTATAGTTTAGCAAGGGGTGTGGGGCAGGAGAGAAAGCAGGAGAGAATGAGGGGAGAGTTCAGAGAGGAGGGGCGGAGAAAAGTCACCATGCAGGTGGTCCTGCAACTAGTCCTTTCTGTGGTGGGGTCGTTCTAGAAGGTGGCACACTTTTAGGGATAAGGGGCAGTGTTCTGAGAGGGACTTAGTCATCTCCGTGTGGGACTTGATGGTTCCAGCATATGTTTGAGAATCTAAAGTAGGCTGAATCCCAAGAGCATTTTCTAACATTGCACGTGGGTTTTGTGGTTGGTCACATTGTGCAAATATAGCTTCCTTAAGTCTAAAAAAATTAATGGTCCTGAAGCATTGATGAATGTTGTGAAAATATTTATTTATTCAGAGGCTTTTTGGTACATGGTAGAGAATCAAAGTACTTTGTGTATACGAACTGTTCCTTTCCTGGAGTTATGAATGTGGGTTCTGGAAACACACAAACGTGAGGTTGAATGCTGGCTCTGCCATTTGGTACTCATATAATTTGGCGCAAATTTCTTAAATTCTCTGTGCCTTACTTTCTTTGTGTATAATATTGTGGTTGATGGTACCTGAATTATAAGATCAAATGAGATAGTACATAGATCGTGCTTTGTTCAGTAACAGGTACATAATAAGGGATGATGCTAAAAGAACGTGGGAGATATTAATTTTGGTCAGCAAAGTCAACTTGAAGCCCAGCTGTTGGTGAACGAATATATTTGCCCTTTCCTCTAACAGTATCAAATTTATGTTTTGTGCATGGAAATTTTTAATGTTTATACCCACTGAGAACATTCAGAGTGATGACTATGTTGATATGACCCAGATTCACATGGAAATTGCTCTTTAAATGCCATTCATTAGTAATTCTTTGATCATCTTTGTGTTTAACAAAATTCATAGAATTGCTTTCACTGTTTCTTCCTAATACAAACCTTTTGGCATTCCTCTGGAGCTTTTATTGATAAACTCTTCCTTAAGCATACATCCAAATTAAATGTGAGAGCCTGCAGGTAAAAGAAATTGCTTCAAGGCAGTGCTTCCGTAGGATGAACAATCAATAACAGTTTCATTAAGGAAGGAAGGATAGTTTAGACATACTCCTACCTAGCTTTCTTCTTACTGAAAGAAAAGAATAATTGTTGATTATGTCTTTCCTTTCAGATATAATGTTCACAGCTTAGTAACGTGGCCGCTGTATAGTTATATTGTATACATCCCTTCAAGTCTGCTGGGTTTCTTGAATGGAGCCAGTTTTTACGTTTTGAAAAATTGACACTCATTTAAAGCAGTTTCTTTAATAATGCATGCCGTGCTGAACCTACTGCAAGTGAGCACTTTACAACCACCAAATCCTACTGATATATTTGAATTAGTTAAATTCCAAATTCCTTTCTAAGCAAATGCTTTAATTCCTTCTTTCCCCTCTACTGATTGGTTGATAGCCGGATGAGGAGATGGGCAGATGGATAAAGGGGCGGATGGATGGTGCAAGGTAGAAAGGGAGGGAGGAATTCAACTGTAGTACAGTGGTATGTGTGCCTCTGGCTCTCTGCTTTCTGGCTCTATGATCCTGAGCCACTTACATTCTCCCTGTCTGAGTTTTATCACCTTTGAAAAGGTCATAATAATAGTTATATGATATTATACAATATATAATATCATACAACTATAATACAATACATTATAGTTAATATTATATAACTGTTATTATGACCTTATGACATTATTATTATGCAGATGAAAATGAGTTATGTGAATTGTGATCAGTGTCTATCCGATGACAGGTACCTTATAGTTATATAATTTGAGCTATATTATTAGTAACATTATTGAAAAAAAGATAAAGAGGTAGATAAGGTAAATACAATGAAATTTTTAAGATGCCATTTTGTGGTAGAACAATTCAAGATGAAAAGAATTGGATTTTAGCTAGAAGGAACACAAATATGTTTTCCGGGTTATCTTAGATGGGAGTTGGACTGCTTGTACAATAAAATGCGCCCAACAGAAGAGGGTTTTATCTGTAGGGTGGGATCTCAGAGAGGTGTAGGGAAACCACATCCCTGCAATAGGGTGAGGTACCAGTCTTTTTCAAGACATTGCAGTATTGAGGGAACATTCACATGGGGGTCCAACTGTGCTCGGAACTGAGCTACGAGACTTAAAGAAATCTTTTTCGAAGCAAAGTGCAATGGTTAGTTTTGCACAGTGTAGAAATAATCAGGGCACTCAGTCCAGAGCCAGAGAGAAGGCTTTCTCATAAATTGCTGCGTGTCTTGTATCAGGTGGTGATAGGATGTTGTCTCTCCTGTGATAGCAGCAGGCAACATGAGTATGGGAGAGTTTTTCATTGACTTTATTATAAAATGCTATTTCAAACTCTCAAGAGTTTAACTAGCCCAACCAGTCTTTATTTATCACATTTCTCTCAAGACCTATGAGGTTCACTCAGTAATAACTAAGCATAATTGCTAACATTTACTACTTTTTCTTAACAGTCAGGCACTCTTCCAAGTGCTTTGCATGGATTTTTATATTCTTTTGCCTCATGCAGGTTGTGGTTGGTGTAGTAGTGTTTTGATTTTGTTGAGCTGGAGACCGAAGTACAGAGAGGTTAACTACTCAGCCCAAGGTCACACAGCAAGTCAGTGGTGGGGCCAGGTTTCAAACCCACTTCGATTCCAGAGCCTGAGTCCTAAACTAATGCCTTATAGAATAAGTGCTTAATATTTGTGAATGGTTATAATAATAGCTACAGTTAAACAGAACCAAAAAAAAAAAGAAATCTCTGCTCAACATGACCCTTCATTTCCAGCTTTGTGTCAAGTGTGTGTACGTGAAGCACATTTTATAATGATTGCAGAAATAACCAACCATCTCCTTCTCTTCTGGTATAAAAAGAGATAAAGAGCCACTCCTACTTTACCTAATAATTGTTAAATTGCTTTCTTTTTGGTCTAATCTTTGCTAAAGGGAAGAAGGAGACCAGACACGGCAGGCTTTTTATTTTAGTTTTTTAAAAATCTACTAGCTGCGAAAAGAAAAGTGCTGGAGAGCAGATTTCAGTGTGCTTGTTAGATGTAGGGTTGTTTTGATTGTCTGTGGCCTGTAGGGAATTGGATGGGAAAAGCATGTACTATAGCCTCTACTCATGATGGGCAAGGAGAATTTCAGGTCTATTGTTTCAAACTGAACTTCGTGGCCTTGAAAGGACTTGGTGGCTGCAAGCAGCAGGCGTGGTAAGAAAGGTGCTATTTATGGAAGACCTACCATGCCAGGTAGACTAGTTATCCTGTATTATAGGTGAGAAGAGCCAGGCATCAAGAAGTTCAGAAATTTGCTCCAAGTCACACAGCTCATGAGCAACAGAACTCAGCTTTGAGCTTGGATCTCTGCAACTCCTGCCTACTTCCCACCACCCCATAGTGCCTCTTATAGTAGTCCAAGCATGTGATCTAGAAAATGCTTGGTCCCCATTGCTTCTCACTGGGCATGAAGTGCAGCTTCCAGCAGATGTGTTTTCTCTGGAGTCTCTCACCTCCCCTTGCCTCCTTTTTGATCCAGAGAGTTCGTCTATGTGGAGGCGGCATGTGGCCACGGCATGTGGCCACGGCATCTGGCCACGCTGCACACTCATTGGTAGGGATGCAGAAGGCAGAGAGCACTTAGCACTTTATAGTGGAAAAGGACCTGAATCCTGGTGCTGCTGGTCATGAATCAGTGGTTTCATTCTCCAGTCATGGCATTGCACTTCTTGGAAGTAAACCTCAGGGCTCCTAATGATAAAATGGATAATAAGAGTTATCCAGCCTGTGTTACAGTCAGCATTATTATGAGGCTCTAAAAAGAAAATTTGTAGAAATACCTAGAAAAATAGCACTCAGATTAACACTGGTAGCAGTCTCATACAGGAGGCAATTTGGATAAACCATCAATTACTTTCATGAGGAACATTTTCAGCCGTGCTTTGGTTTTTTTCCAAATGAGGAAAATACCCATTCTCAAACTTTGGAGCACAACTTTTGAATTTATATGAACTCTTCAGTTTGGAATGGTAGGATTACCATTCCCCACTTTATTCCTATTCGCCTAGTTCCCCGTAGTAAATGGAAGTAGGTTCACGTTGCCACGGTGTCTATAGATATTATTTAGCTCATCGAAATAGCGTACCGTATTGGGTTCTTTCGTGGGGGAATGTCAGAGGCTGACGGCTACTTCGTTTCATCTATGGCCTCCCAAAGCCAGCTGTTGTTTAACTGAGGCAGCCAGTCAGCTTTGCTGAGCTCTCAGCTGGGAGTGGGGTGGAACTAGGCATTTTAGCCAGAATCGATCATCTGCTCAGTACTTAAGTAGCGTGAGCCTCCCGACTCTGGCTAGCCTAATGGACTTGCCACTGTGTCTCTGCTGTTGAGCAGTGGTTACTATACAGATTGAGGCATATCTGGTTTCAGTTCAGTCTGTTCCCACAGATGAGGCCCAAGTATGATCCCATCGTATCAATTATTTAAGGTGCAGCGTCTGTGTAACCTGAGCCATAAGTAAAAGTTGGCCCTCCGTCTGTTCTGCCACCTGGAGGACTCTCTGTTTTCCAAGGGAAGTAGTCTATCTTCTGAACTGACATCATCAGAGTCATAAAAATTCAAATGTGCCTTGAGCGATTACTTTGGCATAAAGACTCAAGTACAATATCCAAAAGCTTAGCATCCTTTCACTGAAATACAGTGGTTTAGGCTTGGATGGAAGAAATTTCTGGAACACTAATTGCAGTTCCAAAACAGTATTACCAGTTGTAGTCTGAAGAAACTTGAATCTGTAAACTCCATTCATTTTCATAGACTCTGAAAAGTTCTTTTTTTTTTTTTCACTTGTACATTTAGTTTGATTATAAATGTATTTAGTCATGGATTGTTTGGAAAATGAAACAGAGCACAGAGGTTATTCTTCTATAATTTCTTTAATTTGTAGGTGAAGAGCTCTGGGTCTAGAAACAAAATCCACTTGTTGAAGGTCACACCACAACCAAAGTCATCTGATTTCTGGAGTAACCTTTCTGGTACATCGTCTTTGTTACTCACATAATCCTACTTTAGCAAAGAATCAAAGCCCAGGTCTCTCTCATGTTCATTTCCCCACTCTGGTTTCAGCAAGTTGGAAATAGAAAAGTAAAAGGGAACTAAATCCATCTGCCCTTTCCTCTTGTTGAATTACTTGCTAAATATAGTTGCTACCTTCTATCTATTCTTATCCTTGTCTGCATAAGACCTGTTCCTTGAGCCTGTCCTTATTTCTTCCTGACTGCATGTAATGAAGACATTGGGGTAGACTGTGGCATGTGACAGCATCCCTGAAGTTACACATCTCATAGTCGTAGACCCACCGCTAAAAGGTTTATGACTCACACTCCTTGCAGTGAAGGATAGCACCAGAGCTTTGTTACTCTCCTCTGTGATGCATTCTGAATTCGAGCGGCTGGGACCAGATGGGGAACCTGGCTTCTTTAGTGAATTTCCAGAAGTGCAATGTTCAATGGGCTGCCCCATTTAAGAAAATTATCTAGACTCAGCCACTGGAGTTTAAAGGGATGTTAGTTTCTTCAAATTGATCTCTTCCCTTTCTTAGTACATATAGTGTACTGGTCTTCTGGCCTGGGCGAATAAAGTACACAGCTCCTTTTAACACCTGGAGGCCTGGGGAATGAGTACTGTGAGTGTAGTGCTGGCAGGACTTGACATTCTCCTCACTGAGGCTTTTCTACCTTGGATCTTCCTCGTTAAGCACTCAATTTAGAACTCCTTTAAAAAGTAGCTTTAGTTCTAGTCCTTCAAAGTAGAGCTTCCTAAGCCCCAAAGCAAAACAATTTCCCAAATGATGAATTCCTTAAAAATGCATGCGGTTTAGGAACGGAGTAGTAAATAATTGGCAATTCGATAGCTTTAGTCCTTTTTACTCTCTTGAAACCCTTGACTAAAGATGACAGTCACATAAAACCACCACAGAAGGAATAGTTGCTTAAAATAGTAATACCATGGTGTATCTTGTTCCTTCTGCCAAAATGGATTCTTGGTTATTTCCAGATAATTAGGACTAGTCTCCTGAGGACCAAAGGAGGCGATTTCCCTTGCATGGTTCCCTTTTCTTTCTTTCTTTTTTTTTTTTTTTGCGGTACGCGGACCTCTCACTGTTGAGGCCTCTCCCACTGCGGAGCACAGGCTCCGGACGCGCAGGCTCAGCGGCCATGGCTCACGGACCCAGCCGCTCCGCGTCATGGGGGATCCTCCCGGACCGGGGCACGAACCCGTGTCCCCTGCACCGGCAGGCGGACTCTCAACCACTGCGCCACCAGGGAAGCCCTCCCCCTCCCTTTCTTGTCTACACTTCTTTTAACCTTCAGCAGTGTGCTTTTCTTAGGAGCCTGGCTTGCTTCTTTCTGATGACCCAGATCAAATTATGTTCATGATTGTTTATCATATCATTTCTTTCTCATAAGAATGCTTCCCTCCCAATAGGTTTATTCTAAATGTGCATCTTAACTCAGAGGACTCCGTCTACACCTGTGGCCGGCAGGCTTGTCCACACTGAAGTTCAGGGAACATTTCATTCTGCAGACCCACAAAGAACACCGTATCCGCTGGCATCTTACTCTACTTACGTGCAAGGCTACTTCTATATATAGCATAAACTGGATTTTATTTCTCTTGTAAGGTCAGACAATAGGCCAGGTAAGAGTACTAGGCTAAGGAAGGCGGAAAGCGCAGTTTGATAACGAAGGTAGAATGCTTGGAATTTGTTCCAGATCTTACTAACTATTGGCAGTATTGTCTTAAGGACTGGATGGCAATTTCAGTTCAGCATTTCCTTGATTTTCTAGGCTTTTAATGTTTTCTTAATTATAGAATTAATTAGCATGTTAATGGAAAATCATTAGATAATGGAATTCATAAAGCTTCTGTTTTTGCAAACCATTATTTACAAAACAGAGCACTGTGGTTTTAGTCAATAGAGCCTTTGGGCCAATTTGCACCCTGTCCCTACACTGGGAGAACTCAGATGTCCCTTATCTTTCTGATTGGCTGTCACTTTGCAGGGAAATGGCTACTATACTTAGAAGCTTCTCAAGCTGTAAACATAGATTGGAGGAATTGGAGCCTGGGTTTGCTTTTGTGCTTTTTAGAATTCGTTTCTTTTTAGTTTTTATTACCTAATCTCAGGTATGCTTTCACACACCTTAGCAAAAGAATAAAAGGCCCCAGTGTTCTCTGCAATATTCTTCTTTTTTTAAATTGAAGTATAGTTGATTTACAATGTTGTGTTAATTTCTGCTGTACAGCAAAGTGATTCAGTTATACATGTATACACATTCCTTTTTTTATATTCTTTTCCATTTTGGTTTATCATAGGATTTTAAAAAATAAATTTATTTATTTTATTTTATTTTTGGCTGTGTTGGGTCTTCGTTGCTGCGCATAGGCTTTCTTTACTTGCAGCGAGTGGGGGCTACTCTTCGTTGTGGTGCGCGGGCTTCTCATTGCAGTGGCTTCTCTTGTTGTGGAGCACGGGCTCTTGGCACATGGGCTCAGTAGTTGTGGCTTGAAGGCTCAGTAGTTGTGGCTCGCAGGCTCTAGAGAGCAGGCTCAGCACACGGGCTTAGTTGCTCTGCAGCGTGTGGGATCTTCTCGGACCAGGGCTCGAACCCGTGTCCCCTGCACTGGCAGGCGGATTCTCAACCACTGCGCCACCAGGGAATCCCATCATAGGATACTGAATGTAGTTCTCTGTATTATACAGTAGGACCTGGTTGTTTTCTGTAATATTCTTTAATTTCTCCTTCACTGCCTGTCCTCTTGGTTCTCAAGTACCTGTGCCCCGCCTCTGATGGACCTGAGCAGCCAAGTCCAAGGTGACTGTGTCTGGCATCAACTTTTCCTTAATTCCCACTTGGCTGCCTGGTCCACTGTGTGAACTCAGAGTGGATGGCTACTGCAGCAATTCACAGAGCAGACGGGATAGATGGCATACAGTATTATAATATGTTATATAATTATATATCATAAGTTCAGCTCTTCTTACCCCACCAGATTCTATGGGGACCATGCCCTTCCTACTCTCTTCTCCCCTTAATCAATTTCTCTAGGCTAAGAATCTTGCCAATTCCAGCTCTCTGAAGGTAGTGGAAAGGAGAAGGGAGGTGTATCTAACAAGCTACATTATTTTGGAGGCGAATATCCACTTATTTGGCCATGATGTAATTTCCAGTTGATAATCTTTTCAGCCTATCAACCAGAAATTATACCTAAAAAATGTAATAAGCTTCCTTATCTCTATATGTTTCCATTTTCAATTCCTCCAGTGAGCTGGAAATATAGAGATGAGATATACATTCTGTTTGCTGTACTTGATTGATGAACTGTTGTGTGCTATATTTAACTTTTAAAGTAGATAACCTTGACAGAATTATATATTTTTCTAAAATAAAACCATGTACTACCCTATTTTCCATGACTAGTTTCTATTTTTATCAAGCTAGCCATAGCCCACCTTTCCAGTAGAACACCAAAGCCAAACTTTTAACCCCCTTATTTGCACATCAGAGAACGTTGCTGCCCTATAACCCTTCTTTCACCCTAATTGCCATTCCTCTATATGTTCACATGGACCCATGGTTGTTTTGTTTTCTAATTTTTTTTATTGGGGTAAAAAACACATACTATGATATTTACCATCTTAACCAGTTTTAAGTGTACAGTTGAGTGGAGTTGAGTATATTCACGTTGTTGTACAACAGATCTCCAGAACTTTTTCATTTGCAACACTGAAACTCTATACTCAGTAAACAGTAATTCCCCAGTCTCTTCCCTTCAGCCCCTGGCAACCTGCCACCTTTCTAGTGTCTGTTTCTATGGTTTTCACTACTTTAGTTATTTCGTATGAGTGGAATCATACAGTATTTATCTTTTTTGACTGGTTTATTTGCTTAGTAAAATGTCTGTGAAGTTTATCCATGTTGCAGCATATGACAAGGTTTCATTCTTATATAAGGCTGCATACTATTCCATTGTGTGTATATAGCACATGTTCATCTGCTGATGGACATTTGGGTTGCTTCCAACTCTTGGCTATTGTGAATAGTTCTGTGATAAACACAAATATGGAGATATCTCTTCAAATTCCTGCTTTGAATTCCTTTGGATATATATCAAGGAGTGGGATTGCTGGATCATATAGCAATTCTATTTTTAATTTTTTGAGGAACCCCCATACTCGTTTCCATGATGGCTGCTCCATTTTACATTCCCAGCAACAGTGCACAAGGGTTCCAATTTCTCCACATCCTAGCCAACACTTGCTATTTTTTGTTCTTCCGATAGTAGCCATACTGATGGATGTGAGCTAATATCTCACTGTAGGTTTGATTTGCATTTCTCTTATGATTAGTGACGTTGAGCAGATTTTCATACGTTTGTTGGCCATTCATACATAATTTTTTTTAGAATTATCTATTCAAGTCCTTTGCCCATTTTTAAATCAAATCAAATTTGTTTTGTTGCTGTTGAGTTGTAGAAGTTCCTTATATATTTTGGATATTAACCTTTTATCAGATATATAATTTGTAAATATTTTTGCTATTCTGTAGGTTGGTTGCCTTTTCACTCTGTTGTTTCCTTTGATGCACAGAAGTTTTTCAGTTTGACGTAGTCCCATTTGTCTAATTTTGCTTTTGTTGACTGTGCTTTTGATGTAATATCCAAGAAATCACTGTCAAATCTAATGTCCTGAGGCTTTCCTCCTATGTTTTCTTCTAGGAGTTTTACAGTTTCAGTGCTTGCATTTAGGTCTTCGATCCATTCTGAGTTAAGTTTTGTATATGGTTATAAGGTAAGGGTCCAACTTCATTTTTTGCATGTGGATATCCAGTTTTCCCAGCACCATTTTTTGAACAAACCGTCCTTTCCCCATTGTGTAGTCTTGGCTTGTGGAAAGTCATCTGGACATATATGCAGGAGTTTATTTCTAGGCTCTCTATTCTGTTCCATTTGTCCAAATATCTGTCTTTATGGCAGTCTCATACTGTCTTAATTACTGCTGCTTTGTGTGCTATGTTTTGAAATCAGGAAGTGTGGGGCCTCCAACTTTGTTGTTTTTTTTTAAGATTGTTTTGTCTATTTTGGGTCCCTCGAGATTCCATATGGATTTTAGGTTGTTTTTTATATTTCTATAAAATAAGTCATTAGGATTTTCATAGGGATTGCATTGAATCTATAGATTGCTTTGGGTAGTATGGACATTTTAACAATATTAAGTCTTCCAATCCATGGGCATGGGATATCTTTCCATTAATTTGTACCATCCTTGAGTTCTTTGAACAATGTTTTGTAGTTTTCAGTGTACACATCTTTCACCTCCTTGTTTAGGGGTATTCCTAAGTATTTTATCCTTTATGATGTCCTACAGCAAATAGGATTGTTTTCTTAATTTCCTTTTCAGATTGGTCATTGTTAGCACATAGAAACACAATTGAATTTTGTGTGTTGATTTGTATCCTATAACTTTGCTGAAATTGTTTCATAGTTGTAACAGCTTTATTTTTCTGGTGGAATCTTTTGAGTTTTCTACATATGGATCATATTGTCTGTGAACAGAGATAATCTCACTGCTTTCTCACTTTGGATGCCTTTTATTTATTTTTTCTTATCTAATTGCTCTGGCTAGAACTGCTAGTATTATGTTGAATAATAGTGGTGAGAGTGAGCATCCTGGCCTTGTTCCTGATTTAAGAAGAAAAGTTTTCAGTCTTTCACCATCAAGTATGATGTTAGTTGTGGGCTTTTTATATATGGATTTATTATGTTGAAATAGTTTCCTTCTGTTCCTAGTTTGTTGAGTGTTTTTATAATAAATGGATGTTGAATTTTGTCAAATGCTTTCTCCACATCATTTGAGATAATTGTGTGGTTTTTGTGCCTCATTTTGCCAAATGGTGTATTTTACTGCTTGATTTTTGTATGTTGAACTCTCCTTGTATTCCATGTATAAATCCCACTTGATCATGGTGTTTAGTCCTTTAATCGCTTTTGAGTTAGGTTTGCTGGTATTTTATTGAGGACTTTTGCATTAATATTCATCAAGGATATTGATCTGTTGTTTTCTTCTCCTATTGTGTCTTTGGCTAGTGTTGATATCAGAGTAACTGGCCTCATAGAATGAGTTTGGAAATGTTCTCTCTTCAATTATTTGGAAGAATTTGAGGAGGATTGGTGTTAATTCTTTAAATGTTTAGTTGAATTTTCTAGGGAAGCCATATTATCCTGGGATTTTTCTTTACTGGGAGTTTTGATTACTATTTCAATCTCTTTACTATTTATACATTTTTAAAAAATTTGATGACACAATTTTCTTGATTTCTCCTCCCTCCAAAACACACAACACATGTATTTGTTGCCATTATTAGAGAAGGAAAGGAATATGACAATACTCCTTTAAAAGAGTAAAATAATTTAGGAACGGTAGACAGAATGTTAAGTTTCTTTTAATAGTCTCAGTCACCTTCCCCTCTGCAAATAGCTTCTTGATCAACTTCACCAGGAAAACAAACAAACAATAAGAAAAAAGTTTAGGCCAATTATCTGTCCGCTTGTACAGTCTTCTTGGCACTGTATTTGCTTCTGTGTATGTTATTCCCTCCTTTCTCCCACATCTGAGGCAGGTAGATCCCTCTGCTACTTTGGTTTCATCCCTTCCCCAGGATTCTTTATCCTGATGATGTCTTTCCATTAACTTGCACCAATAAGTAGTCCTACTCTATATCAGCTCTGTCTCTCTCTCTGGCTTTCTCTTCATCTCTTAAAAATTGCTCCTCTCAATTTACCTTAATTTATCTCTGTCTGCTCCTGGAATTTCTACAGTCAAATTGTGAAAGGCTGTGAAAGGTTGTGAGCTTGGATACAAGAAGAACAGTGTGGATTCAAAATTCTCTAACAGTCACTTGTTTTGTGATATTGGACAAGTTACAAAAACCTTTAGGGCCTTTATTTTCTTCATTTAAAGGAAGGATACCAACAATAATGATAATACCTCCCTTATAAAGTTGGGATTGTAAAGATCATCAAACAGACATGTTGGTCAACCTTCCTTGACATCTCTTAATGCATTTGACACTGTTGGAGTATCTTCTTCCTGGAAATTGTTTCCTCTCTTGAAAATATTTTACTTGTTTTCTTCCTACAACCCTAACCCTTCCTTTTTTCTTCTTGATAGGCTCATTTCCTTTACTTGCCCTTTAGTGTCTTTGTTCCTCAGGGATTTGCCTTCACCTCTCTTTCTGTCTGTGCTCACTCTACTTGAGCTCTTGCACTCAAACGCACATCTACATTTTTAATACTCATTTGGGATACAGAATATATACATGGGAGATACATACACACATTTCCAAATTTCTTCTGAAATCCAGACATGTTTGTGGCCTGCAGATCTCCCTGGATGCTGCAGTCATCTCATACTCAGCTGGTCCAAACTGTTGTTCATCAGCACCTGTTCTCAGCAGCTCTGAGGGCCTCTTCTGTCCATTCCACTTGCCATTTCTATGAATTTCTGTGAGATCTTCTCAGTCATGCTGGCTGTATTAATAGACAATTACTCATCGCAACCCACCACTCACTAAGTCCCTTACCCTTGTCTGTGCCTTTAATATTCCCATTATTTCTCCTTGTTTCTCAAATGCCTTGCTATCCTATCATTCTTAAATGGCCTCCTTGTCTCTAACTTTTGAATTGGTTCAAGGTTATCTTCATGAAATGCAAACCTGTTTCTAACAATTCCCTGTTTAAAATCCTTTAGTAATTCTCTACCAGTTTTAGGATAAAACCTGAATTCTTTTGTACAACAATATGTACAGTATTATACTCCTTATAATGTGTCTTCTGCCTCAGTTTTATATTCTGTCTTTCATCACATACGGTTTTGAGCAGTATGGAACTTCTTGTCCTTCCAGGAAAGTACAGTTCTCTTCTTTGTCGTTTTTTAAGACCAGCCAAAACATTACCTGCTGTGTGAGCTCCACCCTGATCACCCACCTCACACACGTTCACACTTGGTGAGAATAGGCCTACCATAGTTGGGCACCCAGGTATGCTGACTTCCAGGGGAGTGGTCTTTTTATCGTTATGTTGCCTAAGATGGTTTGAGTTTCAGGCAAATTGACTTCTGGAATACTAACAAGCAGATTTTCTTCTACTGTCACTGTACTAGAACATACATGTTTTGACATTTAGATAATGTTATGGGATCTCTATTAAATAACTGGCTTCAGGGATGGAGCCCTTGTTCAAACTGTAGAGCAGATAAAGCTGCCTTTATCTGTGTAAATCTCACAGGGCTTAAGTTTGTCAAACTGCAGGGCATTTCATTAGCATTTCTGAGGAGTGGGTGTTTCCTTCTGAGAAAGGTTGGCTGAATCAAGTCAATTTTGCCTCCAGGGAATGAAATCCACCTTGGTCCAAACAAGGAGACTGTAGGTATTCAAGACTGACTGATGGCAGACATTGACAGTGAACAACCAATGCTTAGGAATGCAAGAATGTTGACAGGAGTGGAGATTTTCCAGATCAGTTTTTGACACCAGTTATTTCAAAACAATTGTTTCCTAACGGGTGGTCACCAAGTTAAAGCCCTTTTGATTGTCTATCAAGACACATTGGATTATATCCATTCTTATCATGTGCATCCTCTCCAAGTCTGTAGATCAGGAGGGAGGGAGGTGGGAGAGGTATTTTGTATATATGCTTTTCCTTCTGAAAGTCAGCCTCAGTCTGATTTTTTACAACTTTGCATATAGCTGTATAGTTTTTCATATTTTGAAAGCATTTGTATAGCACTTTTTTTTTCAGTATAACCCACTGCATCCTATGTTTGACATTATCTTAAACCAATTTCCAATCATCTATAAACAAGAGTGTATGATTATATCTCTGGTATAACTCAAAGAATATATATTTAATGGTATAGGTTTGAAGAGGCATTCTTGATATGAAAAGGTAATCATTTGTTTATGTTAATGATTTAAACAGAAAATAACCATACTTTACATATGAATTTACATCCCCAGAATTCATACTTGAATGGTATGCTTCTTACTTCAATTTGAGTAAGTCTAATATTAAAAGATTCATTCATGAAAAAACCCAAATGTTTTTAAAAAGAAAGTCATAAAACAAGTTTATTACAGATTTCGAGGCGCCCAACTCGAATAGATCTACAGAGTGGGTTGATAGAAGAGTGAGAAAATATAATGCATACAAAAAGAAAAAAGCTGTGGAAAAATTCACGCATCTCTTTTTTTCCTTTATTTTAATCATAAAAAATAATGGAAATTGTTCTATAAACATGAGTGAGCTAAAAAATATTACCAGAGTATTAGTTACTAGAAAAACAGAAATGAAATTTGGAGATGAGATTTATCATCTTCTCACTTTAATTTGTAGTCCTGCTGCACTGTGAATGTAATAACCATCAACATGAAAAATGTAACAGATTGGTAATACCATTGAGTTTTAATTAAACCGCTGAAATGAAGAAGACCCAGATGGATAACTGGGAAATGTAGTTATCCTTTATGAAATGTTCTGGACTGCCTGTTGTTCTGTTTCTTATAAATTAATGCTCTGCCCAAAATAGTGCCCCATCAGAAGTTTACTAAAAATTAATAATTTCAGTTTATAAAACAGATGGTTGCTTTAGTTTATTCAATTTGGGTTTGAAATACTTATCACTGTAAATCAGCAGTTGCTTACTTTCCTGATCCGTTCCCGATTTGACTCCCCATTTCTGTGGCTTTCTACTTAAATAAATCAGTACATACATCTTGTTTTTCTACAAGGTCGTTGGTCTGATCTCTTTGCTTCAGAATGTCAGGTATTTGTATCTAATTTCTAGTAAATTTTACATTCTGTGAATTAAGTTTTTTAAAAAAAGAGAAATGGCAGCGTAAGAAGCAACTCAGTTGGAAAGTTTTCATCACTCCAGAAAATAGCAACCACTGACAGCAGTTCAGTTAAGACATGAAGAACTGGTGTTTTTCTTATCAGCTTGATGCAAGGATGAATTGGCTACTTAAGATTCAGGAGATAAACTTTTCAGATGTATTTATGAGATGGTTGCTGATGCCCACATGACAGACTGCTGACCTATTTGTGTACCAGAGTACTGGGTCTCCCCTGTGGGAGAGTTGCATGTGATGAGAACAGTTGTAAACATGTGCAAATTTCCAGTTTCTGAGTCCCCGGATATCATATGACCTATCTGAAGATGACCTTTATCTAGCAGCAGAATTGGACTTAAATGTTGAATTAGAAACATAGCATTTTCATGACAGCTACAGAGAAATGAGACAGATGAGTCTAATCACAGGGCAATTCTGTTTGTTTTTATCCTAGGGTTAACTATTTAGGGTATTGAAGTTCTCTTGTTTGCAAAGGGCATGAAAATCAAGTATCTGTTCGTGGTGCCCATTATGCCTCGCACTGTGAGGACAAGTGTCTCTAAGGAAGATATCTTAGAGGAAGGTAACTCTGAGATATGTCTGTCCTCTCTAAGCACCTATAACCTAAACGGAGAGATGGCAAAACAAATAGGAAGTAATAAATTGTTATATAATTGAATCCATTTGGATGCTGTAAGAATTCAAGGGCGGGCAGGATCAGTATGAGTTGCATATAAAAACAGGACAAAATTGGAACATTTGTTTGTAATAGATGAGTGGGATTTGGAAACGCAAGAGTAGACGAGTTTAGCTAATGAGATTAGCATAATCAGAGGCCTGGGGGAGAAAGATTGTGACATGACAGGGAATATAAAGTATTTGAGAAGAACAGTTCCTCTTAATGAATACAGATGGCAGATAAGGATGGCTGGATAAGGGACAGCCAGGCATTGAAGGGACTTTAAGGCTATATGGCAGAAGTTTGATCTTTTATGACAGGCCACACAAAACCCTTGTTGGTTCTTGAACTTGAAAGTTATCTGAAAGGACAGTGGTGGGAAGATGAATCTAGAAGTGGTACCCAGCTAGAAAACTACTACAGTCATTCAGGCGGATAGAATTATTTGAGGAGTGAATAGTGAGTAATTAGTTTAAAAATGAAAGAGTATATTAATACTAGAAAATGAGGAATCAAGATGCCAACATGGTCTTTGTATAGACCAGCATCTGTGTCTGCTCAGGAGGCCCGCCCAGCCTCTCTCGACCTCGTGCCCCTTAAGTCCTGCTCAAGCTGGTTCAGTATATTAGTGCATTCCCTGGGGTAGGGTAATTTGTCTAGCCGTGAATATTTAACCCATTGTGGGCCAATAAGAGTGCTTTCCCAGATTTTTTTCAGGTTATTCTAGTTAGGAAAAGTCCTATTTCTCTCTGGCCATGAAGCCATAAAGATATAAGACCAGATCTGTCTGCCAGTATTGTTACAGCTTCACGGGAGAGCAAATCTGAGAAAGTGAAGCCAATGCAGAAAGATGTAGTGAGAAGATCAATAATTAAGGGGTTGGAGGGAAATACGTGTGTGTGTGTGTGTGTGTGTGTGTGTGTGTGTGTTTGCGTGTATGCACGTGTATGTGTGCACATGTACATGCAAACATTAGTACAGCCCTAGGAATATAAGCCTTACAAGCCACATTTTTAAAAAAGTTGAAGTATGGTTGATTTACAATGTTGTGTTAGTTTCAGGTGCTTACAGCCACATTTTGCAGATGAGGAAATCATGGTTCAGGAAACCTAGCCGTTTGGTCAAGATTAAATAGCTACTTACGTGATAGATTGAGAATTGAAGCCTTAGTTCCAAACCATCATACCTTTTTCTTTATGAGACTGCCTATCGTCATGGTGGTGGAGAGTCTGTTCGAACTAAATACTAATTAATTGCACTTTCCTGGTCTTTCTTTTATGATTCTAGGGTGTATTCACAGCAAACACAGTCATTGTAGTTCTGCTGTGTGCTGTAGGAAGGTGATATTTTCTCCTCCACATCCACGTGACTCTCGGTGGTATGAAACATGGAAAGCTTTTCTGTCTAGAAAAAGTGTCGCAAAGAGTGTTGAGTCAAACACTAGCCAATAAAAGTCTATATTATTTCATAGTCTATAAAATATTCCATGTTAATACTAAAAAAAGCAGAATGTGTTGTTGCCCAAAACAAAAAGCAGCAAAATTAAATTAGGACTAGCTTTTAATGTGTGACACTTATAGTATATAGGTATATTTAGTTAAAAGGTTTTACTAGGTGCGGGAAACAGTAGTGGAGTTTTCAAATGACATTTTAGACACTTTAAAAATTATTTAATGACAGTTATAATTCTGCTTTTTTTTTCAATTACACTTAATGAAGATTTACTGGCTCTAAGATGTTTAAAGATTACATTTGATGTAGAGAGTAGTAATTCTGATGTTTATTTCAGTTACATTTGTAACTTTTTTCTTGATATAGTTATATCCCATTTATGTCTCTTTGGTATAATTTTCTAAAGTCCTACCACCAGAAGTAATACACTTATTAGTGATGATTTACCTGAACCCTAAACTCATTGATCCATTTTTAGCTCATTATGGAGATCAAAGAGTGAGATAGAAGGGTAAGGAGAAAGGTAGAAAGTTATTTTCCTAAAGAATTTACTAAAAGTTGGAAGAGATATAGAAGTTGAAGAAATGGATACTTGGATATATGAATGAATCTCAGCATTGATTCCTTGAGGTGGAATTTCTTGGAAGATATAGAAACAGTGAAGGTACAATGTGAATACTTAGAGTTGGGGGAGAAACACGGTGGTAAGTGAGCAAGAGGGATCAGTAGTTCCCCTTTCTGGCCACCAGGGGGTGGTAATGTCCCAGAGAAGCTTGGAGGACACCACAGGCAGCAGGGCTGACTGGGGTGTAGATAAAGCATTGGTAGTGCTGCGAATGATTAAAAGAAGGGAAAAGTAATATTTGTGAATCTGTTTTCTGTCACTCAGGGAGTATCTTAATAGCAGACTTTATTCAGGGGGTAATTACTTCATTTATAGCTTGCCTATTTTATTTCTATTTAGCACTCAACTACTTCATTGTTTCTTTAATACATTTTTTTTGACAAAGATAGACTTTATTTTTTTCCCCATGCCTTGTTTTTTTTAAATGAAGTATAGTTGACATACAATGTTATGTTAGCACAGTGATTCATATATATATATATATGTATATGTATATGTATATACTTTTTCAGATTTTTTTTCCTTATAGATTACTATAAAATATTGAGTATAGTTCCCTGTGCTATATGGTAAGTCCTTGTTGGTTATCTATTTTATGTCTAGTAGTGTGTATATGTTAATCCCAAACTCCTAATTTATCCCTCCTCTCGTTTTATACATTCTTAAATAGGTTAGACTCAGAAAACAAAAAAGCTAAATTCAGATCTACTGTGACAGCTACCTAGTAGCTGTCGTAAAAAAATTCTTAATTTGTGAAGAGACCTGGATTTTTTATTATTGATAGATGTTAATTACATGAGTCTCATTTCTATAATCAATATCTTTCTCTCTGTCTCTCCCCTTTTTTCTCTGCTTCCCCTACCCATCCCCACCCCCAGTCATGTAGCATTATCATAGAAATGGACTGTCCACCCTTCTTTCATATTCTAATGCTGAATTGTATTAACCTAATTGGTAATGGACCTAATTGATCAAATTTTAAACCAATTCCTAATCTTTTCTACTGACCTCAAGTGGCAAGTAAATAAGAAACAGGTATAAAACTACACGGATCTTCCAAATCCATAGCTATTTAGGTTATGCTGTTAATTGAGGTTCCCAAACTAGAGGTGTATGAATTTTCCCCTCTTTGGAGATACATCAGTTCACAAATTCAGACAGTTTGTCAGGTAGCCTTTCTCTGCAAGCCAGTCCATGCAAAAGGCATTAGTCTAATTAAATTAGGGACTATTAAATCCACAAATTTGCATACAAAGTTAGAAAAATCAATATCTTATTAGTTTCAAAACCTTTTATCTAGCTCCTTTGAATTTTTTTTAGTATCTTTTTGTAGTAAAAATTTCGATTTAAAGCTTTCCAAAAATTGGTGATCAATAATTGTTTACTAGTCACTGAGAAATTCATTAACCTCTGTACTTACTGCATTGCCACATATCTGTATTGAACTCTCTTCTAATCACCACATGATTCTCGGCCGAAAACACATTAGCTATAAAATCATAAAATGAGAAACATTTATAAAGACTTTGTTTAGGTATAGTAGTTAATGGATTGTGCAGAACTCTGGAACACTCTCTCATTTCCAGTAAAAATAAATTTATATCTTTCATTGTTTTACACTTAAACATGGATAACTTCACTGCTTTATCTTTGCATAAACAAATTATTGCCAAGTGAATTTGTACACCCACAGAATTTTTATGTGTCTGGAAAGATGCAGGAATCTTAGCCTCTTCTGTAGATGAAGATAGACAACAGTTGTATATGTACCAGGGAAAATTCATTTTTAATAAAAAGAGATTATTGGTCAGCATTAACTTTAGAAAATAAATATAGTGTAGCAAAAAGAAATTAGGCATACCTAAGCCATTTTAGTATTTTAACATGTAATTTCCCTTTTTTTTTCCGGGTGCATGTTAAATTATAATCATTTTAGTCTAGCTCAAAATTTCTACCAGTCCATTCTATAAAAACGCTAAATCATATGTATTTTGATTTTTATTCTTAGAGCACATGATAATTTTAGCTAGTGAATAGACAGGCTAATACTCACTTACAATTCATTATTTCTAGAACTTTCAAGAAAGTTAAAATTAAGATGAATGTAAAAGATGTTTATATACTTTCAAGATAAAATTGCAGTATTTATGCAGACTATGATTATGAGAATAGGCTCATATGTCAAAGACAATTAGGGGTTCATTTTCAGACTTAAATCATCCAAAGATTTTTGAGCAGTGATTCAGATGTAAAACTACCTTCTTGTCTATGTTCTAACTTCAGCTAATGTTTGTACTTATGCACAACTCTACTCTTTCTCCCTTTAGAACTTTTCTTCATAGGCTTTGTGTCAGATGGACCTTCTTGAACTACCTCCTAGTGGTTGGGAAAATTACCATACTTTTCTGAGCCTCAACTTTTTCATCTATATGATGGGGGTCCTTAAACCTGTATCATGGCATTGTGGTGAGGATCTGATGAGGAGAATCTATAGAAGGTGTTTAGCACATACTAATAACAATGTAGTTAAGCTTTTTTTTTTTTTTTTTTTTTTTTTTTTTTTGCGGTACGCAGGCCTCTCTCTCACTGTTGTGGCCTCTCCCGTTGCGGAGCACAGGCTCCGGACGCGCAGGCTCAGCGGCCATGGCTCACAGACCCAGCTGCTCCGTGGCATGTGGGATCTTCCTGGACTGGGGCACAAACCCGTGTCTCCTGCATCGGCAGGCGGACTCTCAACCACTGCGCCACCCGGGAAGCCCTAGTTAAGCTATTTTTATTGTCACTTTTGTTCTTTTTAATGTAGGGGATAGAGCTAGATGGAATATATTGAATATATCCTAGGATCCACCAATCACTAGCCACTTTAAGCTATTTGTATAGCAAAAGAATGAATGAATTTAGGGACACATGTTTGTAACTTGATGGAAAAATCCCATGGGCTAAAAGCAGACTATTGAGATACACTATGAGCTCAGTGTCATTTCTCCAATATGAGAAAATCAGATGTAACTAATATAATTTGCTCTTTCCAAAGCTGTGATGAATGCTAGCCAAGTCCATACTTTGGAATAAATAAGAACATGGGGAAGAGAAGGAAGGTTATACTCTGTGAAGATTGCCAGGGAGTAGAGTTAAGGAACACTGATGGTCACACATTTTTTGGTATATGCAGAGATATTTGTTAGATTTTGGAATAATTATATAAGAGATAACTTTGAAGATCCTTTAATGACAATGATTGTCAAGACCATCTTCCCTCCCTTTTTTTAAAACAGCTTTATTGAGATAGCATTCTTGTACCGAAATACTTGACCATTTATAATATTCGTTATACAGTTGTATTCTAGTTTTAAAGTTTTTGTCACTCCCCAGAAGAAGCTCCATATCTATTAGCAGCCATTCCCTATACTACCCAGCCTGTTACAGGCAACCACTAATCTATTTCCTTTCTTTCCTCAGTTTTGAGCCTTTCTCTTGCATTTCCTCTGATTAGAATTTCTACTCCAGCCCCTCTGGTTTACTCCATTTTGCCAGTAAATGGTTTTTGCTTTGCCATTTCTGTCTTTTTGTCCCATCATCTCGTTCCCCCACCTTGCTAAACCCTGTCCCTCTCTTTTCTACCTGTGTAGAGCCAATTCATCCTAGTTCACATTTCGTCTACTCTGTAAAACCTTTGCTGACATCAGGGTGAATTGAATTATGTCTCCTCTGAGCTTGGATCGCTCCAGTTGGCAGGCGTATTCTATACAGTGTTGTGCCAAACCTTCTGCAGTTTTAAACTGAAATCTTATTTAATCGTTTGTATATTGGCATTATTTTCCCAAATTAGTTACTGGATGCTTGATCTATAAGTATCCTACGGAGTATTTAATGGTTCCTTGTATGGCATTGATATTCAGTAAATGTTTGTTGATTTTCATGTCAAAGCACAAATTAATGTTAACTGTCATCTCTATTCACTCATCTGCTTGACACAGTTGCCCAAATTAGTCTTTAAGTCATCTACGTTCTGTTTTGACGAAAGAGATCTGCTTCTTGGACCCATGGTGGATACTTTTTGTCTGGAGAAAACTATGACCTCACTAGCAATTGAAGAGATCTTGAGTTTAACTATATTAAAGAAACAGTTGAGTCGAGTGCTCGCTTGATTTTGTGATTGAGTAAATAACATACTTGCCATAGTTAAGAGATGGTCTTAGGTAGGTGCATCCCATAGGGGTAGGGTTTGTGTCAAGACATACTCCACTCCTACCCAACTTGATGAAGTTTGAGTTGGGGTAAAGGAAAAATACAAGGGAATTTCGAGAGGTGAAAGAAGTTCACCCAAAAGTATGAGGTACAGGAAGGGGTGAGAAGTCCAACTCCATTAGACTTGAGCTGTACTTTGGAATCTGCATTTTGCCTACACTGAAGAGATGCTGATGAGGATGGATGGTCTGGGGATAACCGGAGAGGCAGTGCTAGGAGAGAATGAAGCACCCATCCTTTCTAAACAGCTGCATGTGGGATTTTAAGAGGAGCCGGTCTTGAAAAGAAGGAAAATAAGCCTGAGTCACTGAATAACCAAGAATGCTAAGGCAAGGTTGGAGAAGGAAGGGAAATATGCTGAACCCAGAACTGAGGAGCTGATGGAAGATAAAGGCATAGTTCAGTTCAAGTTTATGCTTCAGTGGCGAAAGGCAGTCAGAAATGTCTTCTTTTCGTTCATTTAAAACACTTATCTAAATGAGAAGGAAATCCAAAAAAGAGGGGATATGTGTATACATTCACTTACCTTTGCTGTACAGTAGAAACTAACACAATATTGTAAAGCAACTATACTCCAATAAAAATTAATTAAAAAGAAAACAATACCTTTTCTTTCTGTTCAACTTGAAACAAACCAAAGAAAAACCCCACTTAAACCTTAATATTTGTACTGGCCTTACCCCATTTCCCCTCACATACAATATTTTAATTTATTCCATATGTATATTATACCCACACGCATACATATTCTTCATGTGTTTGGCTTTTATTCAAGCACTTGTAGTGCGTAGGATCTGAAATAGATGTTCTTTTCCTTTAGTTTGGAGTCACAGATAATGTTCTCTGCTTTTGTTACAGCAGGGATTAGACTGTATTGAAACACATTTTCCCTTTCTGTTCCACGGCGCCTCACTGTGGGGGGGGGGGGTTGTTATTTGATGCTGTAATGAGTGGACAGAGCTTTTGAAAAGAAAAAATGAAATGAAGACCCAAGTTGATGAAGCCCTCATTGTGTCCGTGTCTGTAATAGAGTAATTTGATGAATAAACCAATCTGACTTTGTGTGGCATAACAGAGGTGGTTGCCAAAATAGAATTTTTGTTCTCACGCAGACTCTAATCACTAGAGAATTAATGGGGGGAAAAGGAAAATAATACAACCCACAGTGCTATAGAAATCAAGATACATCTATGTGCCTTGACCATAGCAATGAAAAGGATCGTACATAACTTCTTAGCTATTCCTTGATTCACTACCGGCCACTCATCCACCTGGCCATGCAAAACTAGATTCCCTGGCATCTTTCCTGAGTTGCTTCCTTTCAGCAGGTTCCAATCAAAATGAATTTCTTATCCCTTTCATTGGCTTCATAATTTGTCAGGTTATCTGAGCTTGCATTCCTGTAGCTGCACGTTGCCTTGACTCAGTTCCCTCATTTGTCTCCCAAGTCCAATTCATTTCCATGTTAGTTTAAAAATTTCTTCAGATTACCTTTGCATTCCTATTGCTGCCACCCTAGCAGCAGCCTCCAGATTTTCTCCATTGTGTGTATATGTTCTTTATCCATCAGTTCTAGCATGGAAAATATCCAATTCATCTTCCCCAGACACAGTTGCTCATATGTTATCATGCTACTCGTATTTTTAACTATCTCCCCCCCTCCCATTACCTATAGTTAAGCATCCCCTTCACTTTCACCTGGCATGCTGGCCTTTACCACTTTATTACCTTTTGCCCTGTGATTTTCTAATACCATTCTTGCCAAGTTGGATCTTTCCTATTACCATGAATGTGGTGTACACTTTCCTTATCACCAGCTATTTCTTGAGCCTTAGCTCATCTCTGTCTCTTCCATGAAGGCTTCCTTTCTCTCTGACCAATAGCAATGATCTTTTTCTTTACGGAACCATCATAGCATATTCTCTCTCTATTATAACATTAATATAATGTAGGTGCCTCTCACCGTCTCACATCTGGACCGTTAGTTCCCCTTCATTTTGTTTCACAGACACAAATTATACCCCTAACTCTGTTCAGCCCTCTTGTGAAGGGGCAGCATTTATTAAAGGGATCTCCAGACAAGAGAATTTAAATTATATAGTACTCCCTCCCCACTACCCACACTGACTGCCACTGCCCTCTCATCCCAGAGTACTCACTGGTGACCCAGAGCTTTTGTTTTTGTGCAAAAAGGGATTGCATATAGTAATGTGTATAACTGCTATCCTAGCCAGGAAATCCTTCCTTGTGTATAGTAAATAGGGTCTGAAAAGCTAACCCTCAAATAGGTCTTTTTTATATAATCTTAATATCTGTGATCGTATACAGCTGAGAGAACGTCTTTCATCAACCAGGGAAAATATTGGAAGCTTTTTTGTTTTCTATTTATTGTTGTGTTTTCAGCTATTACCACATTGAAAAGCAAAATTGGAGAGGTGAGAAATGGCACAGATGTGATGGGTAGTTAGAAATATTTGCTTAATTGAGATTTTTGAAGAATTATTGAGATTAGTTTTCTTCTCATGATATGTAGTCTCTGATATATTAAATAATTCTTTCACCTTTAAAAAAAGTTCCTTAAGCGCACGGGTAAGGGAATCATGTTTCAAATGATTTTTCAAATTTGTTGGAATGCCTTCATAAACAATGCTACCTGTTATAACAGAGAAAAATACGTCAAATGCCCGTCAGGGGTTGTTTCCATTTGAGTTACTCTGTTATAGGTATGACTTCCTGAAGGAGAGACAGGTTAAATCTTAGGATCTGTGATAACAGCCCACCCTGATCAGAGATTATCCAATTCGCAGATTATTTTGGTTTTCCTCTTTCTCTTCTGTTTGTCTTGTCCCTGGTCATCTCCCATTAGATGAAGGAACAAAAGAAGGGAAATCCTACTTTCATCATTGATTCTAAGATGCACACACATACGTATCAGACTGAACTATCAGACTGAACTATCAGACTGAACTTCTGTAATCTCTTAATTTGCATAAATCATGAGGGATTTCTATAGATCACTTTTTACATGATTGTGGCTTTGCATGTAATAATTGATGCATTTTTCTCTGTCATTTTTTCTGTCTCGGAAACTTGGCATCCCAATTTAGACCATTCACAAATATGTCTCTCCCTGCCATGTTCCAACTTGCATGGGGATGTCCTGCAGGCACGTCACACTGGTGTATCCCAAATGGGCTCTTGTCACCTCTGCCCCACACCTGAGAGTCCTGCCTTTGTGAATGATGACACCATCAGCTCTCTGTTGATATGAACATCTTCCTTTTCCTTGTAAACTAAGTCTTATCAGCATTGTAGTAAAATCTAAGAAAGCACAGGTGGTAACTTCCAGAGCTACATGGTAGTGTTTTACTAGAGAGGATGGTTTGATGGTGTTGGTGGGTTTTTGAATTCAGATACTTCAGATAGGGTAGTTGCCAGTATTATCATTGTTCCTTGATGGTCAGAAAAAAGAACTATCACAATTTCAACCTAAATCATAAATCAGCTTCTCTCTGCCATTGCAATGCAAGTAATTTATCATCAAGATTAAAAAAAATATATCTAATATGTTTTAAATAAGGAGGGGCCAGGAAAAAAATAGCACTTATAATGAACTCATTTAAATCCCATTAACTAAATATATTTCAGTGGATCATGATATGGAAATAATTTTGGGATTTAAATTGTTCTTCTTCAGATTAATTGTTTTAATGACGTTTTCCTGCACTTGAATATGAGTAATGTACTGTAGCTTCCATTTCTCAGTTTCCATAAAAAAAATAACATATGCACTGAGAGACATAGTCCGGGCAGAAGACTTTCTTAGTTGAGTGTATTGTTTCCTTGTTAGTTATTGACTCTCCTTTCCTAGGAATCTCTGAGATGATTTAAGTGCAGGCTTGTTCAGTGGCAAAGGATTAATCTTTGGAGTGTTTTGCATGTGAGTAAGACAGTAAATCATCTAAGAGACCCAAATCCGTTTTAATATTTTTCCTCTTTGTGAATTACTTTGTCAAATGCATGATTTACTGGCCCCTCTAAAGAGGTTCTTCGAAGAATCTAAAATTCTTCATGAATTTTATGTTGAATATAAATAACGAAAAGGTGTTATTCTTTTGTTGCCTTGATCATGTTCTCTCGAATCAAGTACTGTGAGGACTTTGAGCCCATTTCACCTTTGACCTTGGACGTCCTATGACGTTTGACTCTCTAGAGATACCCGTGTAGAACATTAAGATAGTGGGTTACCTTCTCCCTTGTGTATATCTGAAATTTGCTATTAGTGGGAATAAAAAATTCATAAACCGCTTAGAATTACAGTTTCATATGGATTCTTCCAAAGCACATGTTTATGGTAATTTATAACTTTAACCAAACCACATTAGATAAATCATGTCGTTTGGCTAAAGGTATACATTCCTTAGGAAAAAAATAAAGACCAAGGTAAATAAATTAATATGTGATACTGTGTTGGTAACATGGCAAGAGACTTTATTTATTACTGATTCAATAAAAAGTGGCAGAACATTACAAAAATAAAGGAGGAGTATATAGAGGAAAAACAGTAATATAAACATGGTTAAAATCTTTCACTTACAGTTTTTAACTTGTACTTTGAGAAAAAAAGGAATGGATAGTCGAAGGCCCTTTGTAAGGATGAAAATTCGCTCTTAGATTAATTTTGTAGGAAAGACAAACTTCTTTATTAGACTTAAGGGCTAAATAACTCCTTTAAAACCCTGCTGCTTAATCTGATTACTGGTTTCAAAGAACACATTAAGCTATTTTAAAGAACAACTATTTTCAGGTTGGGGAACTTCCCTCCATATTAGGTTACAGTATTTACTACCCAAGTAATAAGGGACTCAAGCAGAGAAGCAGTAAGAAAGAATTGCATATCCTTATACTTAAGCTTTTCTGGTACATGTAGAGATTATTTCTAGAGTTATTTTGTTATTATGCCACTTAGGCACAAATGTGTGCAATTCATTGGTGAGGGATCACACGGGTCGGGTTTAAATGAGGCATCATAGCGGAAGAGAAATGACCCCCAGAGCCACTGCCCCATTTTCTTGCATCAGCCAAACATCACTTTCCTCATCAATTAATCTCCTCAATCCTAAAACACAAATAAGCATCTATTCTGAAAGCACCGATAATTCCTAATCCTTAAATAGCTTTTTTATTCTCCTCTGAGAATTTCATGGACGTTACCTTGTTTACTATGCTCACTCTTTTCTGAGGGACTGAGAGGTGTCAAAATTGTCCACGTTGCCGGAGCTGGAGTGGAAGAGATGTAAGATATTTGCTTAGTGACAAATGTGTCAGAAATACAGCCCTACCCGGTCATCTAGTGATACATTTCAGGATTTTATTCTAGAACCGTATTCTAGGGAATGAGAGAGTTAGACGGTTCGTTCAGTTATTCACTCAAAAATTGCTTAGTGGCTTATTTATTGACACAGACAAGTGAGTGCTGGGAAAATAAGGCATGATCCCTGCAGTCACTGAGTTTGCAAGAGAGTAATCAGATATTTTAAAGAAATCATTACTCCATTCATTATGAAGTCTTGATTGTGAAGTGTGCTCCAAAAGAGAAAAATGGGCTACTGAAGGAGTTTAATGGGTGTGAGAGATGGATCTGCCCCGGGAGTCAGGAGATTCCCTGAAGAGGTCATATTTCAACTGAGATTTAAAGAAATCCATCAGAGGGTAGCCAGGTGAAAAGAGGTAAAGCGTTTCGCAATCTTCCTTGGTCTTCTCATCTCATAGTGATTTTCCTCTTCATTTGAACTATTGACCAGTTAGTGTCTCTGCCTTGTTTTTAAGACATCACATAAAAGCGTTCCTATTCTTTGTCTTATAGTTTTCTCTCTTGCCTCTTCTACTAGACTGTAAAGGAATGCATTTCTGGGTTCTCAGCCTTTAGCCTACAGTATCCAGATTTTTTGTTTTTCATTGAGCGTTTGCATATGGTTGTCTGTAGTAAGTTCTTTTTGTGTTTGAATAGGCTCTAGAGTTAAACCATTTTGTTTTTTATCAATAGATTGTAATCTTGCTTTCTTAGTTGTTATTATCCTTCAAGTCCACATATTCGTATTGATTTTTAGTAGAGGGAGCCTGGAAGACGATTTTGGAGAGTGAAGGGAGGACCAGTCACCCTAATGGTGTGGAAATGAGGACGGCCCACTGGTGAACCTGAGTCCCAAATTGGGTAACTCTGACCTTTTTTGTAACCAAAGACTTAGTGACAGAATTGTGTGCAATTTAAGGTGAATTTCAAATAGCTAGAATATATTGGGTCACCTTGATAGAGCTGATGTATAAAAGGAAATTTCGAGAACTATTATTTGCTCTGATCTTTAACTGAGTAAGTTTTAGCCTATAACAGCCAACTGTAACTTAATTTAGAATATCACCTAGCTAAATTAGCCTCCCTCCAGAAACGAATTGGATTTGATATGACTAACATAATCTACTCTGTATAGATTCTTCCTATGTGTTAATAATAGCTTCCCATGCTCCTTAAAAAGGAAGCTCTCAGAGAAACAGATATGCCACCTCCGGAAATCCACTCACAGAATCAGTCTTCAGAGTTCCTATAAAGCTGTAGTTGCCTGACATTTTTAAATTTTTTTTGGTAATAATTAGTTTTAGGATGTGAGTTTTTTTTTTTAATCAAATTTTTTTAGATTTTAAAATCTACAGAAATATCTCAGTGTTGTATATGAAGGATGTGGATATAAAAGAAGGACAAAAGTGAGGGCATTTCATCTGTAGAAAAGAGGAATATAAAAACTACATGTTTTCTTGCACATAAAAAAGTTAAGGTTCTTACTCTCAGAGTAGAAATTAAAAAAAAAATCAGGCATAGAGTAAGATTAAATTCACCCTAAATTTTTTAAATACATAATGGGGCCAGCCGCATGAATTCTGAGCTAAACCTTTGATCTCGAAGGTACTTTGCAAAGCAGATATGACTGGTTTTTAACTGCATGTCAGCAAAATCAATCCTTTGGCATCATACACTGCCAGTTTGGCCCTGAGTGAGAATGGAACTTATGCTGGCTAAAATGGAAAATGTGGTTATATGGTTTGCAAATCTGAAAGAGATCTCTCAGCTCTTTGCGCCTGGAAACAGTGCAGCTTTGCCTATTGGTCTCACTGATAGCAGTCCACCTCTCTGTTTTATCTGGCAAAGTGTTCTTCTGTGGTGAGTGTACTGTAAGCTTTTAATTAGACTTAACGTAGTAGCCATTTGAGGTTTAGGCCCATCCAACATCCATTGCCCCTTCCTCTGGTTACAGTAGTTCAAATTCCCACTGCTTCCCTCAGGTTGTATTCAGGAAGGGCTTCCCTCCTGAATCCAGAGGGGAGCATGTGAGTTGGTCTGGCCTATCAGTGTCATTTAGTTCCTATGTTGGTTCATTTAGTTATTCCCAGACCTTGGGCTGGTGTTGCCACAAAGAGACATGCTTTTTCAACCAGGAATTGATTCCGAGAGGTCTTGTGAAGCCAGCGTGGAGGAGAGCAGAGCTGAGAGATGGAGAGGAACTAGGTCCTTATGGTACCCTATGAACCCAGAATCCTGCTGTGGCTATTGTAGACTTTTCAGTTACATGAGCCAATACAGTCTATTTTACCTTGACTGGTTCAGTCATTATTATTAATATTTTCTTCCAGAAACTTTAGCAGAGTCCTGTTAAATAGTTTCATGGGTCTGACTAAAGCATTTCATTTTCTTTATTGTTATATTGCAAAGAGCCTCCTGGGTTTTGTGTTTTGTATTTGGATGAAAACAGTCTCCATCTGAGTGAATGTGGTCATGTACATTTCAGTATTGCACATGATGCCGTAGCTCATCACCTGTGGGTAAAGTGGGAAACACTTAAGCTGAATGATAGTCCAAAGCTAGAGGGACTCTTGACAAATTGAAAGGCTGTACTCAAGTAGTGAGAATTAAAGCTGCCATATTAACCAATACTAGTTGCTAACAGTGTGCCTTAGGGCTGTTAATAGTTTAAATCTGGTCAGTATTTCTCTCAGCATCTTGAAATTAGCCATTCGTGGAGATATTTATGAGTTGGACACAAAGCTGAAAGTGATGATTAATATTTTGCACACCTAAATCAGGATATGCAAAGGTCTCCAATAAGTAGAATAATTATTTTATGTAACAAGGTGAAATTTAACAGAGTTCTAATTTTTTTACAATGGAACACAGTGGTAAGATTTGTCACGCTTGTTTTTCTTATTAATTACAGCATTCTTAATGCATTTACCAAAACAAATTAATATTTCTTTCCATCTGAATTAATTTACTTTGTGGAAACAAGTTCAAATGCAGAAGTAATGAACAAGGAGATGGAAGAAAGATATTTTCGAGTTTATCAAAATGCAAACACTGGAAGCTCCATTTTTTAAAAACTAAAAGCAAAAGTAGCTCTAAGAATTTCTTTAGGTAAAGATCTAGAGTTATGTCCTTCAAATAAGCTGCAGACGGCATGAGCACAGGATAAAGATGTTTGCTTTGTCAGCAGCACTGTGAAAATAATTCAGTGGTTTTAGTTGATTGCAAGAACAATATGATTTAATAGTTTGGTGTACTGGCCAAAATAGTTAATTTGGACACCTTGATTCAGATACATATATTGGTTTCACTCAGTAGGGAGGTAATGGTCACCTTTCATTCTGGGATTGTCATCCCACATCTGAGGAATCAGGTGGTGGTTTTTGGCTTTGTGCTTGATGGAGATTGACCAAAGTGTAGGGCTCAGAGGAAAGGGAGAACAAAGGAGAGAGGATCTGTCAGTATTCTGAGGAAATTGGACATGTTTGCCTTAGAGGAATGAAGACTCAGGTGACATAATTGTCATTAAATATTCTAATGGCATTTATATGGGAGAGTGAGTCAGTATATTCTGGGCAAGCACTGGAGAGCAAAGCTGGACCTAATATCTTAGAGGTAGGTTTCTTAGCAGTCTCCTAGTCAGAACTGCCCCAAAGTGGGCTGAATTTCCTCCAGAGTGGGTTTCAGACAGACAAGCCTCAAGGTGGCGAGGAGGTGGTGGAGAGGGACAGTGCAGCTGACTTTTAGGATTCCCTCCATCCTGGGATTGTGGTACATTCTGTCAGAAGTGGAATTGATTTCAAGTGGTATCAGGGGCAGAGGTGCAAGGAAACCTAAGAGATTAGACACTATCTCGGCGTCCTTAGCACATCTGAGAGTCAAGAGCTACTTTGATAGAAGACAGTTTCAACTCATTTGCTTCAGTCATGATGATGTCATCATTTCCCGCTGCTTTGTCTGATGGTCCAGCTTTCTTCCCCAGACTAACAGTTGAGGTTGCTCAGGAAAGCAGAAATTGAGACAGGTAAGCTCCTACTCTCTCCTTGGAACAGCAGCTCAGCACTTTTCAGTCCAATTCACAGCATTTGTCGAAGTGAATTACTGAACTGCATTGTGATGTCCTGTCTCCTCTTGTCGTGGAACTTCTCATTCTCTGAATTTACTGCATCACTTTGCCCCTAAACACAGGTTTTGGAGAAACCCACTACTTCCCGCATTCTCTTGAAATTCCCTGGTCGTCAGAACACTCATTTCATGCAGTTTTTCGAAGAACGCCTTTTATCTGATCAGAGGAATCATCTTGGGTTTCCTTGTTGGTGTTTCAGCACGGTGGGCTGAACTTCAAGTCACTTAAAGCCATTACTGCTCCTCGGCCAAATGTTTTCCGACCTGAAATCTGGGTGACCAGAAATAGAACACACACATAAAAAGAGGGAGGTGTTCCTGCTTCTGTGAATCCTCCCATATATATATATATTGCAGAGATAGTTAGGGATGCTTCTATGCTTGAAATAATTCTGACATTTATCTCCACCTGGAGCTGAGGACTGACAAGGAAAAGAAACTCTGGAGGGAGACTTCAGAGACAGGAATCAGAAATTAAGTTTCTGGAAAGGACTAGGACACCGGACTGGAGTAAGGATTGCCTGATTCAGAATTTAAATCGCCCAGATTTAGAACTCAGAGCTGCAATGCTCACCATTCCGAGCTAGTGAGTTCTAGGTGGTGTTTGCGGTGATACTGCAGCAGATGGATGACCCATGGCTCAGAGGCTCAGAGGAGGGAGTTCAGGGGATTGGGACCCAGACTGGAGTGGTCTCTAAGGTCTCTTTCAAATGTAAGTTTCCATGGATTGTCCATCCTTGCTGGTAACAAAAGGAAGGCTTTGGGATGCGAATGCCTTTAGTCTTTCCATGAGCTTCTTCAGCTTCTCTCCACTCTTAGAAATGGATGTTTCACTGTCCTTTCTGATAAGCGCCTTCAAAGAGCAGCTTTAGTGCACAGCCCCCAACGCCAGGGCTTCCCTAGCCAACACATCTCCTATCTTGTTTGTATGGAGAAATTTTGGAGCTGCCACTGTTACTTACAGTCCAACAAAGAAAAGAATGGGGGGTGAGTGGGCTTCCTGGCCAGTGGGGGGCAATGACTTGCTTGAAAATATGAGTCCAATAGTTCTGGAAAGTTCCCAGGTACAAATTAAGGTTTCTGCTTCTGATGGAAAGCTGTTATATTGACTTATAGGTGTTACTGGTATTTAGGCATATATTTTTCAATGTTAATAGTTAAACTAAGAGGGAATGCCCAGAACGGATCATTCCTGGCAGGATTTGTACTGTTTACTGTGGAGGCCTTCCAGCACATGTATGTCCAACTGAAACCAGGAGGCATTTATTATTGTGGATTTATCGATTCTTTACCTTTATATTTAAGGAAGATAAATGATCACAGAGGAGGGAGGTCCATGTGGGCTATTCATGAACAGGACATTGTGGTAAGCTCTATTTTCTATAATAATGGAAGAGCATAGAAGCCTTAGATGACTTCCAGTTACTTACTATGTCAGCAAGGGAATTGAGAACTAAAGGAAATGAATTTGAGAACTTAAAAAGATTTCTTAGATTTTGTACTCTTTGTATCTGTGGTAGGCAGACTAATGGCCTCTCGGCCCACCTAGAACCTGGCACATGTTATGTTACGTAGCAAATGGAATTAAAGTTGTAGATGGAGCTAAGGTTCCTAATCAGTTGAACTTGAGATGGGGAGATTATCCTGGATTTTCTGGATGGGCCTGATGTAATCACCAGGGTCTTTATGTGTGAAGGAGAAACAGAAGAGTGAGTATCAGAGTGATGCCCCATGAGAAAGGCTAGACTGGCCATTGCTGGCTTTGAAGATGGAAGAAGGCTGTGACCAAAGAACACAGGCAGCCTCTAGAAGTTGCAAAAGGCAAGGACATGGATTCTTCTCTAGAGCCTCCAGAAGGAGCATTGCCCCGAGGACACCTTGATTGTTAGCTCAGTGAGACCCATTTTAGACTTCTGGCCTCCAGAATTGTAGATAATAGATTTGCATTATCTTAAGCCACCAAGTTGTGATAATTTGTTACAGCAGCAATAGGAAACAAATACACCATCTATACTGTTAAAACCTATTGTGTGTTTTTTCACAGTAGATGGCAATCAGAATCCTAAAAGTTGAATAAGCCCTTGCCTTTAGAAGCAGCAGGTTTGTGGAGAGGTGGGATGGCTCTACCCTACTCCACAGTGAGTCTTGAATGGAAAGGACAAGGGCAGCACCTCTAAAGTAGTGCCCGTCATGTCAGCCACTGAAGACACAGCAAAGAGGGTCTCTGGGGATGGTTGAATAGAAGAAAGGGAGGAGATAGGGGTTGCTCTGGGCTAGAGTAACTTCCCTAAGACTTCACTGTAGAAATACAAGACATTTGAGGAAAAATTCCCAGTAAAATGATGTTACAGGACTATATATTTTTGCTGAGGAACTTAATAAAGATAAGTGATCTATTACTTTTCTTATGGAAATAAGTTTGTGGGGGTATTTTTTTGCCGTTTGTGAAACATACATACATGAGAAAATATATAGAGAGAACTGAATCAATTTACTGTACAGCAGAAATTAACAAAACATTGTAAATCAACTCTACTTCAATCAAACTAAAAAAACATACATACAGTTTGAACAAAGGAACTTAAAAACTAATACTTCAATTTTGATCATAAAATGTTTATTTTGAAGCCCAGTTTTTTTGTTGTTGTTGTGTTTATTTGCTGTTTGTTTCAACAAAGGATCAAAGTAGAAGTTCTGATGGAATGGCAAACAGAGATTATGTTACCGTTTTTGAATATTATATTCCAGAAATGGAGACAAGAGTTCAAAACAATGCTCTTTGGCACAAGAATTACATAATTAAAGCTATGTAACAGGGAGGAATGCATGAATTTTTACCATTGCTTTCCTGTCCCTACTCTTCATGGAAAAGTTTGGATTGGCCTATATGGCCTGCATGCTCTCTTACATCTTTCCCACCCCACCCCTCCATTTATTTTGTCTATCACAATAATTAGTAGGGAAGAATAAGAGAAGGAAAGGTAGACGATTTGTTGGAAAGGCTCAGGATTTGCTCGAGAGAAGTAGAAAGGAATGAAGACAACAGAAAAGGGAAATTAAGATGAAAGAGCAGAGCTGGTGCCAACCGAGTGTCACAGAAGTTTTGGTTGGGAGAGTTGTGAATAAATCGTGGTGGAAAGTTTCAAGGGTATCCCTGGGTGAGACAGTTAGTGAATAGAATTAGGACATGGTGTTTGTATGTTATGAATTGGATCTTCTCAAGTGTTCTTTGAGAGGTCTGAATAAATAATTCCTTTGGATTACTAGACTTTGTGTATGTGTGGGTTAATGTACTAAAATGGTGAGACTAGGCCACAGGGAGCTCTGCTCTTTATTTAGGTTACAACTGTATGCATCACTATGTTATCATTTGGTAGAAAACATTGCTAGTCATGGTGGTTAAACCCAACCCTTCATCCGCTCTACAGTTATACCTGTGCAACTGAACATAGCTGGGAAAGAATCCACAATTTTGTTGCTCAGTGATCTCACTTAAAATTCCGTACCCCGAAATTCCCATTGGCATTCAATAATACCTAAGAATTCTATACATCTCCTTAGTAGATTCACTTTCTCACGCTCAAGACAACTGTTTCATATCTTCTATTTTTTCATATCTTCTTAAATCTTCAGCAGACTCAATTCTCCTTTTACTAAGAAAGGAATCAGAAGAGAATATCCTCATCTTTGGTCAACTTGCATCCAGGCTAGACCTCGCTGCCTTTCCCAGTGGGGTAATTGTTTCTCCTTCTGGCTCGGGTGCTGTTCCCAACTGTGTGCACCAGAATCTGCCCTCTCTTGACTTTGCAAGGGTATCACTTTATTAACTATTCTCTTCTTTTACGTTATTAAACTTTTTCTTCTTTACTTGAACATTCTCATCCTTATACAAATATTCTATAACATCGCCCATCTCCAAACAAAACAAAAACAAAAATATCTCTCTAGCTATCATCTCCTTTCTCTTCTCTATATAGCGGACCTCCTTAGGAGGGTTGTTTATACTTCCTGTGTTTACCTCCCCCCTATCCATTAATACTTTTACCCATTGCAGCCTGGTATTTTTTTACACTGCTCATTTGAAATTGCCCTTGTTTAGGTCATCTTCCAAAATCCTAGTGTCCATTCTCTGTCCTCGTGTTACCTGACCTTTCATGTAACACAGTTACTACACCTTCGTCTTGATACACTTTCTCAAATTAGTTTTCAGGACATCCTCTGTACAGGCACTGTTCTAGGCCCGGGAGTGATAAACACTAGACATGAATCCCTGCTCTCATGGAGTTGATATCCGATGAGATGGAAATAAACAAATATAAGTAATAACGTGCATGCTGATAAGTGCTGTGATGAAAACAGAGCATGGGGATGGAAAAGGAGTGCTGAAGGGATACAGTTTCAAATAAGAGGATTAGGAAAGTTCTCACTCAGAAGATGGCATTTGGGCAAAGATCTGAGGGAGATGAAGGAGCAGCCATGAGGAAAGTGCTCTGGGTAGCGGGGACCAGTGCAGAACTCTCCCCTCTCAGTACGGCTTCTATCCACTTCACGTCAATGAAACTGCTTTCCTGAAGTTCACCAATAACTTTCTGATTGTCGGTGGCATTTTAAAGGTTCCTTCTCTGTCCATTCCTCCTTGACATCTCTGTTGTATTTGGCTGTATTAGTCTTGCTTCAATCACTTATTTTCCTGTCCAGCTGAGATATGCTGTTTTTGTTTTTTTGCTTTTGACTTTTATTTTCTTGGAACATATCTTAAAATTTTTTTTATTGTGATAAGAACACTTAACATGAAATCTACTCCCTTAATGGGTTTCTTTTTTTAAAAAGATTTATTTATTGTTTATTTTATTTATTTTTGGCTACGTCAGGTCTTAGTTGTGGCACGTGGGATCTTCACTGAGGCACGTGGGATCATTCATTTTGGTGCGCGGGCTTCTCTCTAGTTGCGGCGTGCGGGTTTTCTCATCTCTAGTTGTGGCGTGCAGGCTCCAGGGCACGTAGGCTCTGTAGTTTGCAGCACGTGGGCTCTACTTGAGACGCATGAGCTCTGTAGTTATGGAGCGCGGGCTTAGCTGCCCCGTGGCATGTGAGATCTTAATTCCCTGACCAGGGATCCATCCCACATCCCTTGCATTGTAAGGTGGTTTCTTTACCACTGGACCACCAGGGAAGTCCCCCTTAATGGGTTTTTAAGTGTAAATATAGTACTGTTAACTATAGGCACAGTGTTGTACAGCAGATCTCTAGAAACTGTTTAGCTTGCATAATTAAAACTTTATACCTGTGGTTGCTGGGGGGTAGGGCTGTGGGGAGTGGGGAGTTGCGAATCATGGTAATTTTTAAATGTTTTTTTCTTCTCACTTGTTAAATTTGTGAATTTCTTTTACTTTCTTCCTATAATGCTTTTTCTGCCTTCTTAACTCAAAGTTCCTTTTATGATATACCACATGGGGTTGGTACTTGATACATGATTTTTCAATAAGTTCCTTAGAGATCTTTTTACTTCTCTAGATTCAGCTTTCACTTTTCTGTGCATACATCTTGATTCTTCTGCTGAGCTAGCTTTTCTCCTGAGTGGATGCTTTAATTTTCCAAGACCGTATTGGGCTTTTTTTGCTTGATTAATCAGCTTCTGTCTCATTATCTTCCCAGTGCTTAAAATTGAGCTCTTGTCCCTCTCCAGAATCTCCCCATCCTGCCTACCTTCTTTTTCACAGTGGTCTCAAGGATCTTGCTGTCTAGACTTCAAACCTCAGAGGTGGCTTTAGCTTTTGTCTCCCCCCTCCATCAATTTTATATTAATTCTTCCTAAACAACATTTCTTGACACAGTTCCTTCACTTTCATTTTTAGCTCTGGTCTTATATCTTTTTGTCTTGACTACTGCAGTACCATGATCTCTGACCTGTGTTCTTTATCTTCTGTTTGTTTTCTTATCTCCTCTTCAGCTAATGAAAAAAATCTAGCTCCGTTCTACCATTCTCATGTTGTCTTTGCCATTCCTCTAATTCTTCCAAGACTGGTCTTTTTAGCGTCCTCTGAATATATTATTTAGCACCATCTCTGTCTGGAAAGACTTTTTTCTTCTTTCTAAGCTCTATTCATCTTCCAAGACACAGATCATAAAAAGACTAGTTGTAAATGATTTCCTTTCTCTCTCCTATGTATGTATGTATGCATGTATGTATGTATGTATCTACCCAAACATCCATACTTCCTCCTCCACTACTAAAGTCTCTGTCACTCATCATCTCTGTAACTCATTTATCCTTGCCTTTTATTTAGGTGCCATTCCCATTATACATGTCCCATGTCCTTGGCTAATGTATAAGCTTCCTGGGGAAGAAAATGATGCTTATGTTTTATTTGTCCTTTACAGTTCTCAGCATGGTACCTTGTAAGTGGGAGTTACTCAAAAAAACATTTCTTGGCTGGCTTGAAAGAAATGATTGCAATAGAATTATATTCTAAACGAGTATTTCAAGCCTATTGGGTATCTCTACAGTATCACAGAGAGGGGGTTAAACTCAAAATAGCCAAGCAGGGACTTGCCTGGTGGCACAGTGGTTAAGAATCCGCCTCCCAGTGCAGAGGACACGGGTTCAAGCCCTGGTCTGGGAGTATCCCACATGCCGCGGAGCAACTAAGCCCGTGTGCCACAACTGCTGAGCCTGCACTCCAAAGCCCATGAGCCACAACTATTGAGCCCACGTGCCACAACTACTGAAGCCTGCATGCCTAGAGCCCATGCTCCCCCAACAAGAGAAACCACCACAATGAGAAACCTGCGTACCATGATGAAGAGTAGCCCCTGCTTACCACAACTAGAGAAAGCCTGCGTGCAGCAACGAAGACCCAATGCAGCCAAAAATGAATGAATGAATGAATTTATTAAAAAAAAAAAACTGCCCAAGCAGTTCCTGTCATCTTCACCACCTTTGTCCTGTTGAATGTACTTTCTCACCTTACTTTATTGCCTTTCTGTACTAAATGGTGTATTTATCGTACTAGTCACCTGAGTAACATCTTGAAGATATCTTCATTTCTTCTATTTCTCCTTGTTATTGTATCTAATCATTCACCAAATCCTACTACTTCTATCTCTATTGTGATAACTCTCAGACCCATTCCTTCCCCCTCTTCTGTCATTGTTTAAGACCTCAGGTCTTCTCCTGAGTTGTTACAATAACCCATCTCTCTACTTTTGATTTTTTCTTTCTCCCAGTCTTTTGCCTTATTCATGTATTCAGAATCTTTATGAATTTATTTTATTTTTTGTTGGTTGATAGTCTTAGAGAAAATACATGTAAATGTAAGTTCATAGAATAATTGTGAAATGAGCCATGATGCAGCGACCCAGGCCAAGAAGTGGTGTATTTCCTATACCCCCATGTGCTCATCCTCATCAGCCAGAGGGAAGCATTTTCCCTGATGTTTGTAATAATGTGTCCATTTCTTTACTTTAGAGGTACCACTGATGGATGGATGCTTCCCTAAAGAAAATAACTCAGTTTTCAACTTTATGTAAACTTTATGTAAATTAGATTATATTGTATGTGGATCTTCTGTGATTTGCCTCTTTCATTCCTCTCTGAGATTCATCCACATAGTGCCATATTGCTGTATGTTTTTATTGCTATATCGTTCTATTGAATGAATATTCTACAATTTGTTTTCTCACTCTATTATTAATGAGCATTTGGGTTGTTTCCATTTTTTACCATTGCAAAGAGCGCTGCTCGGAACATTTTATAAACATATCATAATACGGATGTGCATGAGTTTCTGTGGAATTTGCACTTGGGGTGGATTTGCTGGGCATGTATATCTTTTTTTTTTTCCATTATGGCTTATTACAAGATATTGAATATAGTTCCCAGTGTGATACAGTAGGATCTTGTTGTTTATCGATTTTATACATAGTAGTTTGCATCTGCTGATCCCCAACTCCTAATACATCCCCCACCCCCTTT
This sequence comes from Tursiops truncatus, assembly GCF_011762595.2. Lineage (NCBI taxonomy): Eukaryota > Metazoa > Chordata > Mammalia > Artiodactyla > Delphinidae > Tursiops > Tursiops truncatus. The sequence continues at coordinate 92,133,279 of NC_047040.1, read as the reverse complement.
CCCCTCTGGTCACCATAAGTTTGTTTTCCATATCTGTGAGTCTTTTTCTGTTTTTTAAATAAGTTTATTTGTATCCTCTTTTAGATTCCACATATAAGTGATATCATATGATATTTGTCTTTCTCTGACTTACTTTACTTAGTATGATAATCTCTATGTCCATCCATGTTGCTGTACTTAGTATGATAATCTCTATGTCCATCCATGTTGCTGTACTTAGTATGATAATCTCTATGTCCAGCCATGTTGCTGCAAATGGCATTATTTCATTCTTTTTTATGGTGGAGGAATATTCCATTGTGTGTGTGTGTGTGTGTGTATACTTCTTCTTTTTCCATTCATCTGTCAGTGAACATTTAGGTTGCTTCCATGTGTTGGCTATTGTAAATAGTGCTTCTCTGAACATTGGGCTGCATGTATCTTTTTGAATTAGAGTTTTTTTTGGATATATGGGCATGTATATCTTTAATCTACTATTAATGACAAGCTTTTTTACAAAGTAAGGAAACCAGTTTACATTTGTTTTAGCATCACATGGGTATCTGTGTTATTCCATACCCTAATGATATGTGGTATAATCAGGCTTTAAAATTTTGTGTTTTTATTTGTGTGTATGTAGGTGTGTGAATGTATATGTGTTTAAAGTCTTCTCTTTGTAGTTTTAATTTACATTTTTGTGATTACTGGTAAAGTTGAGGATCTCTTCATGTTTACTGTCCATTTGGATTTTCTTTTTGTTAAATACCTATTCAAGTCTTTTTGCCCACTTATGTATTTTGTTTTCTCTTCATTTCTTACTGATTTGTAAGGGATTCCTTATATGTCCCTGGGTTATGCCCTCTGTTGGTTATAGATAATGCAAATGTATTTTCCTGCTATATATTTTAATTTCTCTGTGTTGTCTTTTACAAACAGAAGTTCTTAAATTTAATGTAGACAAAGTTATCATTTATAGTTAGCACGTTTAGAATCTTGTTTAAGAAATCCTTTCCTATTGTTGAGCTTATGCAGATATTTCCCGTATTATTTTCAGAAAACTTTTAATATTCAGTTCTTTTTTTTTTTTTTTTGCGGTACGCGGTCCTCTCACTGTTGTGGCCTCTCCCGTTGCGGAGCACAGGCTCCGGACGCGCAGGCTCAGCGGCCACGGCTCACGGGCCCAGCCGCTCCGCGGCATGTGGGATCTTCCCGGACTGGGGCACGAACCCGTGTCCCCTGCATCGGCAGGCGGACTCTCAACCACTGTGCCACCAGGGAAGCCCAATATTCAGTTCTTTATTCCATCTTTGGTTTGTGTTTAGCTGTTAAGTTGAAGGAAATGACCTTTTAACTCTTTTTGGTTTGCCCTCTAGTTTCTTTCTCCTCTCATCTATCTCACATTTGGTAACCAGACTTATGGTTTCTAAAACAATAGCTTGTATGTTTTAAATATGAAAAGTACATGACATGTTACTCTTCACACATGAGAATTAACTTCAAAAGTCTAGCTCATTCTCAAAACCTTTCCAGGTCCTTTGAATGAGATATGTCTGCTCTACTCTTGCACTGCTTCATTTTGTCTCTCAGCACTGGTCAGGGAACACCTCTATTGCCGGATTTACCTCTCTGGAATACAACAAAACACATCTTGTTTTAAAGTTAGTTATGCTTCTCAAAGTCTTTCAAAATATAGCAGAGGGAGGAACACTCCCAAACTCATTCTATGAGGCCACCATCACCCTAATACCAAAACCAGACAAAGATGTCACAAAGAAAGAAAACTACATCATCACTGATGAACATAGATGCAAAAATCCTCAACAAAATACTAGCAAACAGAATCCAACAGCACAATAAACGGATCATACACCATGATCCAAGTGGGGTTTATTTCAGGAATGCAAGGATTCTTCAATATATGCAAATCAATCAATGTGATACACCATATTAACAAATTGAAGAGTAAAAACCATATGATCATCTTAATAGATGCAGAAAAAGCTTTTGACGAAATTCAACACCCATTTATGATAAAAACCCTCCAGAAAGTAGGCATAGAGGGAAGTTACCTCAACATAATAAAGGCCATATATGACAAACCCACAGCCAACATCATTCTCAATGGTGAAAAACTGAAATTATTTCCTCTAAGATCAGGAACAAGACAAGGTTGTCCACTCTCACCACTATTATTCAACATAGTTTTGGAAGTTTTAGCCACAGCAATCAGAGAAGAAAAAGAAATAAAAGGAATCCAAATTGTAAAAGAAGTAAAGTTGTCACTGTTTGCAGACGACATGATACTATACATAGAGAATCCTAAAGATGCCACCAGAGAACTACTAGAGTTAATCAATGAATTTAGTAAAGTAGCAGGATATAGAATTAATGCACAGAAATCTCTTGCATTCCTATACAATAATGATGAAAAATCTGAAAGAGAAATAAAGGAAACACTCACAATTACTATTGCAACAAAAAGAATAAAATATCTAGGAATAAACCTGCCTAAGGAGACAAAAGACCTGTATGCAGAAAATTATAAGACACTGATGAAAGAAATTAAAGGTGATGCAAAGAGATGGAGAGATGTACCATGTTCTTGGATTGGAAGAATCAACATTGTGAAAATGACTACACTACCCAAAGCAATCTACAGATTCAATGCAATCCCTGTCAAACTACTAGTGACATTTTTCACAGAATTAGAACAAAAAATTTCACAATTTGTATGGAAACACAAAAGACCCTGAATAGCCAAAGCAATCTTGAGAAAGAGAAATGGAGATGGAGGAATCAGGCTCCCAGACTTCAGGCTGTACTACCAAGCTACGGTAATCAAGACAGTATAGTACTGGCACAAAAACAGACATATAGATCAATGGAACAGGATAGAAAGCCCAGAGATAAACCCACACACATATGGTCACCTTATCTTTGATAAAGGAGACAAAAATATACAATGGAGAAAAGACAACCTCTTCAATAAGTGGTGCTGGGAAAACTGGACAGCTACATGTAAAAGAATGAAATTAGAACTCCCTAACACCATAGACAAAAATAAACTCAAAACGGATTAAAGACCTAAATGTAAGGTCAGACACTATAAAACTCTTAGGGGAAAACATAGGCAGAACATTCTATGACATAAATCACAGCAAGATCCTTTTTGACCCACCTCCTAGAGAAATGGAAATAAAAACAAAAATAAACAAATGGGACCTAATGAAACTTAAAAGCTTTTGCACAGCAAAGGAAATGATAAACAAGATGAAATTCAACCCTCAGCATGGGAGAAAATATTTGCAAATGAAGCAGCTGACAAAGGATTAATCTCCAAAATTTACAAGCAGCTCAGGCAGCTCAATATCAAAACAAAAACAAAAACAAAAAAAGACCCAATCGAAAAATGGGCAGAAGACCTAAATAGACATTTCTCCAAAGAAGATATATGGACTGGCAACAAACACATGAAAGAATGCTCAACATCATTAGTCATTAGAGAAATGCAAATCAAAACTACAATGAGGTATCACCTCACACCACTCAGAATGGCCATCATCAAACAATCTACAAACAATAAATGCTGGAGAGGGTGTGGAGAAAAGGGAACCCTCTTGCACTGTTGGTGGGAATTTAAATTGATACAGCCACTATGGAGAACAGAATGGAGGTTCCTTAAAGAACTAAAAATAGAACTACCATATGACCGAGCAATCCCACTACTGGGCATATACCCTGAGAAAACCATAATTCAAAAAGAGTCAGGTACCACAATGTTCATTGCAGCTCTATTTACAATAGCCGGGACATGGAAGCTACCTAAGTGTCCATCAACAGATGAATGGATAAAGAAGATGTGGTATGGGTATCCCTGGTGGTGCAGTGGTTGAGAGTCCGCCTGCCGATGCAGGGGACACGGGTTCGTGCCCTGGTCCGGGAAGATCCCACATGCCGTGGAGCGGCTGGGCCCGTGAGCCATGGCCACTGAGCCTGCGCGTCCGGAGCCTGTGCTCCGCAACGGGAGAGGCCACAGCAGTGAGAGGCCTGCATACCACAAAAAAAAAAAAAAAAAAAAAAAGATGTGGCACATATATACAATGGAATATTACTCAGCCATAAAAAGAAATGAAATTGAGATATTTGTAGTGAGGTGGTTGGACCTAGAATCTGTCACACAGAGTGATGTAAGTCAAAGAGAAAAACACATACCATATGCTAACACATATGTATGGAATCTAAAAAAAAAAAAAAAAGTAAATGGTCACGAAGAAGCTAGGGGAAGGACTGTAATAAAGATGCAGACCTACTAGATAATGGATTTGATGACATGGGGAGGGGGAAGGGTAAGCTGGGACAAAGTGAGAGAGTGGCATGGACATATATACACTACCAAATGTAAAATAGATAGCTAGTGGGAAGCAGCCGCATAGCACAGGGAGATCAGCACAGGAAGATCAGCTCGGTGCTTTGTGACCACCTAGAGGGGTGGGATAGGGAGGGTGGGAGGGAGGGAGATGCAAGAGGGAGGAGATATGGGGACATATGTATATGTATAGCTGATGCAATTATACTCCAATAAAGATGTTAAAATAAATAAATTAAGTAAGTTAGTTAGTTAGTTAGTTATGCTAGTGTCTCTCTCCAGTAGATTGTGAACTGTTTTGGAGCAAATGTTTAAATCTTAATAATTTTTGAATTTCAGAGGACAGCAAACATTATGCCTTACATATTGTAGAATCTCAAAAATATTTTTTTTTAATTTCTTTCATCATCAATTCATCCTTTTTCTTTCTTAACATGAGTTTATAAAAATTACATAATTATAAGAGTAATTTTTTGCAAAAATATTTTGTGAAAATAGTGAAAGTATAAAGGAAGGAATACACGGAGACTTCCAGCCCTCATTTGCTGTGCTGTTGTTTCCAGAACACATCAGGCAGGACACAGAGGATTTTTCTTTATAAAAAACTGGATAAACTTAGAGGAAAGTCCTAGAAATACCAATATTTGGGGAACTAAGTCCCCCCTAACAAAAAGCTACCACCTAATCACCTTAAGTGAAGCCCACTGGTTGACAAGCTTCCAGTCAGCTTTTCAGTATTTCATGTGCAATATTATTGAATATCCAAGGATCACCATACATGCGAGGGAAACCTGCAATGTGAAAGTCATAATCTAGAACAAGAAGACAATCACACATCCACAATAGGAACTGGAAGGAAGTAGAGGCAATGCAGGACACAAAATATTTTTTAAAATTAATAATGAGAGAAATAGGAGAACATATTGAATCCATGACACAATATCAGGACACTTTAAAAAAAACACTGAGAATATCAGTTTGCTTTAGAAAATTAAAAAGAAAATACAGTAAAGAAAAAAAATCAGATAGTGATGTCACCAATATGTCGTTCCTGACTTTGTTCCCCTCATAATAATTACAACTAACAACTATTTAAGAAGAAGATCCCACTGGGAGAATCCTAGTATATGGAGGTACCATATTCTAGGTGCAACTGTACCACAGGGACCAAGAGAGGCTGCATTAGAAGAGTAAGGGAAGCAGCTACACGTTGACCCATTGCCCCTTCCCCAGGCCAGCACAGCACAACCTGGAGAGGTATCCCCTGAGTTTCTGGTTCCTCCAGTGGGAAAGGAGAACCCAAAAAGGACAACCAGAGACTCCCAGCATTGTAGGTTGCTTTGTGGGAGCTCCTACTCTGATCTCGCCCCTCAGGGAAATCTGAGGAAGTCAACTACTGAGAATCTGATGATGATGGAGAAGGAAGGAAGGGCTTGCAACAATCAGCACATGGATCTTGGCAAATGAGTTTGTCCCTGCAGTAGCCAAGTAGTCATCCCAACCTGTGGTTTGCTCATCTTCAGAACCAAGTGGGTGGTGCATTCTGACCGGGGATCTTGATGGGGTGCAGATTTGCCTTATTTGGATCCTCAAATGAGTTATTTTGGTGGCCCTAGGCCTGGTTTGTCCATGCCCAGGCAAGGAGCAAGGAGCTGAGTCACAGCCCCATCTGCTGTGGGGAATGTCTCCTGACCACATCTAACCAGAGGGCCTGATGGAAACACCTGAAAGCTGTGTAGCCCACTAATCCTTGAGCCGAGAAGTGAGCAGGTAGAGCTGATTGCCCCCAGAGCAAAGGCAGTACTGGGCAGAGAGTTGCCCTGCTGTGCATAAGCAGGGATTGATTCATAGCCACGGCTGAGGGTAGCTCCTGGCCCCTTCCAACAGCAGAACCTGTTGGGAAATTGAGAGTTACCTGGAGTGGCTCTTCCCCTTCCCACCCAGGCAGGGGAGCTGAGATATAGCCCCACTCAGTGTGGCTCCTGCCCCCGCATGTGACCAGAAGGGCTGGCAAGAATATCTGGAATCTCTGTGGTCAGTGTTGCTTGAGCCGAGAGAAGGGCAGGCAGAACTGATAGTTTGCAGAGCAAAGCCCATGGTCCTGTTCAGCCAGGGAACTTGGGGTGCAGGTTGACTTGATGTAAGGCACAAACAAAGGGCTTTACCAGCTTTGGTGCTGCTTGTCTCACTGTGCCCAGAGAGGAAAACTAATCCATAGCCCTGCTCATTGCTGAATACAGTCTCCAGTCTGCCCAACCAGGGGACCTAATCAGAGCACATGGGAAGCTACGTAGCCCATCTAATAGCTCTGCTTACAGTGACACTTGAACAGAAAGCACAGCTTGTGGCTTTGTGTGTCTGGAGAGGAAAAGTGATGGCCTCACCTGGCCAGGGAATTCAGTGCACATTTTTGCCTGAATAAGGTCCCCAAACAATGAACCATGTAGGACCTAGGTCCTATCGTGTTGCCCTGACAGGGAGGGAAGCTAATTCATAGCCCCATCTACTGCTGAATATAGTGCCCAGTCCTGACCATCTAGTAAGTTTGACCAGAGAATTCTGGCAACTGTGGATCCCATCCTCACTTTGGTAGGGAACCAGGCCAGCAGTCCTATCCAACTATTCTTAACCAGTGGCACACCCCCCATCCCTGACCACAGAGCTTGAATAGTTGCCTCACCCCAAAATAGATCACAGTAGTGGGCCCCATCTGCCCATGGACGTTACCAGTAGACACACCCAGAAACCCAACTGAGCTAACTGGTGAAGATCTGTCTTTGCCAAAACAAACCTGCAAAGTTTGGAAGAGGAACCTAATTATACAAATGCACAGATACCAATGTAAGGAATAAAGGAACACACAAAAAAACAGGTTAATATGATACCACCAAAGGAAACTAATAAAACCCTAATAACTGTTCTTAAAGAAAAAGCAACCTGCCCACATTCATACAAGGGATTCAGAATAATTCTCTTGAAGTTTAGTGAACTACAAGAACACTCAGACAGATAACTAAACAAAATTAGGAAAGCAATGCATGAACAAACAAGTTCAACAAAGCAATAGAAACCATAGAAAAAGAATGCAGAAGTCCTAGAGTTGAAAATAATGGAACTGAATAATGCAATAAGAGTTTCAAAAGAAGACTTCATCATGCAGTAGAAAGAATCAGTGACCCAGAGGTTAGGATATGAGAAATTTTCCAGTAGAAGAGCAAAAAGAGAAAAAGAATGAGAAAGTGAAGAAATCTTATGACACCTATGGGTTGCAATGAAAAGAAATAATATTCACATTTTTTGAATTCCAGAAAGAGAAGAGAAAGTGATAGTATATTTAAAGCAGTAATGGCTGAGAACTTCCTAAACCTGGAGAGAGAAGTGAAGATACAGATCCGTGAAGCCTCAAAGACCTCAAACAGATTGAACTTGAATAGAGCTCCACTGAGAAATATAAAATTAAAGTGTCAAAAGTCAAGGACAAAGAAAGAATTTTAAAAGCAGAAAGAGAAAAGAGAGAAGTTACATGAGACTATCAGTGAATTTTTCCATGAGACTATCAGTGAATTTCTCAACAGAAACATTTCAATCTAGGAGAGAACGGGATGACATATTCAAGATGTTGAAAGACAACTACTGTCAACCAAAAATACTAAACCTGGCAAAGCTGTCCTTCAGAAATAGGAGGAATAAAGACTCCTAAACAAATAAAAGCTGAGGGAGCTCATTACCACTAGCATTACAAGAAATGCTAAAGGGAGTTATTTGAATGGAAGTAAATGGATAGTAATTAACATCATAAAAACATAAAAAGATAGCCTAAAACTCACTGCTAATGGTAAATACATAGTCAAAATTAGATTCTGTAATTTGATAATTGTGGTGCATAATTCACTTACAACTCTAGTTTAAAAGGTAAAAATATATTTACAAATAATATGACCAATAAGGGATTAATATCCAACATATATAAATATCTCATATAACTCAACATCAAAAAAACCAAACAATCTGGGCTTCCCTGGTGGCGCAGTGGTTGAGAGTCCGCCTGCCGATGCAGGGGACACGGGTTCGTGCCCCGGTCCGGGAGGATCCCACATGCCGCGGAGCGGCTAGGCCTGTGAGCCATGGCGCTGAGCCTGCGTGTCCGGAGCCTGTGCTCCGCAACAGGAAAGGCCACAACAGTGAGAGGCCCGTGTACCGCTAAAAAAAGAAAAAAACAAACAATTTGATTAAAAACTAGGCAGGAGAACTGAAGAGACATTTTTTCAAAGAGGAAATGTAGATGGCCAACAGGCAGGTGAAATAATATTCAACATCACTGATCATCAGGGAAATGCAAATCAAAACCACGATGAGATATCACCTGATGACTCTCAGAATGACTATTATCAAAAAGTCTACCGATAACAAATGTCAGCAGGATGTGGAGAAAAGGAAACCCTCCTACCCTATTGGTGGGAATGTAAATTGGTACAGCCACTGTGAAAAACAGAATAGATGTTTCTCAAAAAACTAAAAATAGAACTACCATGTGACCAAACAATTCTATTCCTGGGTATATATTAAAAACAAACAAATAAACACACACTAATTTGAAAAGATACACGTACTTCAGTGTTTATAACAGCATTACTTACAATTGCCAAGATATGGAAGCAACCAATTTACAATTGCCAAGATATGTTCATCAACAGATGAATGGATAAAGAAGATGTGGTAGGTAGATATATATATATATATATATATATATACACATACACACACACACACACACACACACACACACACACACACACACAATGGAATACTACTCAGCCATAAAAAAGAATGAAATTTTGCCATTTACAGCAACATGAATGGACTTGGAGGGCATTATGCTAAGTAAAATAAGTCAGAGAAAGAAAAATGCTGTATGATACTGCTTATAGGTGGAATCTAAAAAAAACCCAAAACCACAAACTAGTGAATATAACAAAAAAGCAGATTCAGAGATATAGAGAATGAACTAGTGGTTACCAGTTGAGGGGGAAGGGCAATATAGGGGTTGGAGAGTGGGAGGCACAAACCATTGGGTATAAGATAGGCTACAAGGATGTATTGTAAAACATGAGAAATGTAGCAAATATTTTGTAATAACTCTAAATGGAGTGTAACCTTTAAAAGTTGTATTTAAAAAGTTAAAAGGAACCATAGCCACAATAATCCAATGTTATTAGTTATACAATATCAAAATATGTAAATTATAATGTAATATAATTTATAATGTATAATGTAAATTATAATGGCAGTAATCTAAATTGTGACAGGGTGGAGAAGTAAAAGTGTGAAGTTTAGGAATTCTGTTGAAATTAAACTGTTACCAGCTTAAAATAGGGTGTTATAATTTTAACACATTTTATCTAAGATTGATAGTAACCACAAGGGAAAAACCTGTAGCAATTACACAAAAGAAAATTATAAAGAAGTCAAAGCATGCTGATACCAAAACATACAAAAAAGAGAGCAGGATAAGAAATAGGGAACAATAGATCTACCAAACAACCAGAAAACAATTAACAAAAGGGCAAGAGTAAGTCTTTACCTATCAATAATTATCAATAGTTTAATTGTAAATGGATTAAATTATCTAATCAAAAGACATAGAATGGCTGAATGGATTATAAAAACTAATATCAAATGATATGCTACCTACAAGAGACTCACTTCGGCCTTAAAGACACACATAGACTTAGATTGAAGGGATGGAGAAAGTTATTTCAAGTAAATGGTAACCCCAAATAAGCAGAGGTAGCTATATTTATATCAGAGAAAATAGATTTTAAACTAAAAATGGTAAAAAGAGAGAATGAAGGTCATTACATAATGACAAATCTATCAAGGAGATAAAACAGTTTTACATATTTATGTGCCCAGCACTGGCGTGCCTAAGTATATAAAGCAAATACCAAGAGATAAAAAGAGAAATAAACAGTAACAGAATAACAGTTGAGGACTTTGATACTCCACTTTCAACAATGGATAGATTATCCAGACTGAGAATTAATAAGGAAATAGCATATTTGAACAATAATATAAACAGAATGGACCTAACTGACATGTGCAGAACATTATATTTAATAATAGGGGAATGCACACTCTTCTCTAAGTGACCTACCTTAGAAGTGATCTTCTAAGATAGATCATATGTTAGGCCACAAAACAAGTCTTAGCAAATTCAAGAAGATTGAAATCATTCCAAGTATCTTCTCTGACTGCAGTGATGTAAAACTAGAGATCAGTAACAGGAGGAAAACTGGAAAACTTCACAAATACATGGAAATTAAACAACACTCTCCTCAACAATGAATGGATCAAAGAAGAAATTAAATGGAAAATTAAAAAGTTTCTTGAGACAAATGAAAGTGGAAGCACAAAGAGAACAGAAAAAGAAAAAATTAATCAAACTAAGAGTTGGTTCTTTGATAAGATAAACAAAATTGAAAACATCCTAGCTAGACTAACCAAGGCAAAAAGGAGAGTAACCCAATTAACAAAATTATAAACAAAAAAGGAGACATTATAACTGATACCATAGAAATACAAAGTATCCCAAGAGGCTACTATGAACAACTATATGCCAATAAACTGGACAACTTAGTAGAAATGGAAAAATTCTTAGAAACATGCAACTTAACAAGAATGAATCAGGAAGGAAGAAATAGAAAATCTGGATAGACCTATTACTAGTAAGGAGAGTGAATCTGTAATCAAAAATCTCCCAACGGGCTTCCCTGGTGGCGCAGTGGTTGAGAGTCCGCCTGCCGATGCAGGGGACACGGGTTCGTGCCCCGGTCTGGGAAGATGCCACATGCCGCGGAGCGGCTGGGCCCGTGAGCCATGGCCGCTGAGCCTGCGCATCCGGAGCCTGTGCTCCTCAATGGAAGAGGCCACAACAGTGAGAGGCTCGCATACGGCAAAAAAAAAAAAAATATATATCCCAACAAAGAAAAGCCCAGGGGCTTCCCTGGTGGCGCAATGTTTGAGAGTCCGCCTGCCGATGCAGGGGATGCGGGTTTGTGCCCCAGTCTGGGAAGATCCCATATGCCGCGGAGCAGCTAGGCCCATGAGCCATGCCTGCTGAGCCTGTGTGTCCAGAGCCTGTGCTCCGTAACAGGAGAGGCCACAACAGTGAGAGGCCCACGTACTGCAAAAAAAAAAAAAAAAAAAAAAAGAAAAGTCCAGGACTAGATGGCTTAACTAGTGAATTTTACCAAATATTTAAAGAATTAACACTAATCCTTCTCAAACTCTTTCAAAAAATCAAGAGGAGGGAACAATCCCAAACTCATTTTACAAGGTTGACATTATCCTGATACCAAAACCAGAAAATGATACTACTAGAAAAGGAAACTACAAGCCACTTCCCCTGATGAATATAGAAGCAAAAGTTCTCAGTAAAATACTGGCAAACCAAATTCAGCAACACGTTGAAAGGATTGTTCACCATGATAAAGTGGGATACAAACAATTGTTCAAACATACCCAAATTAATCAGTGTGATACATCACGCTAATAGAATGAAAGAAAAGAATCATGTTATCTCAAGAGACACAGAAAAAGCACTTGACAAAATTTAACATCCATTCATGATAAAAACTGTTAACAAATTAGGCATAGAGGAACATATCTCAACATAAGAAAGCCCTTATATGACAAGCTGTTAACTAATGTCATACTCAGTGGTGAAAGGGTGAAAGCTTTTCTTCTAAGATCAGGAACAAGACAAAGGTGCCCACTCTGACCACTGCTATTCAACATTGTACTGGAAGTCTTAGTTAGAGCCATCAGGGATGAAAAAGAAATAAAAGTATCAGAATTTGAAAGGAACAAGTAAAATTGTCTCTATTTGCAGATTACATGATTTTGTATATAGAAAATTCTAAACACTCAACAAAAAAAACTTTTTTTCTTAAAATAAATCTCTTGGCTTCAGTGTTACATTGTTTTTTTTTTAATATATTTATTTTATTATTTTTGGCTGTGCTGGGTCTTTGCTGCTGTGCTTGAGCTTTCTCTAGTTGTGGTGAGTGGGGGCTACTCTTTGTTGTGGTACATGGGCTTCTCATTGCGGTGGCTTCTCTTGTTTTGTAGCACGGGTTCTAGGCATGCAGGCTTCAGTAGTTGTGGCTTGCGGGCTCGGTAGTTGTGGCTCACAGGCTCTAGAGCTCAGCTCTGTAGTTGTGGCACACGGGCTTAGTTGCTCCATGGTATGTGGGATCTTCCTGGACCAGGGCTTGAACCCGTGTCCCCTGCATTAGCAGGCAGATTCTTAACCACTGCACCACCAGGGAAGCCCAACAAAAAAACTTTTAAAATCTATCACTGAATTCAATAAAGTTGAAGGATACAAAATTAACATATAAAATCAGTAGAATTTCTATTTACTCACAACAAATTTTCTGAAAAAGAAGTAAAGGAATTAATTCCATTTACAATAGCATCAAGAACAATAAAATACTTAGAGATAAATTTAAACAAGGAGGTGAACGATCTCTATTTTAAAAACAATAACACTGATGAAAAAAATTGAAGAAGATGCAAATAAGTGGAAATGTGTCCCATGTTCATGGATTAAAAGAATTGATATTGTTAAAATGTCAATACTTCCAAAAGCTGTCTGTGGACTTAATGCAATCCTTATCAAGATTCCAGTGGCACTTTTTTACAGAAGTAAAAATAAAGCAGTCCTAAAATTTATATGGACCCACAAAAGACCTTGAGTAGCCAAAGAAGTCCTGAGAAAGAACAAAGCAGAAGGCATGACACTTTCTGTTTTCAAGCTATACTACTTTCTGTTTTCAAGCTATACTAGTCATTAAAACAGTATGGTTCTACTTTAAAACTGACAGGAAGACCAATGGAACAAAATCAAGAGCCCAGAAATAAACCTAAGTATATACCGTTAACGAATATTTGACAAGGGAGCCAAGAATACTCAATGGAGAAAAGACAGTCTCTTCAACAAATGGTGCTGAAATAATTGGATATTCACATGTAAAAGAATGAAATTAGACCCATATCTTATGCCACTCACAAAAATTAACTCAAAATGGATTAAAAATGTAAGACTTGAAACCATAAAACTCCTAGAAGAAAGCATAGGGAAAAACTCCTTGTTAAGTCTTGGTAATGATTTTTTAGATATGAAACAAGCAATAAAATAAAAAAATAAACAAGGGGGACTACATCAAACCAAAAAGCTTCCCTACGGCAAAAGAAACCATCAACAAAGTGAAAAGACTACCTATGGAGTGGGAAAAATATTTGCAAACCTTATATCTGATAAGGGGTTAATATTCATAAAATAATAAGAACTTATGGAACTCAATAGCAATAACAACAGCTAATAACCTGATTTAAAAAATGGGCAAGGACCTGAATAGACATCTTCCCAAAGAAGATCTACGAAAGGCCAACAGGTAAGTGAAAAGATGCTCAGCAGCACTGCTCATTAGGGAAATGCAAATTAAAACCACAATGAGCTATCACCTCACTCTTGTTAGAATGACCATCATGAAAAAGACGGGATAACAAATGCTGGCATGGATGTGAGAAGATGGAACCCTTGTACACTCTTAGTGGGATTTCCATATTGGTACAACCACTACAGAAAAGCAGTACAGAGGATCCTCAATAAATTAAAAATAGAACTATCATATGATCCAGCAATTCTAATTCTGGATATATATCCAAAGGAAATGGAAATGCTAACTCAGCTTTATCTGCACCCCCATGTACATAGATAGCAGCATTACTTACAATAGCCAAGACATGAAAACAACCAAAGGATCTTTCCATGGATGAATGAATGAAGAAGTTGTGGTGTATGTATGTGTGCATATATATATGAATATTATTCAGCTATATAAAATGAGGAAATCCTACCATTTGCAACAACATGGAAGGACCTTAAAGGCATTATGCTAACTGAAATTAGACAGAGAAATACAAATACCCTATGATCTCTCTTATATGTGAAATCCCCCCAAAAAATACCAAGAACCAAAACACAGAAAAAGAGATCAGACTTGTTGTTACCAGAGGTGGACGGGAGGGAGGGGAAATTAGAGGAAGGCAGTCAAAAGGTCCAGGTATAAGATAAATAAGTACTAGGGATGTAATGTACAACATGGTGATTATAGTTAACACGGCTGAATGATATATTGGAAAATTGTTAGGAGAGTAAATTCCAAGAGTCCTAATCACAAGGAGAAAATTTTTTTTTCTTTCTTTTCTTTTTATTATATATGAGATGATAGATGTTAGCTGAACCTATCTTGGTAATCATTTCACAATATATGTAAAGCAACTCATCCTGTATGCCTTAAACTTATACAGTGATGTATGTCAGTTATTTCTCACTAAAACTGGAGAAAACAAAAACAAACAAAAAATCAAGTAAAATCTTAGAAGATAAAGTTGAAGAATGTTTGGAACCAAATAAAACAACACAAAAAGAAAGAAAAGGAAAAGTGTAAGAAAGAGTTAAAACAAAAGGAAAATATAAAACCATTAGAAATTCAACTTTAGAGCTCTAACACTTGACACATAATAATTTCAGAAATACAGAACTTAAAAAAGAAGTGATAAAATAATGATATAACACAAGAAATTTCCCAGAATCGAATTGTATCAGTAACTAGATTGAAAGGTCCTATTAAGGTCCAGCTCAGTAAGTTAAATGAAGCAAACCTACTCCAAAGTACAAATAACGAAATACAGAATATCAGAAATAAAACATCCTAAAATTTTTTTGGAGAAAAAAAATGAAAAAAAGCTTATATACTGAGAACTGAGAATAAAATTACTTTGGGTTTCAGGCTAGTAAGATTGGAAGCTATAATGTAGTATATTAAAGCTTTTAAAATTCTAGCCAGATAATTATACTTAAATGTAGAATAAAGAGACTTTCATACTTCCACATTTCAAAAATTAACTTTTTTCAGGAAGCTACTTAATGATGCGTTCCAACAAAACAGTGGAATAATCCACGAAAGCAGAAACTACTGGAATATTCTCTACCTAAATGAAGAGAAAAACTCAAGAACCATGTACAGAATATCTAAAACAAGAAGGAGTAAGACAGAGGGAATTTCCAGTAAGTCTGTGATGGGAAGTTACAGAACTATGGCTCGCAGGCCTAAAAAAGTAGCTGGTTTAGTTTGTAGCTGCAGAAAGGAGAACACAAGGAGGGAGCTCCTTAATTAAAAATGCATTGATAGATTATTAGGTATATTTATGGAGACTGTCTTGCTTTTCTCAGTACAGTCCTGATTTATACTTATTGTTCTGGCATAATCATTGATAATTCATACTTTCACCCTCAGAAGTGTCCCAGGTAGGATATTAAATTACATGGTCACACCAGACATGTCCTTTCATGGGAGAAATTATCTTGAATGACTTATGTATGGTGTAACAAGAAGAAGCTATAGGCACAAAACTAAGCAAATGAAAAATGTGTCATATTTTAAATTCCAATAAAATTATTGCATAGAAAAGCAAATGTAATCATTGTTTATCACTGTACACAACAGTCCAGAAACAGAAAGAGGATCACCCCCGCTGAAATCTCTTTCTTAGGATCTAGGAAACCTTTCCCAGTAACTCCCCAGAACCTTCCCATCAGGTCACTATGACAGGATTAGTTATATGTCTGCATCTAAAACCCTATCACTGTCAAGGAGAATGGACCACCATGACGGGCTTAGAGTCTTAGACCAAGGGTAAATGTTGGATAGGTAACCAGCATAATGCTGAACTTGGCTGGGATAGGAAGTATTCAGAAGTAGTGAGGGCCATGTTCTTATCTACTGTGGAAGTTAGTACATGATGTCCAATTTGATGAATTAAAATATAGAAGTATATTATTTAGAAATCCGGTGATCAGTATCAGCAGTATAAATAATTTCAAAGTAGTTACTCTGGGAAACAGGCAGAGAGAGTAGCAACAGGGTTTTGGGTTGTTTTATTTAATACTTTATTATGTCTTTCAGTGTTATTTGGTGTTTTAAACAATGTACATGCATTTGATAAAATACTATTTTAAAAAGTAAAATAATAAAAGATCTAATACCATAATTTTAAGTAACAGCATAACCTTCCATTACATAGTTCCCCATAACATTTAATCAGCCCCCTATTGAAAAGTATTTAGGTTGTTGAAAACTTTTGCTATTGCAAATCATGAAGGGGTCATGAAGCATGAGACTTAGTTCATTTAAAATACTTTAGACATACTTATAGACATTAAGTAAACCTGGGTTTGAGGCAAGTTATTACTAGGGAGGAAGTCCTAAAGGGTTAAAATTGTGGGTCTCAAGTGCTGCAGCACATTTGAATCACCTGCAGAGATTTTATAATATCTCACTACTTGGGCTGCACCCCAGAACAGCTGCATCAGAACTTCTTTTGGGGGTGAGGCAGCTTCATAGACATGGGTTTATTTTGAAAATTCTTCCAGTGATATAGTTAATACGCAAGTGTGAAAATCACTGAATTCAGAGAGATCATTACCCTCCCCCTCCAAAAAAATCATGATTTAAAAACATTTAATATGTCATTGGTATAAATTTAATCAAGATTATAAATTATGTAATTTCTTACACCCATTACTTTCCTCTTCATATCTTCTCTCATCTCCAGTCTTCCCTTCCCTGTCACTCACAGTCTGAACACCATGCCTCAAGGCAAGGAATCTTAGGAAGTGCAAAAGTTATAACACGGGGATATGGCTTCTTTCTTCTTTCCTTACTTTATATTATAACCAGTCTTCTCATTTTTCTAGAGGAGCAGACGATGTCTTGTCTGTACTGGCCATTCAGAATTCTATGTGCTTCCTTAAGCGACCTAACTCTCCTTTCAAATACGAGATTAATGTCCATTTTTATACCCCTCACATTTGGTTTCTTTCAATATGAATGGGTCTTGCATTTCCAGGTGGAATACTTAGTTTCTACTTTTACATCCTATTTTGGCAAATACATTGAATTTAAAGATTAAATAGCTTTGTTTTTATTTATTCTTCTTTATAAATGCTTCTTTGTAATGGCGTTTTTAAAAATTGGTATTTGTCATTACAGGACAAGCACACTTCATCATTTTCAAAAATTATTTGTGAAAACAGATTTCCAAGTCTTCAACATATTCATTCTATTATTGTACCAGTAGAAAAGTGTTTTCAGTTTACTTTTCCGATCAAAACCAAACTTGACGAATACAGTGAGTGCACTGCTATACCATCTGTAGCAAGCTGTTGTAATTGTTTCAAATTGCTGGGGTTTTTTTTAGCACATTATTGCATCTGGTGTTTTCCATAATTAGGCTCATTAGAGTAACACCCTTGAGTTTCAATATTTAGGGTGATATTTTTGAACTCTGGCATTCTGGGGGTAAAAGTTAGTATGTGGGGTTTTGATGAAAGCAGATATTTTATCCCTTAGTGACTTGTACTGGTTAGGGAAACAATATTTTAAAATTAAAGCATTGTGAGCTACTGCTCTGTATAGAGACAAATTTCAAAAGGATTTTATCTTTAATGAAAGTTAGACGAAATGGAAGTGCTTAAGTAATGATTCAGATTATGCTCTTTTTCTCATTATGGTTTACGTAAGAGTTTAATGAATGTTCATCTGAACTTACGACATTTATTTTTATCCTGCTATTGAAAATTATTTGCTCCTTGCATTCTGTATTGTTATTTCTGTAATATTTTGGTATTCTTAGGATTCAAAAATGCTTTTATATGGTTTGTGTCAAAACGTACCATTTTACTTTCATAAAAAGTTTTATACTTTACATTTTATATTGAAATATATATAAAAGGGTGAATTTAACTTTCTAAGGTAAAATTTAGTGATTAAGGAACTAGAGATACTGAACTTTATTTCGAATAAAGATTTCATTGTTGATCTTAAAATAAAAGAATTAAGGGAGACCATTCTCCTGTGATGCTTTGTATAAGGGGTGGTACAGAATATCATAGTTTTAGAATTATGGTGTTTTAGAAATCAATTTTATGGGGTTTTTTTCTAGGTATGTTTTGAAAATATGCACCATCACCTGGCAACACTGGGTAAAACATTTGATTTGGTGAATAGTAATAATGATAATAATAATATAGACACCTATTGGATGTTTTTCACATGCCAGAAACTGTGAAGGATGAACCTGCATCATTTCTTTTAACCTCACCAAAACAAATAATAACCTCTTAAATAGGTATTGCTATTATATTTAATTTATACGAGTGAACAGAGGCTTATGGAATTTTTCCGAATCCACACAGGTCTTGGGGCAGATGTACGTTTGAAACACATTGTGTGCCTCATTTGGTCTTATACATTAAACGTTTGTTCTTTCAAAATACATTATATAGTATGTCAATCAGGTTCCATTCAAGAAATAGAAAATACTATAGGCATTTAAAACAGAATGACCTTAGTATAGGTATTGGGAAACTGAGAGAGTATCAGGCAGACAAAGCGATAACCCAGAAACTGGTAACTGTAATTGTAGAAGCAGCTTTCACTTCTTTGTCTGGGATAACAAAGGGAAGAGGCAATGCTATGAGAACCTAAATAGCTCAAGGAGCGGCCACCATGGAGCCAGGACTGGTAACTCTGAGAAGCACCATCCAGCAGGCTAAGACCTTTGGGAGAGTTCTGCAAGGCTGGTCTTCGTCCTTCAGGTGTGCCGTGGGGCTGCTCCTTAGATGCCACAGGGAGGGAAAGTTAGATCTATCCACCACTGCTGGAAGAGTACTGACAGGAATTGGAAACAAAGCCTTAGCTCTCCTTTTCTCCTTCCCATCTTTCTCATCTTCCATCAGAGTCTCCTAGTGACAGAAGCTAACTAGAAGGCAGCTGTCAAGGGAATCTGAGAAATGTATGTAGTTCTGAGACTGCCAGTCCCAGGATCACAAAGCAGAGCACAGAAGATGTGGGCTTGGGTAGAGATAATTGGTAAATAAATGGAACTTACATTCTGAGGTTTAAAAGACCATATTTCCAGGTTATCCCTGAGTAGACAGCTTATCACTTTATTTAGTCTTGAGATTAAAAATGTTAATTACTGAGCAGTTGATCAGATTGTTGCACGATGTGTATGACTTGTCAGGATGATCAAAATAACTGAATTTAGGGCTCCCCTGGTGGCGCAGTGGTTGAGAGTCCGCCTGCCGATGCAGGGGACTCAGGTTCGTGCCCCAGTCTGGGAAGATCCCACGTGCCGCGGAGCGGCTGGGCCCGTGAGCCATGGCTGCTGAGCCCGAGTGTCCGGAGCCTGTGCTCCGCAACGGGAGAGGTCACAACAGTGAGAGGCCCGTGTACCGCAAAAAAACAAAACAAAACAAAACAAGAACTGAATTTATACAGGTTGGTAATCAAGCAAAATGGCACAGACAGTGATCGAATTGCTTAAGAGTTGGCTACTATTGCCAAATGCCTGAATTGTTTGGGAAATGATCAATTTGTCTTTCATAATTCAATTTTTTAAAAGTGTTTTGGTTCATAAAATTTATCTATATCATTCAGATTAATTTGTTTGCATTGCCCAATATCACTATTTGTTGTATTTATGAATGTGTGTGGGTAGGTGTGCCGAAATAAAAAAATAATGTTGCATAGGAATATGAGTGCATAATCTAAAAAGGTCTAATTAGTGTTAATCTACCTTTAAAAAAATACGTTGAAAGAAACAAAAGAACTTTAAATAATTGTGTATGTTTTTAAAATGTTTCCCAAACTTGTCTAAGATGGGCAGTTACCTCAGCTAGTATGTGCTCCTTTGTCTTCATAGTTAGTTCCATGAAAGGTAGCTGTGTACTTTTAAACTTGGTATACTCAAAACAAGGAGAGAATGAATAAATGAATTCTAGTCCTATTAGACATGAAGGGGATGTGATTAAGTATATTTTTCTTTAAAAATTATCTTCCTACTGGGAATACATGCATACTTAGAATGTTAAAGTATCTGTTTAGAGAAAAATCATGGTGTATTAGACCTCTTTTTGGATGAAATCCATAGAATGAGCTTCCAAAATAATTTTTATATTAAAACTTAAAATATCAATTTTCTTCTTATAACCCCTAAAGGAGATTTTGTATACGGAAAAAATTAATACTAAACTGAAAAATAAACTTAGCAGATTTTATTTGCCATATCTATTACAACAAAGAAGTCTCTTTAACATAAATCCAAATTGTTGATTTTTAAATAACCTTCTCTGTAGTGCATCTTAAGAAATGACTTCTAGAGACTTGATCGAGGGTCTGGGCAAAATTTCTTCCTGTGGGAGGACTGCCAGGTGTTTTGTAGTGTTGTTCAAAGACACCAGTGCACGCCAGCTCTAAACAGAAATGAGAGCAAGGTGTTTGTCTGCAAACAAGTGCTAAAACCACACAGGACAAGAAGATGCTCTACTGGTGACCTTAATCTTAAACATGGTGACAGGTGCAGGAGCTGAGGGTTCTAGTTTTACCCACCCAGCACAGGATGCTGAGAAGAAGAGAAAGAGCTGAGTATTGGGCAGGAAGAGGCAGTGCTTTCTGTCGATAAGGGTCCCGCCGTGTGTCCTTACTTAGCGGTGAGGATCCACCTTACACCTTAGATATGGCATTTATAATTTAGATCATCTACGTGAGTTTTTTCTTTTTGTGCAATACATTTCCTCTTCTTTGTCAGCTTACCTGGAAAATCTTACCTGACTCCTCTGATCTTTGCCCACTCAAGTTTGCAGGCCACCTGAGCCTCACGTGGCGTCTTGTGATCATTTGTTTACTAACTCTCTTTCTTATTGGCCAGTGAGCTCCATGACATTGAAGACTTTGTCTTACTCATTTGTTGTTGGCGCGTATCACAATGCCTGGTTCTGACGGAGCTCTCAAGAGCTGTTATGCTGGGGGCACTGGGTGAGGTTTTTGGGATACCAAGATGAATGTGACTCCATTGTGTTCTCAAGGAGATCACGACCTAGTTAGGGGATAGCCACACCAACCACTGAGTGTCACATAGTGTGAACTGTTTGTCTAAAAGATTTCACTGATATGTGGAATCTAAAAAAAAAATGATACAAAACTACAATGAGGTATCACCTTACACCAGTCAGAATGGCCATCATCAAAAAATCTACAAACAACAAATGCTGGAGAGGGTGTGGAGAAAAGGGAACCCTCTTGCACTGTTGGTGGGAATGTAAATTGATACAGCTACTATGGAGAACAGTATGGAGGTTCCTTAAAAAACTAAAAATAGAACTACCATAAGACCCAGCAATCCCACTACTGGGCATATACCCTGAGAAAACCATAATTCAAAAAGAGTCATGTACCACAATATTCATTGCAGCTCTATTTACAATAGCCAGGACATGGAAGCAACCTAAGTGCCCATCGACCGATGAATGGCTAAAGAAGATGTGGCACATATAGACAAAGGAATATTACTCAGCCATAAAAAGAAATGAAATTGAGTTATTTGTAGTGAGGTGGATGGACCTAGAGTCTGTCATACAGAGTGAAGTAAGTCAGAAAGAGAAAGACAAATACCGTATGCTAACACATATATATGGAATCTAAAAAAAGAAAAAAAATGGTCAGAAGAACCTAGGGGCAGGACAGGAATAAAGATGCAGAGGCAGAGAATGGACTTGAGGCCACGGGGAGGGGTAAGGGTAAGCTGGCACGAACTGAGGGAGTGGCATGGACATATATACACTACTAAATGTAAAATAGATAGCTAGTGGGAAGCAGCCGCATAGCACAGGGAGATCAGCTCGGTGGTTTGTGACCACCTAGAGGGGTGGGATAGGGAGGGTGGGAGGGAGACGCAAGAGGGAGGAGATATATATGTATACATATAGCTGATTCACTTTGTTATACAGCAGAAACTAATACACCATTGTAAAGCAATTATACTCCAATAAAGATGGTAAAAAAAATGATACAAAGGAACTTATTTACAAAACAGAAATAGACTCACAGACATAGAAAACAAATTTATGGTTACCAAAGGGGAAAGGGGAGAGGAATTAACAGATACACACTGCTATATCTAAAATAGATAACCAACAAGGACCTACTGTATAGCACAGGGAGCTATATTCAGTATCATGTAATAACCTATAATGGAAAAGAATCTGAAAAAGAACAAAATATATGTATATATATGAATCACTTTGCTGTACACCTGAAACATTGTAAATCAACTATACTTCGGTTAAAAAAAAGGAAAGCTATGGAAAAAATATGTCCTGTGTTAGATGGAAGAAATAGCATGCTACACATGATATGGAAAATATAATGTGATAAGTCCCTCCTTTCAGGAACCTGCTGTTTGCTAACCTGGACTTCATGAGTGTGCTTAGTACGTAGTGCAGCCAAGTGGAATGGAAAGTCTCTGGACAGTCCAAACACCTCACATCAGTGAAGATTCATTGGGCACTGAGTGTGCCAGCTGATGTATTTTGCAAGGTGCAGAGTGTAAGCATAGTTTCTGCCCTTAAGGTACTTATCCTCAGACAGGAAAGCCTTGAAAGTAAGCTTTTTTTAGAGAAAAGACTCTGTAAGCACTAACGAGGAGGTCTGTGGTGAATCATCAGCTGGACAATAAGTATGATGTATGAAGTCCGTATTCTTCCACTTCAAAAGGTATTATCTGCCCATCATATTCTACCGAATGATCTTGCTGAAAAAGAGGTGGAATGAGCAGGTATGTAGACACAAACAACACGGGCTTCTACATGTAGGGATGGTTGGAATGCTTCTCCTGGGTTTCCTAAGGAAATGTCAGCAGCACTGGTGCTGTTCAGAGTCAGTTCAGTGGATGTTATCTGAGAACATGAATCACAGGGTAGGTAACCATTCCTGCCAACGCAGCGAGAGTACCTTTGTAAACCGTCATCCCAGAAAGTTTATTTCTGTCACTTTGTCAGCTTTCACTGGTAAGAAAGTATGATTCTGAAGACTGCTTATAATTTTGGAAATAGGTCTAATGCTGTTTTGACAAACTAAAGATTTGTCTAGTGGGTTTGGGGAGTAACTTGATGCCATCCCAGAGTCCAGAGGTGTTGGTGACGGCAAAAGTGTTGACTCTGTTAGTACCCTGCCCCCCGCCGAATTCACCACCTACTTGTGACAGCATCACGGTGTTGTCTTACTACCTGTCATCAATACAGAAAGGTAGTTACCAATACCTCCACTTCTCCAATGAGAACATTTAGATTCACAGTGGTTCAAGTCACATTTCAGTACGAACCGTATCTGTAGATCTGTCCCATCTGGCATTCAGAATATATGCTAGAGAGCAATTAAAAGAGAGCCCTTCTTTTGATTTTGCAGAGTCATTTAGCCAGGGCAGGTGGCTATAATTGCTTCAGAATCAAAGATTGGTGCGTCCTTTTTGGGACAGTAAGCTGGTGGGAACCACCAGAACTATTCATTTATTTATTACCTGATGAAACGGCTACTTTTAAAAATGTAAAAAATACACAGTGAAAACTGAATCAAAGGGTAGCTATAAATGGACTGGGAAACAAGAAATGAGCATGTGACGATGGCTTTAAATGGGAAATGATGACCTCATCTTCACTACATGGAGAGAGAGAGGAGGCAGCCGTGGAGACTGGAAGCATCAAGTTGGGAAGGGGATAGTAAGAAAGGTGTGGAAGCTCATCATTTCCACCAGCCTTTCATTGCACAACGCAGGCTTCTGACTTTAGTTCCAGACTGCTGTCATTTTAACTCGGTTTGGATTGTTCCCTAAACATTTCACATAATCTAGTAATTATGTCCTTTTGGATTTGATCATGGATGTGTGCAAGATTTTACTTTCTGTTTGCCAAAAAGTGTTAAAGTAGAAATAACACATTATTTTTGAAGCGGAAACTACCTCGTCTGGCAGTCTTTTCACGTGACTAATCTAAGTGGTCCTTAGATGCAGATGAGAGAAGAAACGAGAAAAAAAATCATTTTTACGTGGAGTAGAAATATTGTCCCCCTTGAAACTGAAAGCCAGGGGAACTCAGCTGGTTAAGACCAAAGATTTAATTTAAAAACAACAGCAACAAAGCTTTATTGAGATCTAATTTACATTCCATAAAATTCACCCATTTTTAAGCATTCAATTTAATAATTTTTGGCAAATGTACTGCGTTGCCCAGCTGTCCTGAAAATCCAGTTTTAGAACACATGCACCACTCCAATAAGATCCCTGGTGCCCTTTTTTAGTTAATCCCCTTTTCCATTCAGCTATAGGCAACCACTAATGTACTTTAGATTTATATAGATTTGACAAAGGCTTTACTTTAAGGAGAACAAGATAGACCAGGAAGATCTTTGGTTGGATTTTGGTGTCTCTGGCCTCAGAAGTGAGGTAGGGATGCTAGCTATGAGCTCAGGTATTGCAGTCTGAATTTTGTAAGTCTTTTGATTTTTACCTGTTGTACAAGAAATGGCCTTGGGAAGTGGAAGAAACAATACTTACTCTGAATTTGTGAGGAAAAATTCACAAGCTCAAATGCGGAAATCCATGAGAGGTTTCTCAAGGTTATAGACAAGTTTCCCTGGAAAATGGAAATATTTTCAGAGTTCTCTCACCTGTAGCCACACCAAGGATATTCTTTGCTGGAAGCTTCCCACACATTGAGCCAGGTTACTCCATGTCAGTGGACGCCAATCTTCCCCAAAATCACCTGCGGTCACACTCTGGCCAGAGAAAGGACCAAACCATCTCAAACTACTGTTTAAGGAAGCTTCTCAACTCTCTCTGGCAGATTTGGAAGCGAGGATGCCCTATTCTTTATTTTCCATTCAAAGTCTGTTCCACTCCTGCTATATTCAAAATCAAGCCTGCCAAACCTCCAAGAAGGCTTTAATATCCCAGTAACTCTCCCTTCTCTTATTCATCCATTGAACAAGAATTTGTCATTGTGAGCATTGTTCTGTTCTGCGTGATAGACAGAATAAGAATAAGAAAAAATCTTTTCCCAGAAGTTTCCCAAAAGTTGTTATCCAAAAGTTTATGTTTTAGTAAGGGGAGAGAAATAATAAACAAGTAAATAAGGTAAATTCAGACAGCGGTCGATGATAGAAAGTAATCAAAGCAGGGTGTTAGAGGAGGCATGATTGGTGATGCAAGATGGCGGGGCTAATATAAATAGGGGATCAGGAGAAACTTCTACGAGGAAATGGACATTTTAGGTTAGACTGGAGTCACACAGGGAGCCAGCCCAGAGAAGACTTGCTAGATGGGCATTCCAAGCAGAGAGCATAGTGATGGCCAGAAGGAGCAGGGCATGAGCGTGGTGTGTTTGAAAGACCAAAGCAAGATTGGTGTGGCCGCAACTTGAGAAGGGAGAGAGTGATCCAAAGTGAGATCCGAGAGGCTGGGACCCATGGCATTTGGAATTTATTCAAAGTTAAATAGGAAGCCATGGGGCAGAGGGAAGAGGGGTGGTGGTGTGATCTGATTAATAACACTTAATTCAGATTACACTAAGGGCTGGGTGTAAAATGGAATCTGTTTCATGTGAGGAAGCTGGGAGATCCATTTGGAGGTGATAATGGCAGTGACTTTTTTTTTTTTTTTTTTTTGCCGTATGCGGGCCTCTCACTGTTGGGGCCCCTCCCGTTGTGGAGCGCAGGCTCCGGACGCGCAGGCTCAGCAGCCATGACTCACGGGCCCAAACGCTCCGCGGCACGTGGGATCTTCCCAGACCGGGGCACGAACCCATGTCCCCTGCATCGGCAGGCGGACCCTCAACCACTGCGCCAGCAGGGCAGCCCATGGCAGTGACTTTTATTAGGATCATAATGCCTTCTAGTAGTTTCACATGTTGATTCCTTACATGATGCATTCTCTCTTCACTCTTTGTGTATCCGTTAGTGACATATCTTCTGCTTTATTTCCTTTTTTTTTTTTTTTTAAATAGTCTTCATGGAATTGGCTAACTTACAGTGAGGATGACTTTGAATCATTGATCAGAAATGTTCTTAGAGGTAATATAGTGCGAGCTCCTTATTCTGGAATGGAGGCAGCTGAGGTCAAGAGGAAAGTCTGACTTGTCTGAGTTTATATATCTAAATAATGATGGAGCCAAGAGTAGAACTCAGGACTCCAGGTATGTCATTGATTGCTCCTTCCCCTAAGGTCTAGCCTGGTTTCCGTGCTCAAAAAGCATACTCATTTTAGTATTCTGTGATGGGAGGGTCAGATGGACGGGTCAGTGGAAAGAAGAGGCCTGAGCTAATAGGACAAGCTGGCAGAGTTGATCATTGTGCCAACCCGAGGTGATCAAAATGCCTGAGCAAGGTTGGCGGAGAGTCAGCAAATCGACAGGACTTTAAAAGGTCAGAGTGATGATGAAGACAGCAGATGGACAGAATGGTGGGAGGCAAACGCCAGGCAGGGAGCAGATGAACCTGAGCCTGTCTGAGGGCATCACAGGACAGTCAGCAGATGGGCTGCGTCGGAGCATGGGGCGCGAGGCACTGTCATTGACACTAATTACTCGTGATGGAGGTGCTTTGCAAAACATGGGGGGAATGGTCTTATTTCATAGGACATTTCCTGTAACTGTGGACAAGTTCACAACAGCTTTTTACGTTAAATGCACTCGATTAATCGAGGAAGCAGGGAGGTATTTGCAGTTTGTCCTTCCCTCTCTCATTCCCTGTTTGCCATGGATACCGTTTAAGGCCTGCCACAGTGCCCGGCCGATGGCATCTCTTTTGAGGATTTGCACATTTTCACAAATTAAAATTCCGTTAAGGGTAAAATACTCAGAAGCGAAACAATGCATAACCGGACAGATGAGGTGATTTTTGTCCCACGAATTGGCAGGTAAAACAGGAGATTCAGACGTGGAAAAGACACCAACACTGTCACAGCATCTCTGTTGGCACAGTTGGATACCAAAAAAAATAAAAAAGAAAGATGGTTATCTGTTAAATATGATGAGTCTGAACAGTTATGAGATTCAATAGAAAGGCTATAATTTTTACCTCATCAGAAAGTACTAGATATATAATTTAGCATTTTAACTCAAGAGATTTTTTTTTTGAGCAGTTCTAATGGGCCAAGTGTGGTGTTGGGTTCTGGTGAGGCGAACATTAAAATTTTATCCTCATTGTCTCTCTTGCCCAACACACCAATATATAATTTTATTTCAGACTTAGAAAAAATCATTTAGTTGATTGATACAGCAATAAAAAGTCATTTTAGATCAACCGAGATAAAAAGCTTGACTCAAGTGTCTGTTTCACAATAATCTTCCTTCTCAAGTTACCAAGACCTTACTTAAGTGACTAAAGTATGGTACGTAAAATTTGTTCCCTAGTAAAACTTTCACTGACGGAAGGCTGTAACGGATCTGAAGGCATTTCCATCTTAAAGTGTCATTTTGATTCTGTGGAAATCATGGGAACCGATTTACTTGTCTGTTTCTTGGTAGTTTAGCTATTTCTGATGTACATGTTTTATTATGGGTTCTTCCAGCAGCAGATCCAGAGATCAGGATTGAGGGAATGTAATTTACTTGGGAAGTGCAGGAAAAGCCTGTGGGGAGTGAGGAAGTGATACAGGAAAAGGAAGGCAGCCAATAAAGGTGAGCTATTAAACCAACGTTGCAATGGGTGTCCGGAAAACGATGCAAAACGTACAGTACATCGAGTCTCAAGACATTGATTGAAGACTGCCCTGACCCGGGAGTATTAACTCCTTGGCACTTCTGGCCTGCCATGCAGTAGCACATCTGGGCAACCCACCTTTCCATCATTCCAGAAACAAAGGTCAGCCACTGGCACTTGGCAGTCAGCCTACTCCCAGGACACAGAATGGTCCCAGGAAAACACAGGGGCCATTGACAGCCCCTACTACAACTGGTTGGTCCAATTTTAGATTATCTGAAAGACTGAGGAGTAGAACAAAGTTAAATCCTAAAATCTTGGCTCTCTTTTTAAGCCATTACTTCTGTCTTTCTTTTCCCCTTATCTATAGTCTAATCAAGAGATTTGAATTCCTTCATCTTTCTATTTATGCTCTCTGGAAGAAATACTCCGAGACAATCAGGCAGTGGGCAAAACGAGAAGAAACAAAGCTACTCGAATGATTCGTAAACTGGAGAAGCAGACCATGCATAATCAAGGGTTGTCAGAATAGGCCTTTGCAACGAAGAGGATGCTTTAGATATTTCAGCTGAATATAAGAACAATTCAACTAGTGCTTGTGTCACTGTCATAATGTCACACATGTCATAGGCATCTCCATTTGAATATGACATGACACTTTTAGGCAATATAAAAAGCAAGTCAAACCAATGTGCTCCTTTCCCCCTGGAATCGAAAATCTGAATAAGACAGTTATATCCTGAAACGGATATAAAAGCATAGTCCAGGGTGCACAAAAGCAAGCGCCCCTCATGGCCATGAACGTAAAGTGAGTGAGAAAGCGAGCCAGGTGTAATATGACAGATAGTAGGTAACGCTTATCCTCATGGTCAAGAATATAATGTGAGTGGTGGCATCTTTTGTAAAATGAAGCACTTGAGCTCTGTCTAAAGCGGACAGGTCGCCATGTGGAGACGTGGTCCCAGTGGTTATGGATCAACTGAACTTTCCATAGTAGGTGTATGGTTGCTCATGTGACATTGTTGAAAGTTTTAAATGAGTAGGTAATTCATAGACATTTAAAACACTATGTAGCTCAAATAAAACACATTTTCTGACCAAATTCAACATGCAGGCCAAATTTAGCTGGAGGCCTCTGATGCAGAGAGAAGTATGAATACCAGATGACTTCCACTGCTGAATGTGGAAGAGGTGTGTGTGTGTGTGTGCGTGTGTGTGTGTTTGTATAAGACAGACAGAGGGAGGGAGGGAGGATGGGAGGGAAGGGAGAGAGAATCATCTTTGTGCTCATGATGAATGTATATATAGATTTCTATATGTGTATAAATATATGCATACATATTATTGAAGACAATGAACTAAGTATATTTTCTGAGAGGATGAGTAGAGAGGATATAAAGGTAACTATTTTCCATATACTCCTGCCATTTCAATCATGTTTCCACTTCAAGGCCAACTCTGCCATTGCCACATCACTGACTCCTTGCCTTTATCAGAAAAGATTTTTGCAAGAAGGGTTTCTTAGTGTGTAGGCAGATTTGCAGGGAAATCCATAACTCGATAGGTCTGGCATAAGGTAAGAGGTTTACACTGCTTATTTTGTGAGAGAGAGGAAGGCATGGAGAGGTTTGTAAGGACTTTGGATCGTAGCTTGAGAATAGAAACAGCATATGTTGAGAGTTCCTGGGTGCTGAGTCCTGAGATAGATTGTTGGTTCCAACAACCATCTTGTATGGTGTAGATATCTTCCCTTTGTTATCTCATTTGGTTCCAACAACCATCTTGTATGGTGTTAAGGAACCATTTTGGCAAAGGGAAAATACACCCCTCTATTTATAGCTGTACGCAAAGACCTAGAATTTAAACGACTTGCTCCAGATTATAGAAATAATACACATTAAGCACCAAGGCTCATATACAGATCATATGCCTTAAAGTATGCATGCAGCCCTGTACATACGATTTTCTAAGCAGCCAAAATTGTTTACATTTTCCAGAAAGTAGGGAACTAGGCATTAACTTGTATTTATGTGTGATATTCCTGTTTGGAATATAGGTTGATAAATGTTGCTCGATTTGGGGACTTTCCGTAGAGCTTGTACTTTTCATGGTGCCTGACCTAACCCGACTGCATTCCTCCCATGACCCATGTGCCTCTTGGAGTCTTTCCAACGGGTTAGGTAGATTTTTCAGAGCAATGTGTTAAGCCATCAACAGACATCTCGAGCATTTCAAAACTTGCCCCTGGAGTAGAGGGGGAGGGTCGGTTCTCCCTAACCCAGAACTTCATGGCTGAGGATGGCTGTCTCAGAGCAAACTGTGGTGGGGACTGTGACCAGAGGTGGGAAATGGTGTTTGCCAGTGGCTGTTGAATGTGATGTGTCACCAAAGCAGCAAAAGCTGGGAGGGAGTTGGAGGTGGAGAAGGGGAGATGGATAGATTGTAAGTAGTAAAGCCAAAATCACAGAGAGAAGCAGGAACCAGCGTCCCTCAGAAATGGAGAGAGTAACAGTGCTTCCTCATCTCTCACTCCTCTGAGATCAAGCTCTTCGTCTTCCCTATATTTCTGTTCTGTTTTCCTCATTCTTCCAGTAAATACCTATTTTTAATTCATACTAGTCTTGAGTATGTTTCTGTTTCTTGAAATGGAATGACCCCATTTAAGGGGGCATTTTTGGGGGAAGTGTGATGTGAATCAATATGGAAGCCATCGTTTTCCCCTTACTTGGGAAAAGAAGATGATTGGCAAATAATGACTTGTCCTGACTGCATCATCTTAAGGACCCCAAATCTCAAGCATCTCACTAAGAAAGAAAGGTGGTTGTTACCTGCTTTTGTCCTTCTCATTTTAGTGAGGAAAGTGAAGGAAAAAAAAAAACTGGTTGAAGGTAAAATTCTACATGAATTTTATTCATGTAGAATTTTGAGTTAATTTTTTTTTCAGCTCTCATTTTAGATCTACCAACTGATTTTTCTCCTAAAGGTTTTAAGGAATCAGCTTTGTTTGTTTTCTCCATTTCATATAACATTTTGTATCTTTGAACAGCAACATATAATTTTAAAATGTGATAGTGTTATTTTAAGTTACACTAATTTTTTTTTTTTTTTTTTTTTTGCGGTACGCGGGCCTCTCACCGCTGTGGCCTCTCCCGTTGCGGAGCACAGGCTTCGGACGCGCAGGCTCAGCGGCCATGGCTCACGGGCCCAGCCGCTCCGCGGCATGTGGGATCTTCCCGGACCGGGGCACGAACCCGTGTCCCCTGCATCGGCAGGCGGACTCTCAACCACTGCACCACCAGGGAAGCCCACTAATTTTTAATGTATTAACATTTTAAATGTATGAAACACCTCTGCAGAGATGCTGCTGGAGCATCTATTTTCCCTGATCTGTCTGTGCACAAGGTTAACAGACAGGAAACAGTTACTTCACCATTCAGTAGGTAACTGGAAATGACATTGAGACTATTTTAATTACTAACAAATGAATCAGGCTGTGTTTTTAACATGTGATTTAGAAACACACTAAGACCACAGACTGGTTCTTTTAGTAACATAATTTCATCATGAATCAGTCAGTATTCATGGGCCACCTTTGGAAAGAGTGTGTTAGATGCCAAAACAAATACATCTAACAAATATATAGAAGTGTAAGTAAATGATTGCGAGAGCTGTCTTTTAACTTTACTAATGATATCCTGTACTCTCTCTGATGTTGGACTGAATTGGAACCATTTATGATTAAACTTTCACAGACTAGAGTGATAGGGGAGTGGGTTATCTTTGTTGAATGCATTTTCTAGGTAGTAAAGGAAATTATTTTTTCTTAAATACTTATTGTTGAAAATCTATAATAGTATTCTATTCTTCAGCCTGAGAAAAATAGTCTAGCAATGTAGTCGGTAACTCTGGATTCAATATCTTTTTCCAGTACCACCAATGAGTCCTAATAAGCATCAGGGATTATTATAAAGTTGAGGAGTAGGTGGACTGTGCTGAATCTGTAATAAGCTGAGAATCTTCCTGCTGTGGGAGTGTGCTTCTCTCTTCTTCCTCCCCATCTCTTCTCTTTTATCTCCTCCTTATCCCACTTTTTCTCCTCTTCTTTAGTAAAAATCCTACTTACGAAATTGTTTTATTGACATTTCCTTTATTCTTGAGCTAGAGTGCAGCTAGAGTACAACTATAAGACAAAATCACCATGCTTGAGCAGTTTGTGTAATTGGGGCTCAAAGTATAAAATATACAAGTTATGGGCTTGATTTTGAGTGCACGTTGTCATATCGTAGGCTCAGTGGGGATAATATTTTGAAAATATAAAACCAATGTAGTTTTTTTATTGCCTCCATCCATTGGTTTTCTGCTCCAGCCACTTTGGAAAATAGGAAGCAGGTGGCAGAGGATGTGATGAAGCCCTTGAATCTAGGAGAGTAGAAGACCAGAGGGGAAGTAGTAGTAGAAACAAGCGATCTGATACTATGTCCTAGTTTCCCCCCTCCAGTCACAGCAAAATAAAAATGCTTAGTCACAGAGAGGGTCTGAGTTAGTGACTCCTTGCCTAACGTGGTTGCTTTATTTCCTACAAGTAATTCGGATGTTCCCTGGTGACTTTTTGGGGATGGGGGAGAAGGCTGAGCGCAAAGCCTGGTACGTACCCCCCAGGCTGCAGGATACATAGCTTAAGCCAACAGCTGAGCTGCAGGACATGCTTAGACATAAAGGGTTCCCTTGCAAGAGCAAGGGGTAAAGTGGGTGGAGAAGTGTCCTGGACTGAACTAAGAAAAAAAGCCAGGAATTCAGCAGCCGCATCTTAGCAGACAACTTTGCAAGTACTCAGGAGGGCGTAGCCTAGGCGAAGACACTGACCAAAGACCCACGCAAAACTCAAGTACCTCATTTAATCACCATGGCATCACCTAAGCTTCCTGCTTCCCTTAAGATGCCATTTTGGGAAGAGGATGCATTAGAAACCCTAAAGCCCTGTAATTTATCCATAAAAGACAGAGTTCACTGCCTAAAATAATCTTATCAACAGAAAGAGCCTAAAAGACCTACATGGTTGCCTTTAAAACGTCATATTGGGACTTCCCTCGTGGTCCAGTGGTTAAGACTCCGCTCTTCCACTGCAGGGGGTGTGGGTTCGATCCCTGGTCAGGGAACTAAGATCCCGCATGCCTCGTGATGTGGCCAAAAGAAAAAAAGTCGTATTTTCCTGCTGTCTTAACATCCCCGGAAACAGACTGTGAGCACCCCAGCCCGGTGATCAGGTGCCCCAGTGTGATAAGGTGGCCCCTTGCCGCAAGTTCTTCTTCCTACCCTCCTGTGACTTTGATGGCATGACATTCAAACACGCCAGCGTGGACCCCCCTGACTCCTAATGAAGCCACTTGCTCACAGTTCCTCACGCTCTCTGCTGCCCACCACCTTGCTGCTCCCCCCGGGTACTCCCCTCATGGCCTGATGTGACTGTCTCTCTGGGACCTGTGAATAGAGTAGGCTTTGTTTTTCCCTGAGCCTCTTTGTCTCATCTTTTGGCTGCACCTGACTGATTATCTCATAAAAAAATATAAAACAAGGCAGGAAAAGGAAAGAAAAGATGAAGACACCTTTATTAGAAAATTTAAGTTTTTTTTGTTTTTTTCTCCTTGCTTTTAATGGAGTAGGAATATGTTTTCCTGTAACATCTGAGTGTGACATGTATACATTTCAACCCATAACTCCCAGTGAAATATCTAAGAATCTTTTCTCTACATCCCATCTATAGGAGGAAAGGGAGAAGCACTCCTAATGGCAGAGGCTGGAAGATCTTTGTAAAGTGTGTTGAGGAATTTGACTTTAAACATAAAGCTTTTTTATATAGCAAGTTATGTGGAGTGTTGGATTACATGAACACCCTTTTGAGAGTGAGATAGTCTTTGTTGGCTAGAGTAGAGAATGGCCTCCTGGCATCCATGTACAAACCTGCTTTCGTTTACTACATTGGACACTTTGTGGTTCCTTTCAGGAGGATGGGACGTTTGGGTTTCAGGTTCTCAAGTTCTGAAACAAGAGGCAAACAAGCAAACAAGAAGCAAAAACATACGTAACGACTTTGAGAAGCTTAAAAGCACACTTGTTGGTGGGTAGAAAAGGAATTAGTGGCATTCCTTCTCATCATCATCTATTTTATGTTCCTTGAAATAATTCCCATTACACAAGCATGTACATACCTGCTTTCCTTTCGTCCAAAGCTTAAGCGTGGGGGAAGATTTGGTTCAAGACTCTCCTTCCTGTTGAAGTCTTAGGCACACATCCCATCCCTTCCTTCTTTTCGGTATCTGTTTTCTGCATTTTTTATTTAGGGACTCGTCATATATATATATATATATATATATATATATATATATATATATATATATAATTTTTTTTAAATTATTATTATTTTTGCGGTACGCAGGCCTCTCACTGTTGTGGCCTCTCCCGTTGCGGAGCACAGGCTCCGGACGCGCAGGCTCAGTGGCCATGGCTCACGGGCCCAGCCTCTCCGCGGCATGTGGGATCTTCCCAGACCGGGGCACGAACCCACGTCCCCTGCATGGCAGGCGGACTCTCAACCACTGCGCCACCAGGGAAGCCCAGGGACTCGTTATATTTTGCCTCAAGAATTGTCAATAGTATTATGAGAGTTTACTATTTCCTCAGGCAAGATTATAAGCCCCATAAAGACAGCACCCATGTCAGCCTCCCCTTCTGGGCACAAAGGAGATTAACTGGATCTTGGTAGCTAACGCTAAAGCCACAAATAAACTATCCCAAATAAACAACACAATCTTTTAGAAATACCTGGTGAACCCTTTTAATCAGCTCTACTAAGTCGTGTTTAATAAAAGGCTGAGCGTGATGTACTTGTGTGTTGACTAAAAAAAGGAGAACTAGGAAGGTTCTGACTGAAAGTGTGGAGGATGATAGACAAAGTCAGAGATTTTGTTACCTGTTGACTCATGGTGGTTTTGATTCATCCTTTTGGCACATCAGTATGAACTTGGATGAACATCCCCTAGAAATACTGACAAATTATGACAGCAGGTAAGGGATCAGTTAATTCTCCAAGTCTAAAAGTCTGTTCCCCTCCCCTCCTAGCATATGATTTTGGCATCTGCCTCAGTAGCAAGCTGCTATGAATCTGCAGTGTTGTGAGGGGAAACTCACAATATTTAAGAAATACGAGCATACTGTTTAGATTACATATTTCAAATATTGCACCTCCCCCTTAATGTCTGACTAAAGCCCAGCTGGGAAGTAATTTTGGTTCAGTGGAAGTTGTATGCCAATTTGTATTTTTCAAGTTTTGCTTCAAGGCTCAGTCAAGAGAATCCATCGTGAGCTAACGTGCTCACTTTGGCACTTTTGCGAAACGGTCGGAGAACACTTGG
Organism: Tursiops truncatus; assembly: GCF_011762595.2. Classification (NCBI taxonomy): domain Eukaryota; kingdom Metazoa; phylum Chordata; class Mammalia; order Artiodactyla; family Delphinidae; genus Tursiops; species Tursiops truncatus. The sequence continues at coordinate 92,097,862 of NC_047040.1, read as the reverse complement.
AGTTCCAAATCTAATTGTGTGAAATATTCCAGACTTCTTAGGGTGGATTCCAATTCCATTGGAGAAATTTCATTAGAGAGTTCAATGTTAAGACAGATTCTATTGACTGTCTTTTCAGAAATTGGAATGTCTCACTGCAGATATATTTTTTTCTCTCTGGAGGGGTTTGAAACCATTTCATAAGGCTGAAAAGGGAATCTTACAGAGTTAGGATGTAATGGACAAAAGGAATACAGTTGCCGCTTATGCTGCTGAAGCTTGCAAAGCAGAAATGTTTACTAAGGTTCCATCACCTTTACTTTTTCCCCTAAGCTTAACTTTTCAAAACATACGGAGACTGTAATTGAATTTTGTTATGTGATCTAGAAATTGTGGAACTCCTATCTCTCAGAATTTAGCTTGGGAGCTGTGTTGACATCATGGAACCTGCAGTGTCTCAGAAAGTCTTTTAATGCTTAATCTCATTGAGAGGTAGCATATTTTAACATGCTTCACAGTTGTAACTGCTGTCTTTAGTACTTAAGGAGGCTCGATCCTGTGAGGTTTGATTATTAACTCTGTTACTATGTTCCTAGTGTACTCATTAAACTGTTTGGTAATGCACCGTAATTTGTTTTTATTTTTTATTTTGGAAGCATTGTTATAGGTTAATTGGCTCTATATTTTACAAGTTTGCATCACTAATACCAATAAAAAATCTGTTGATATTGTTCTTCTGGGATTCTGATTGCATTAAGGAATGACTGGTCCTAATTAAGTTTTCTAGTCTGTGCTAATTACAATCAAATAAGACTTTACATAAAAATGTGAAATTGTGCAAAGTAAATGCACTTTTGATCATTAATTAGAGAACTACCAGGCGTACCTTTGCCGATGTTCTTATTTTATTTTTTAATTTTTAGTTACGAGAAGGAAACCTCAAGCCATTGCATTTTGAGTGGTTCCCATAGTAGTTACAGAAACGATGTAGTTAATTATAAATGTGAGTGATGTTCCCTTATTTTACTCCTCATGAGAACTAAACTGTCCTCAGCTGTTTCTCATCCACCCTCCAGGTAGTAATATTATGTTTACACTACAGAATAAAAACAGGAGGCTGGAGGTTTTAAGAGCATGTGTTCTATTAGATTGCCTCATTTAACTTTCATGCACTGCAGTCCTTTTCACATTTGAGGTTTCCCTGATTTCTTTTTAATGCCGTGGTTTCGTTTGGACTCTTGTGTGTGAGGTGGTAATGATACTTCTACCCGTTCTTCCCTGCTGTGGTGACAACTGATGAAGAGTACAGTTTTGCCCTCAGCACCTGACTTTTTAATAGTCTCGCTTACTAGGAGTGTTGAATTTCATATGTAAATGAGGATAGGGTAAGCAGGCTAGAATCACAATTTCTGGCCACCTACGTCTTTTTCTCTCTTTCCACAGGAAGCACTGAATGAGATGATGCCTTTAAAACACAGCATGGTTCCTGGTTCATGGAAGGGTTCAATATTAGCTAAGATAATAATTATTGTTTGGATTACATTGCATTTGCTATTTCTGGAAGTCCAATTTTAGACCAATGAATTGCTTTTGAGCTCAGGAGGAAGAAAGTATTTCATCAGAATTCTCCAACAGTTTCACTCCCTCTTCCACACTTGTGCTGCTTGGAGATGCTTTGAGTTTGGCAGTTAAAATGTTTGCTGAAGCCAACCTCTCTTGGCTGCTTCAGCGACCCTGAAATGCCCATTTTGATGCAGCACTAAAGGCTGCAATTCAGAAATAATGCTCAAATCTTTGACCATTTATCTACCTTCTAACTTGAATCCACTTTCGCTAAACTACCTGCTCATTCATTTTCTCACACCTACTTACTCTTCTCTCCTATTTATCAATCCAACAGCTATGTTTCTACTTTTCTGACTTCTAATTGCACCTCAATTTCTTCGCTCCCTTTGTTCAAACATTTTTTTTTTTTGCCTTTAAAAATATTTTTCTCATTCATCAGATACTCTCTGCATTATTTTGTACCTCTGTATTTTCTGAGGTTGCCCTGTCTTCACTCAAGCTTCTGGTCTCTAAGACCCTCCCTTTTTTCCCCATCTCATTACTGTTATTTCTGACTGAGTCCACATGGCAGCCAACCAGGTATGAGTTTTGCGTTTCACGTATGATTCTCATTTCTAGCTTTGGGGTTTTGTACATAACTTTCCGTTTGCCTGCTGTTTCCTCTTTGGCGCTTTATCAATAATCCAATCCCCCCACTGCCTTCTTTAAGTTTCTCCTCAGAATTGCGTTCTTTCAAGAATTTTTTACCTCTCGATTATGGGGTATGCCTCCTCAGTGAACTGGAATCATAGACTATTCTAAGTATCTTTGAGATCATGCAGTCCAATCTTCTCGTGTTATAGGTGAGAAAACTGTGGTCTAGAGTGGCTTACTTGGGCTATCCCAGATCATGAACTATACGTCTTTGCTTTTTGTCTTCCATCTTCCTCCATAATATCTAACCCAAATTGAATTCTCTAGAAGGGTTCACTAAATGTTGGTAAATATTCCTAAATGTTGTCTGGATCACTCTACCAGTTTTATTTTCTGTTTTCTGCCTTAATTTCCATATATTTGATTCCATATCCTTGTTCCCATTTCTTTTCATTTTTTCCCCCTCTTTGTTTTGGCCTTAGTTCCTTCCCCCGTCCCACATTCTCATTACTTTTAAAATTATAGTTATCCGATTCATACTAACTTTCCATTTTGTGTTCAGATATCTTCTTATATTTCTTATATCATAACTAGATTTCAGTTAGAAGATAAAAGGTAGGTAGTTAATGGCTCTTTTTTTAGCAGGTGGGCAGCAAAAACCAATAGCAGGGTGTCGAGTATTGTTGGCATCATTAAGCTTTATTTATTTATACGGAGTCTGAATAAATTAACCCTCCATGTCTAACTCAAGTCTTTTATCTAGCTGACTGCGGTTCCTTCATGACCTTTTGAAGCGTTTGACATTTTTCACTGGGAAATCTATTTATTGGTTTGTAAATCAGTTAACAACTATATGGTATTGTGCCTAATGGAAAGAGTTGAACTAGATGCTGTTTTTCTGTGTTGATGAACTGGAAGCTTCCAGACATTACTTTTTATAAATGCATAACATACAAAGCTCAAAGATATAATCTGATTGTCTTGGAGTCCTGCTCTTTTAAAACAGTATTGAAAAAGGAAGGTTGAAAGTTTTGCTAAGGAAAGTGGGAAGACCATTCCAGGAATGAGAAAAGGCGTGACTTACTGCTTTGGAGGGGAGAGTGGGAGCAGGTTACTGTGTTTTCCTGCCTTTAACAGAAATCAAACAGTGGATTAAAGAGAAAATAGGGTCTAAGAATAGAAGAGTTGCTCAAATTCTTGAAGCCAGCGACCCCAAATCTCCTATTTGGTATCAAAAGGAAATATAAGGCAAGACATGGCAACTGTTGGGATGCAAACTCATTAAATGAAAGTGTCTTTTCCTTCGAAGGACTGGAAAGGCTCTGACTTTCACATGAATTTCTTTAAAGTATATTGGGTTAGCCAAAACGTTCGTTCGGGTTTTTCTGTAAGATCTTATGGAAAAACCCAAAAGAACTTTCTGGCCAACCCAGTACCTTCTCTGGACGACCTTCTTCACATAGAAAAACTCCTTATAAGCTCCTGTTTAATCTGTACCTACTATGTGTTAGGCCTTCCTTTGCGTTTATCAGCTCATCAGTCGTCACGGCTAATTCTGGGTGGAGTGTTATCAGTTCCTTCTTACAGACAAGGGAAAAGAGTCACAAAGAGTCAAGCAGTATGTCCACAGTTGACCAATGCATGTGGTAACACTAAGATTCAACTCTGACATTTATCTGACTTTACAGCATTAAATTTTTTTCCTCGGCTACATTACTTCTTGGTGTTAAACATACCATATAGATTTTATGAACTGTAGTCACAAAACCCTACCTGGTCTGTTCTTTTCCATTGATGCCTAAAAAAACACCCTTCCCCTCCCCACCCTCACCAGTGCCTCCTTAATGTAATGGTGCATTTGGTGCAGTTACAACTCTGCCTTCATGTCTTGGTTGTGAAAAAATGGGAAGTCTCTGAAAAATCAACATTAATTGATAATCATGGAGGGAATTATTTTTCCATCAGTCAAAAGAAAACTTGTCATTATGTTGAGGGTTCAAAGATGGCTTTGTGTAAAATTAGAAGTGTGCACGTTTACACGTTCATAGATTGGTCTTCTGACCTTCATCCACCTTTATCCTCCTTCCCCTGATCTGATACACACACACACACACACACACACACACGCACACACATACTCATCATTGTAGAAGAATCGCTGTAAGGTCATGTGACTATAGCTCTTTATTCTGTAAATCACATTATTCTTAAGGGAACGATTGTTTACTGATGGGTTCGTGGAGGTTACTAAAGTCTTTCAAAGTACCACCTATGATGGATTTTTTAAAAAAGACAGTGAAATACAAAGGAACAGTCTTTCCCCATGAAGGGGAAAATTGCATGTCTGACTCAGATAATGTCTTTCTGGAAAATTATGGCTCTATACCAAACTATTAAAAAATCTGCTTTTAAAATCCCAACAGCCTTCTTCTGGAGAAGTATTGCGATGATGTTGATACAATTTCAAATTCTGTTTAAAATATTCAGCCAGCTACATGGCCATTTTATTGAACCCAACTATTTGAGTAAAATTTCCGATTTCCTTGTGAATACTTACTCTCAAGAGTATACAGTCTTCAGGGCTTCCCTGGTGGCACAGTGGTTGAGAGTCCGCCTGCCGATGCAGGGGACGCAGGTTCGTGTCCCGGTCCGGGAAAATCCCACATGCCGTGGAGCGGCTGCGCCCGTGAGCCATGGCCGCTGAGCCTGCGCGTCTGGAGCCTGTGCTCCGCTAAGGGAGAGGCTGCAACAGTGAGAGGCCTGCGTACCGCAAAAAAAAAAAAAAAGAGTATACAGTCTTCATTTTGTTAGGTTTTTATAATGATTTGAAATATATTCATGAATTCACTGAATTTTTTTGTAAAATGTATTCCACCTTCCTTAGATCACTTCTAAATATATGTAAATAATTAAATCATCATATTCTTTTTTTGAGGCTGGATATAATATAAAAGTACCATTTCCTCATGCATGAGTGCATTTTATAACTCTTCTTAACTTTTATAAAATACTTTCACAAAATAAACAGTCTTACTAAACAAATACATGTTACTGCTCAGAAAATCCTCTGAAGTATGTATATTATATATCAGAAGAAACTCTTCTGCCAATCCCTTAAAGCACTATTTGCTACAGCCCAGGAAAGCTGGAATGGTTTCAGGCTTTTTAAATGAAAATATGATTTTAGTACTTGGCCAACATACTTTACCAGTCATTTTCCTCTTGAGCCAGCAAATGTTTATGATCAAGTCAGCTGGTGGAGTTGAAAGGTTCTGAAGCCTGCCAAAGCATGTCGGTTGTTTTATGTTTGAATTCCCCAAGGAAAAGAAAAGTAGGGTATGAGCCAGAAAATACCATCCGCTATCTTCTCTCCCCAGGGCAGTAGCTCTGCTTGGCCATCAGTGAAGCTGCCCATCCTTTACTTTGTAGTCACCTTGTGACTTTTCACATCAGTTGAGCTGTGAGATGTTGGAATGCTTGGAGACCAGGCTGCATGTGCTGGCATGATTGTAGGAAGAAATTGAGATATCTGAGCAGAAGTAATTGTACACCTGTACTGTTGGCAACTGTGTCATAATGACTTCTGCAGTTGCCAAGTTTCATGAATTCAAGTTAGCCAATTAATTTGGCTTCTAGTGTAGAGAAAAATGAACCTGCAATCTAAGCTTTTTGTTATACAAAGAGGAAGAAAAAGCTTATTTTTCTAGATTCTTTTGTATATGTTTCAAATAGCACAGTTGTGTTATATTGTTAACTGAAGCTTGTTTCACCTTCAAAAGATTTTTTTTTGTCTCTCCCTTAGAATTACACTAAATCGAATAAAGTATTGATTATATAATTTTGGGTGTTACCAGAGTGGGGAGAGAACTCATTTGAGATTTTATATGTGTGTGTGTGTGTGTGTGTGTGTGTGTGTGTGTGTGTGCAATTTAAAATAAATCATTGAATTTACATCTTTTTCAAATTGTTAAGAAGACCTGAGCTAATAACAACATTGAATAGAGAACCATTTTCACACCTTTAAATGCAAAAGCAATGAGAACTGTCTCAAAAAATGTGCCGTCTGAGTTGTTCTAAGGGATAAATATGGGCTGTTTGTGTGAAGCATATGCATTTGACTGTGACATGGCCTGGAATTTGTGTAATGAAAGTTAAAGAATGCTTCTTGTCATCTTCATCCTACTGGTTTGTTTGACACGTCCCTGCTATACTTCCTGTCCACCCTCTGCCGCTAATGCTGAAAGAGAAAATGTAACCAAGTCTCTCAAGTCCTTTTAGACATCAGGAGGAGGTAACTAAATAATTACATGTTTATCTCAGCCCAGGTTAACCCTGTAGCAGATATGAATTAATTAAATATCATGTGTCTCGTTTCATATTTATTGACCATTTTACATTTTTCAGATGCCAAGTCATCTAGTCTTCAGTGTTCTCTATAGTTATCAAATATTTCTCATAATAGATTTGAATATTTTTGAACCTGCACTCACAGCCGCTATGAAACTGTGATGTCAAAGACTATAATGTAGATAATTTAAAGAGAATTTTCCATGATAAAAATGTAAATTTTACTCAAATCCATATTGTACAAAACATTTTCTTCCTAGCTGTGTAGATGAGAAGCAAATTAATCTTAGTGTCCTCTTAGTTTTGAAGGTATTACATTTAAATCTTATAAGGGTAACTTAAGAAATTTTTCTATGTCACATCATTGCATATGACTGATAGTGAAAATTTGCACGCAGACAGACATTCCTGAGTGTGAATGTGTAGGCTGTCTCAGTTCTAAGATGGTAGACATTCCTGTTATAAAAAGGGGCAGTAGTGAAAGAAGCTGTAGTTGTCAGACATACGTCACTTTGAGGGAAAGTCACTTTGTGGGCAGCGTAAATTAGGTTTGAGAAAATTTAGACGACTAAAAGGTATACTAATTATCACAGGAATGTTTAAATTACACTATGAAGCATTTCAGCAATTAAGTTTCCTGTGGATTTGAATCACAGTAACATCCAAAAAAGACAGATGCCCGCCTAATGGAGAAATGGAAGCAGTGGCTCTCTAGCAAAGATTAGAGGTGCCTCATTTAATATGTTTCTATATCAGAGAATAATAAACAGCTCATGAAAAAAATACAAGGTGAAGGAAGATGGCTCGTAAAATTTGCATCAGTGAGAGAGAAATGAAGTCTATAGCCCGGTCAGACCTTGAATTCTAAACTCAGACCATTAATTGTTGCAGAGGTACAACCTAGTTAGATAAGAATTACAAAGACACTCTTGTGCCATTTTGGTGGTAACATAAAAGAGCAGAAATTAAGGCAAACACTGCCGTAATGTTTCTATAGGGATCATATTGCCAATGAAAAAGTTGGACAAAGAACTCTATATGTTGAATTCATGAGGCCAGAAGTCTTTTTATTTAACTGTGAATCACCTAAATACCACTTTAAATCCAGGTCGATTGATGTTATCATTAGTTCTTTAAATATCTATGAAACAAATATCCATTGTAAGATATGGAGTGATATGTGGACTACTTTTCTGAGCATAACTGATGTTAGTTGTCTTGGTTTCAGCAGTAATTACTTGGAGGATTCAGCTATCCAGGTAAGTTTTATATGATGTCAAGTCTATGAGGCTTAATGGTTTCCTCTTTAATCCATTCGATTAGCAAAGGCATGAATAAGTATTGTATTATCAGAAAAAGACTGTATCCTAGATTGGACTGGATCGGGAAAATACCCTTTGGCCAAAATTTCTATTTGCAACCCAGAGTGGAAAGCCCTTTCTAAATTCTCTACCCTTTTCAGGGCACTGTTAAATGATGTCATGATAGAGGAGTGGGTGGAAATGCGTCTTAATGAGAATGTCCTTTTGACAGTGAGTTGAACCTGTAGAAACGCATTATTTTAAGAAACCCATTTTGGGAAAAAAAAAAAGTTAAATAAAAAGTAAGATGGAAATCAACTTTAAGGGAAAACCATGGAACAAATTACTCAGCCCTTAGGGCACATTGCATCTTTAGATGTCAATTTGTAAAATGTCTCTGTTAGCAGTTAATAAAACTGAATTTATGACCTATGGGAGAATCAAAAGTGCTTGGTGTATTGCTTTAGTTCATCAGATGAAGTATGATCTCTTGGCATAAGATTAAATTTGAGTATACACTTTTGTTTGATGTGGTTGCTTTCTGTGTGTGTGTGTGTGTGTGTGTGTGTGTCCAAAGTAAAAAGATAGAACTCAAATTTTCTACAAAAGCTTATCTTATACAATTTGTAGAACATTTTGTTTCACTTAAATGAGGAGTGCCATAGTAAAGATATTGTTGTTTGTGAAGGTAATAGTGATAGTTCATACCTTCCATTGCGGAGCACAGGCTCCAGACGCACAGGCTCAGCGGCCATGGCTCACGGGCCCAGCCGCTCCGCGGCACGTGGGATCTTCCCGGACCGGGGCACGAACCCTTGTCCCCTGCATCGGCAGGCGGACTCTCAACCACTACGCCACTAGGGAAGCTCCACCTTACACCTGTTTTTAGCCACTGGAGATATAAGTGACCTTAAAGTGGTCTCCTTTCATTCATTTTTGAACTAAGTCCTTTGTTCCACATTCATGTGCAAACTACAGTGTAATTTCTGTTATTTGAAACATCAGTGTGGTCTGCTCTTAAAGGTTGACATTAAAATGCTTCTGACAGTCTCTAAACCTGAAATGCCACATGGGGCTTTTTTCTTCTGCAGACAGTGAAGGATCAGAATAAGTTAAAAATCATTGGGAGTAACTTCCTTAAGATTTGATGTGATATCTGGCACCAGAATTTAAGACCCAGATTAATTATGACATCGGAACAATGTTGAGTATCTGAGAGCAAGGGTAGAGAGCCACGATTTCCTCTTGTGACTCTCAGGACTGTGGATATAGGTGCTGCTTCTCTGGTGCTTCTCAGGCATCTTAGGTATTGTCTGTTATGGGGCTTAGCGTGTTGGGTTGGCATTATTTGCCTGCCTTGAGTCCTTGAGGGTGGGGATTCTTTCTTTGGATCTTTAAGGTCTACATCAGGGTTTCTCAAGCTTGGTACTGTTGACACTTTGATCCAGATCATTCGTTGATGCAGAGCTGTTTCATGCATTGTAGATTGTTTAGCACCATATCTGGCCTCTATTGACTAGGTGCCAGCACACCCCGCCTACCAGTCGTGACAATCAAAAATGTCTCCAGGGCTTCCCTGGTGGCGCAGTGGTTGAGAGTCCGCCTGCCGATGCAGGGGACGCGGGTTCGTGCCCCGGTCCGGGAAGATCCCGCATGTCGCGGAGCGGCTGGGCCCGTGAGCCATGGCCGCTGGGCCTGCGCGTCCGGAGCCTGTGCTCCACAACGGGAGAGGCCACAGCAGTGAGAGGCCCGCGTACCGACAAAAAAAAAAAAAAAAAGTGTCTCCAGATGAGGACCAGCTCATGGCACATGAGCTGGACCATGGTTCACATTTAGTAAATATTTTCTGAAGCAATAAGTGCAATTATTGACACATCATAAAATGATAACATCTCTACCGGTGAATACAGAAGTTTATTCTGGGTTTGAATGGCTCTGAAAATATTATTTAGTCATGTCAGGGTGGAAAGGCAGCTCCAATTTTCCAACCAATTCTGTTATCTAACTCTCAGTAAATTTGGGTGACTTTCCCTATAGTGTCCCCCACTGCCCTCCCATTCCCTCAAGTCTCTGCTTGAGGACTTATAGCTGTGCAATGCCGGCAGACTGCTGACAGCGAGTCATGTCGCTGTGTAGACATCTCCAGCTCATTTTGACTTGAGAAGTGGTGGAATACATTACAATCAGATACAGAGCCATGCATACACACCCTCACAGCCAGCAGAGGTGGAAGAAACTAGATATTGGCAGAGCGAAGGTAACGCTCCTACTTCAGTTATAGTAACACTGTATGAAGCTTCGTATCTAAGGGGTCAGTATATAGTTATAAGAATCTCATCTTCACCTTTCAACTGCATGACTTGGGATAATTCTGCTGAGTTCTCTGACCTGCTGTTTTCTCACTGATAAAAGAACAGTAGGATCTCCCTCCTCTGACCCTGTTTTGCGTCTCTGCTATGCGATTCCCTCTTACTCTCAACATTCCATATTGGAATACTCATCGCTTGGTTATAATTATTTTTTCCTTTGCTTGCACTCTTGCTGGCCTGTAAGGTGTGTAAGGGGCGGGCTCATATCTCTCTCATTCACCAGAGTTTGGGTCACAATGCCAGTGCATGTTTTTCCTGAAATAAAGGCATGAAAGTGCTTTGTAATAGCATAAGCTGTAAAAATGTTAGTAGTTGTCATTTATTCATTCAGTAGATGTTTAATGAGCACCTGCTTTTCAAAGCCAAGTTGGGGCACTCTCTAGATCCAGAAATACATATAGCAGGGAATAGATGAAAGTGCCTGCCTTCATGGAGCTTGCATTCTAGTGGGTCATGCAGTCAATAAGAACTGAAACCTCTGTTAATCATCTCTCTACTTACCTACCTAACTGCCTACCTATCTCCCTAACTTCTGATAGTTGTAAATGGGTAAGTGCTATGCAAAAAAATATAGCAAGATGAGATGAGAGCGATGGAGGGAACTGTTTTATAGAGAGTGGCAAGGGAAGGCTTCTCAGGAAATAATTAACATTGTAATTTTTATCATTATCATAATTAATATTATCATCAAGGGGATGCTATTAGCCTTTCATTGGGAGAACTTGTACTTTGATTCATCTTCCTAGGAGTGATGCTGAAATATTCATGTTCTCTGACCTGGTTCCCCCTGAGACCAACAGTAGGAAATGGGGTTGGGGGTAGATCTTACCACTTTGAAATGGAGATTTTGAGCATAGAGTGAATCAAACTTGTGGCCTTAATCAGCCAGTCTGCCTAAGAGGCCCTCTATAAGGAAGCTTTACCTCTAAATTTAGAAGTAAATTTATATACTATTTGTTTCCTAACCGCCGCCCCCGCCCCCCATTATTTTTCTCTCTGTTGGTATAAAGAAGGCAACTTCAGTGAGCCACTTCAAATCCTTTTTAATCTCTTCTTCTAGAAAGGTTTCTCAACCTTGGCACTCTTGACATTTGGAGCCAGGTAATTCTTTGCTGTGGGTGGCTGTTGGGTATATTCTAGGATGTTCAGCAGTATCTCTGACCTGTACCCACTAGAGCCCTCTCTCTAGTTGTAACAGTCGAAAATGTCTGTGGACATTGCCAAATGTCCCCTGAGAAACAGAGTCAGCCCCAGCTGAAAACTGCTCCGTTTTAGGAACCTTCTCAGTCTTTCCAACTGTTGTATATAGGAGGCACTGTATATAGGAGGCACTATATACAACAGTTGGAGGTACTATATACAAGGGCTTTTGCTGCCCCACTCGTGTTTGCTTGTGCAGCACCACGGGCTCCTTTCTCTTCTCCCATCATTTGAATCCTGCCCGTCCTTTAAGACTCAGCTAGAACTTGACCTCCTGCGTAAAGCCTCCTCTATGCACTGTAGCCTGTTCCCCCTCTTCTACTTCCGAATTCCTGTTCTGAAGCTTGTCTATTTGATCGTTCCCATCTTCATCCATTAGCTGAGCCCACTGTTGTTTATTGACAGGTTTACATCTTTTAATCTCAACTAGATTATGAATTCTTTGAAAGGACCATGCCTTAGTCACCTGTGTATCTTCATGAGCATCTAGAAAAAGCCCCCACCAAGAACCCCATCTTTAACCTGGAGAAGTGATAGATAACATCACTGGTATTGTCTTTATAACAATCAAGCATTTTGGAAAATTCTTTTTTGTAAAACTAACATCTAATGCCAGTGGAGGTTCAGTAACTGATACTGGAGGGACTGAGCTTATAGAACTACTTGTTCTGAAGGAAGATGTTAACCCAGGGTGATCTAGAGTTTGGAGAGTCAGACACTGTAAGTAATGGTCTTCCACCTCAGCAGCAAGGCTCCACCTAATTTAGCTCTTTATGCAAAAGATGGTTACGTAACCACTTAGGACCCTGAAGTAGATCATTATTGGTAACAAGGTAATAAGGTCCTTTGAGGGGAATATATGGAAAGGGTCATCCATTCAGGTAAATCGCGCGTGTGTCTTTCCAGAAGTTGATGCTTTGGATTAACTTTTGAAGGGAAGGTTCATAGATGTCACTGGAAGAAAAGCCTGCACGTTCAATTCTTTCTCTGTCTGAACACAACTTGTTATTCAGAGGGTATCAGTTTGTTCAGTAAATTCAGTACTCATGTGGCATTCAGGTAATTATTGAACGTTGGCAAACCAAATTCAAGGTCTCTGTAATGACATTTGAGAAGTATAGGACAACCACAGCTTTCTAACATCACCTGCTAGCACTTCATGTCTCCTTATGTGTTTCTTCCGCTTACGTCGTGATCGATAGCCCTCCCTCTGCTTTCAGGTGTACATTTCACAGACTGCGTAGGGGTTTCTGAGACACAGCCCTATCTCAGACTTCTCACAAATAAATTCTTTTAAATTGTCAAGCGAACCGAATTATTTCCAAATATAACAACTGGATATAAACTGTCTGTGGTCTAGACTTACCTGTGAAATGCCCACGTGGTGAAGGAGGCCATACCCACTCAGATTCATTTTAGCCGTTCAGGATCCTTCTGTATAAAACAAATATTTACTAAATTCATTGTGAGGGTACAGTAAGGGGCTAGGTTATAACATACGGATTATTTTATGTGCTAGCTGATCCACATGGAACAATTCAATAAATCCTAATCACAAGCTTTTGTGAGGTTTCCCTTTAGAGGATCCGCCTTTGGGGTACTTGTCGTTTCACAGAACCTTCTTTAAGATCTTTCCGCAGCCCGACTCTCCACCTCCCTCTGAGAGGGCTCTGGGGGCCAGGCTGGTGTGTGTGTGACTTGCTGCCCCTAGGACAGAGATGGGCACTCAGGTGCTCTCCTGGGAATTAGAAATTACGATTCACAGAAACTAGTCAGCCTCTTCTAGTAACTAAATGTTAACCCGGGGGTCATGGGGGGCCACAGTTCATCAGGTTCCTGTTGGGGAAGCAGAGGATGTAGAGGAGAAAGTAAAGCAGTGGTCAGGAATCAGAGCCTTTGGAAGAGTAATTGCTTCCCACCAGCTTTCTGGTTCCTGCTTCCCTTCCCTGGGGAGACCTGTCTTGCATGTCCTGTCAGCAGGTTCCGTGTCATCATCCTCATTCTGAAAACAGTCGTCTTCTTTTGCTTGGGCTGGTTGACTGGGTTTCTGCCAGCCACAGAGCCTTGAAAGAAATTATTTCCTCTGTTTTCCTAATGAGAAAAGTGAAGCTCAAAGAACGTAGTAACTCACCCAGAGCCGTGCAGCTCGGATGTGGCTGAGTCGGGATTCAAGCCCTGTGCTCAGTATTCACGTGTCACTGCATGTACTTTCGTGGTCCTGGTTTCCATCAGCACAGGCTAGTGTGGCTGTAAATAATTTTGCAGGATAGATGTGCTGTGAGTGGTCTTGGGATCGGCCCGTTGAGCGACGGTGGTCCTTACTGTGGTGCTGCTGTGCCTGCGTCCAGCTGGACCCTTTGCTTAGGATATGTCTCCACTCCTGCAGGCCAGGATTGACAGCTGTCTTTGCTGTTTTTCCACAACAGCTTAGAGCCATGCCTGCTTTCTTAAAGCCAGTCATTCCCTCAGCTTAGGGTTTTCAAGGATTTTCAGCCCTGGAGTACTTTTTTTTGGTCCATAAAAATGTAAACGGCTGTCTTAGTCTGCTCAGGCCGCTATAACAAAATACCCATAGACTGGGTGGCTTAAACAACAGGCATTTATTCCTTACAGCTCTGGAGGCTGGGAAGTCTGAGATCAAGGAGCCAGTGTGTTTGAGTTCTGGTGAGGGCCAGCTTCCTGGCTGGTGAGTGGCTGCCTTCTGTCTGTATCCTCATGTGACAAGGGGGGATGGGGGGTGTGGGGAAAGGGTGAGAGAGACAGAGCCAGAGAGAGGGAGAGGGAGAGAGAGAATGCTCACTGGTCTCTTCCTTTAAGGGCACTGATCCCATCATGAAGTCCCCATCCTTATGACCTCATCTAACCCTAATTCCCTCCCCAAATCCCTCTTCCTAATATTATCACATTGAGGATTTGGGTTTCAACATAGGAATTTTAGGGAGGTCACAAACATTCAGTTCATATCAGTGCCCTGGCCTGGAAATGTTCTCTATCCAGCAAGGGAGAGTATATTCCCTAATTAATTGCCATTTAACGCTCTCATTAATTTACAGGAAAACATACCACACAAATACTTATACACTGCCACCACATCCAGCTCTCCGATGCTCTGCTCAGGCTTCTCTGGTCCTCCTTTACTGCTCCCCATCCAGGCTGCTTCACATCTGCCTCTCCCTCATCTGCTCCCTCAGGGCTTTAGCTGATTTTCATGGTCATGACAACAAGGGCTGCCCTGACCCAACCGGGACCTGCCCTGGTCAGTTCATCACAGTCATTCAGAGAGGTTGGCCCCCCATGATCAGACCTCTGCCTCCCTCAGACCTCATCTCAAGCCATTTTCTCCTTGCTTTCTGTGCCGTAGTCTCACTAGATATCTTCTATGTCCTTACCTACTTCATGCTCTTACTTCTTGTCTCTGGAGCTGTGACCACACCGTTCTCTCAGCCTGGAGCACTTCACCTGCCTAACTCCTCACATTTCCAGGCTCAGTGTTACCTGCACTCCCTCAGAGAGGCCTTTTCTGACTCCTGGGCTTGATTCTGTTCCCTTGAATCCACTTTTATCTTCTACTTTGTCTATCATATCACCACTGCTTATTAAAATTACTTTTAAAGTCTCTGTTTCCCTTATTAAACTATGAGCTCCCATGGGCAGTGACCATATGTCTTGCTCACTCCTGTATACCCAGCATCTATCACAGATAGGAGTACAGCATCATAATGATGATAACTGAAGTAGAGGATGTCAGTCTCATTCTAAGAACCGGGTATCCAAGAAATGTGGCCTTTATTTATTGCTACGAGTCAACATATTTTTTAATTCTGAGTTACTCTGGTGGACTATTAGGAAATTCAACTTGGTTAGACTTGGCTGTGCCGTAACATTGGAAATTTTCTAGTTATCCCTTATCTCTCATGTGTCCACAGAGGTTACTGCTGAGACATCCATTGTTTCTGCAGCTTTCTGGTGCTTCAGTGTCATGAATGGCGCTGGAAATCATTGGTGAGGATGGATACCTCAAGGCCTTCCCAGCCGCCTCCCTTGACATCCCATATTTCATATGAAATTCCATATGAACTTCATTCTTCCTTTGTCATGCCATATTTCATTCCTTGAAGGTAATTTTTGCCTCCCTGGGTACAGTCAGTGTCATAAGAGCTGAGCCCTGATTATTCTAGAATCCAAGACCTCTCTTGTACCATTACTCGTACTTTAAAGTTTCTTTCTAATTTCAGGAAACCTGTCTTTGCCTCCTGCTTCTCTGACTCTTTATCTCTCCCTAACACCAGCCACTCTCTTTTTCTTTCCAAAGTAGACTTCGGTGTCCTGTAAAGTTCAGAATCTAAACTCGTGGCACAACCATCAGTTCCCCTTCCCTTGAGATCAGGGAGGGCTTAATCATCAAAACCGCCCGGCAAATGAAGAGAAGTGGAAATATTTGTGTTCCTTTCTCCTAGCACAGTAGTGAATGGTAAAACGAAGGAATTAAATGTGCATAATAAAGGAGCCCAAGTGTTCATATTCTGCTACTGTAGCGTTTGTTGAATGCTTACTATGTGTCAGACACTCTGCTAAATGCTTTACGTAGAAAATCACATGTCATCCTCACAAGGACGCTTTGAGGTAGGCAATAATCTCATATGTGAGGATACAGGCTCAGAATGGTTAAGTCATGTCCTAAAGTCACTGAAGGGGATTCCTGCTCAGCCAGACACACCTCAGAGCCTGCAGTATTACCTCTGCTGCTGTTTCCCTTCCAAAGACTGATAAAGATTTGTTGAATGAACAACTAGATAAAAGAGACCCTTGAGAGTTTTCCTAACCACCTAATAATAAAAATGAATTTTTACCAGCAGCTTTTTGCAAGCAGGTAGCCCTAGTTTTATTTCCTAAAGAATAACAACACATAGGAGAGTCTCAGGGTATAGAAGAATATAGTATCCAGGAGACTTTGGGAGACGTTTTTGACAAACGTCACCATCTCTCTCGAACTACACCTTTTAGAGAGCTTCAATTTTGCCCTCTTTTTGGAATGAGGGTGCATGTACTCTTACTCACCTCCATGCTAAGTTGGACAAACGTTGACATCTGAGTGTGAAACGCTGTCACTAGTCCACCCACCTTTCTGGGAAAACTGATCTGCGAGGCTCCTGGCAGGGAGAATGGCCATAGTTATTTCTCTCTTTATATCTGTTGATTCTCATGGGAATCACCAAGGTTTATTTCCTTAAGACAACTCTCTGTACTTACACAAGGAGACATCCTCTGAGAATATTAAGTGGTATACGAAGAGTGTCTAGACATGTTAATGTACCTTCATGTCGTCCTGCCGTGTGAATTAGACCACAGTTCTATAGACAGCCTTCTTAAATCGGAAACCACTGGTGTTTCGTATCAGCCTCTGTATTAATCAAAGACAGAGTGTAAAGACTTTTGCATTTGCTCCTAAATCTTGAGATTGATATGAAAGATAGTGCCAGTTTACAGTCCTTTCTCCAAGATGCCTGGGGCCAGATGTTTTTCAAAATGCAGATGTTCTGAAAATGTAATAGAGCGCATGTACACTTTATGTCACAATCCCCTCACCCAGTGCACTGTACCACCCAACCAGAGTGATGTTTCCACAGCAGAATATGACTGTTCACTTCAGGCGGCACTTCCCATCAGATTTTACTGCCAAATTCGAAGATCAGGTGTGGCCCTCAGATGAGTTGCCAAATCATTTCTTTTCACAGCTTTCTGTACTGTTAGCATGTGGCTGAGAGACTGTGGACTTGTAGTATAACCAAAAAAATGTAATAGTAACTTGAGGCAAAACTGGAGTTGAAAGAGAAGGCTCTGTGTGTTTTCTGTCTGTCTGTCTCTTTTTGTAAGAAAAAATTAATTATTAGCAGGGATGGAACCAATTTGGGGAAGAACTTAGAAGAGAGACACATACATTTGAGAGAAAAGGAGGGCCAGGATGGCCAACTCTTATGCAGGAGGGGGAGAGTGTGGGCAAACGGCTGGCTTGTATGATGTGAACCGAGGCAGGACATGGAGGTCAGCTCTGGTACCCTCGTCCTCCGTTATCACAGGGGCCTGGTGTTATCTCAGTGTTAGAGGGGCAACCTTTGGGCTGGAAGGGGCAGATGCTGATGTGTGAGTCAGACTGTCAAGTGGAAGAGCAAAGCAGAGGAGGCAGCTGAAGTGTAGATTCCTGGTTCTCAAACTTTTGACTTCAGGGCATCCCTTACGTTCTGTCAATTGTACAGGCCTTATTAGTCCCTCAGGTGTTGTGGGCCCTTCTCCACTCGGTGCAATACGACGTCTTACCCCGTAAGACGCTTCTGTGGCTTTTTCACTTCTAGTTTGAAACGCTGCAGAAAACTCTTTTTAACTTCTAAATATCTCATCAGAAAGGTATATCCAATTCCTTTTTCTTTAAATCCTGAGAAGTGGATTAAAAATTAATGCTGCATTTTAGCTTGCACTTTTATAAATATATTTCCAAAGTTTCTGGTGTATGAGACTCAACAAGAGAAATTATCAACATCTATGAGGCCGAAGAGATTTTCTGTCTTATTTTCATCCTAACTTTCTTTGGAGTAGATTCTCCCCTTTCTTCAGTCAAGAGCTCTGATCTTTTCCAACATCTTTAGATGTAGATCTCTGTTGCTGTGCATTGAGAAAGTGAGTCTTCAGAGTTCTCTCTTTTTTAAAAAAAACAGCAATCTGTCCTTAAACTGTAAGGAAAATGCATTATAAATGCATTTTATTTCACTTTAGAATAAAATATTATTAAATTCAAATTATAGCACGCAGATAAAATGTTAAGCTTTGGAAAAATTTCAAAAAATATTTTAAAATATTGTAAAATAAGGCAACACAGTATACTTACCTCTTATTGTGTTTCCATGTAGGCAGAAGAACATTTTTAAGATCTCAAAACAATGATTTATTGGTAGGTAATGAGGTTACAAAGATGATAGCAGGTAGAACCAAAGAAATGTCATAAGAGCACAGTAGTAGTACTGAAAACAAGCTGAGTTCATCTCTGGAAATGTATATAGCTATACTCTAAACATTGAAAAAATTTGGAAACATACAAGGATGCATAAGCACTCATTTATGCTCTCAGGGTGGGTGATGCTGTCATCAAACAAAATATAGCTTCTAGAAGACTCCATTGTATACTTAAAAGTGCAGGTTACAAAGTTGCAGGGAATTCATGGATAAGCAAGAGGCTTAGCCTATAGAGCAAGAAAGCAAATAAAATAGTATTTATTATTTTAGTAAGCTCAAACATGTACTATTTGGATAAGTGAGATGGCTCAATATTTACCATTATTGCTAAATAAGGCAATAATTAGTATTAAAAATTAACATAACATAAATTAACGTAAGTATGATGTTATTGTTATCTGACTTTCCGTTTATTCTTTCCAATATTTTATTTCTATTCGATTCTCTTTTTGTTTGTCCTGTTTGTGAATTATTGACAGTTTTCTCTTATTGTGTACAATACTGAATGCAGACTCTTTTCTCTGCAAACTTACTGCTTTTTCTGTTCCCAGTACTTTGCCTTCCCATAACCTCAGTGGACTAAAGATTTTAGTCACAAGCTCTATTCTTCTCTCTACTTCTGCCCTGCCCCTGCCCCCCTCCAGCAAGCCGCTAAATACTTTAATAATTTTTATGAAATAACTCTCAAATATATTCTCATTACAGTTTCAATTCCCTCATTGTATCCCCCATCTAACACCTTCCAGTCCATCCTCCAGCCACTCCCAGTGTGACATCTTCTCCAGGGAGCCATTCCCGACACTTGGCACCTCCTGCCATTCTAACCAGTGCCCAATCCTCTGTGCTGTGTATCATCCTGCCCACACCTCTGTCCAGGAGTTACCCTGTTTTTCTCTAATTGTTGATTTATTTGATTCTTTGCACCACTGAACTGAAAACTCTTCTTTATGTCTCCAATTTCAGCACAATACTTGGTACTCGATATATACTTGATGAATAAATGAAAGGGATGCCTATGTGTTCTGATCACCTTCTGCTGAAAAATCCTTTTCTGTGGCTTTGTTACCCACAGAATACCTTGCAGCTGCTGTGTGCGACAAAGCAAGCCTTTATAATCTGTCCTTGACAGTGTTTCTAGCATGCTGCTGAATTATTTTGCAGCCCTCTTTGGACTTTTCTAATTCTTTGCCTTTGCACATGCATTTTCTCGGTGTAGACTGTATTACCCTGCATCTTCCCACCCCAATGCCATGCGTTTGGCCAGGTCCTTTCCACCTGGTAAACTTTCATACATCTTGCAAACCCGCCATAAATGACATATTTCTGTGAAGCCTTATAATTCTTCGTACGTTTCTTCACCAAATGCACTTATATGATTGTATTATGAACATCATTAAGTTATTATTTGTTGTGTCCTTAGAGCCTAGCTCAGGGCCTGGCGTCTATCAGATGCTCTGTAAATATGGTCTGATTAAATGACTGTGTCCTGAGTTAATGGAATAGTACAGAGATAAAAGTATAGGTTTTTGGAGACAGAAAAACAGATTTAGTTTGAATACTGGTTCTGATTGTCACCTGCTGTGTGACCTTAGGCTAGCTACTTAATAGCTCACATCCTCAGTTTACCTGTCTGGAAAATGGTAATAATTCACACCCAGTAAGTGTATGAGGATTAAGTTAGGGAGTATGAAATTGCCAGCCGCAGAACTGGGAACAGATAGTTGCCCAATGAAATGCTGCTGTTATTATTAGCAATGGAAATCTTGCAGAAGGCAAGATCATTTACAGTGAGGTTGTATCTCTAGGAGGTGTGGTTTTACCTGGACTTTAATGGAGGAATGAGACCCTAATAAAAGTAAATGGGTTAAAAAAAAAAAGTAAATGGGATTTATGTCAAGTCTTAACTTGAAAAGATACATGCACTTCAACGTTCACAGCAGCACTCTTCACAATGACCAAGACATGGAAGCAACCTAAGTGTCCATCGATGGATGAATGAATAACAATGTGGTATATTTATACAATGGAATATTACTCAGCCATAGAAAAGAATGAAATAATGCCATTTGCAGCAACATGGATGGAACTAGAGATTATGATACTAAGTGAGTCAGACAGAGAAAGGCAAATATCATGTATCACTTACATGTGGAATCTAAAAAAAGATACAACTGAACTCATTTACAAAATAGCAGTAGACTCACAGACACAAAAAACAAACTTATGGTTACCAAAGGGGAAAGGGCGGGGAGGGATAAAATAGGAGTTTGGGGTTAACATATACACACTACTGTATGTAAAATAGATAACCAACAAGGACTTACTGTATAGCACAGGGAACTCCACTCAATATTTTGTAATAACCTATAAGGGAAATGCATCTGAAAAAGAATAGATTTATACATATGTGTGTGTATATATATAGGAATTACTTTGCTGTATATCTGAAACTAACACAACATTGTAAATCGTAAATCAGCTATACTTCAATTTCAAAAAATAAAGACAAAAAAATTTTTTTTTTTAAGTAAAGGGAACTGGTGTAGACAGAGGGACAGCCTGAGCAAAGCTATGGGGGTCAACCAGGCGGGATTCTGAAGGAAGGAAGCAAGTTAAACCAACATGAGTGGAGGGTGGAGGCACATAAAGCCAGCAGGCAGAAAGGTCCAGATGGTGGGGGATCTTGCTCAATAGAATGAGGGTCTGTTGACTTCTTTCCGGAACTGATCAGCTGCTGCAATCCCTTTAGACCATTGTTCCTGGTGATTTTCTCGCAGTGTGATCTGTTACTGTCCATTTAAAAGGCACTTAGGGCACCCAAGGCCCCACCGTTGGGAACACACATAAGCAGAAGAGCACATGAAGCTGTGCCAGGCTCCCCATTATTTCCTGGAGAATCTAACCACAGTGGTCACCAAGGAGAGCAGAGCCCCTGAACCCTGCACATCCCTCTCTAGCGGTCCATTAACAGAGACCATCCCCCCGCCCCATTTCCCATGGTCCTTCTGTGTGGTGGGCAGCCAGTGCTCGGAGGAGTCACAATTACATTTCATCTTCCAATGTCATCTGTCAGCTTGTCAAAGACAGGGACCTTCTGAGCTGAGTGTCAGCTTCTTGTAAACGTGTGTCATCAGCGCTCATCATGCTAAACTCCATTGTTGATGCAGAAATAGGGGTTGGTGGGGAAAGCTGTAATCTAAAATAATTCACTTTTATTTATCTTATTCATGTTTTTCAAACATGTGAGTTTAAGGAGGAAAGGCACATCTTGTCTAGGAGACAACATCCTGTTAGCTGGCTGAGGAACTGTCTAGAGAACAATGCCTCTCTATAAGCAGTTTGTCACACTGGTTAGTTTTTTAATACCATGGAGGTTTCATTACCTCTTTTGGAACTGCAGAGTATTTAGAGCAGAAATGTGTGTTTCTTTGCAGGAAGCGTGCTTTCTGGGAGTAGTATTGTGTGGCCATTTTCCTCTCTAATGCCTCAAATTTGGCTCTGTTTTTAGCCATTCTAGCCCCAAAAGAGGATCTAGAGCCACTCTGTGTAATACTTTGGCCACTAGCTACACGTGTGGCTATTGTGTACTTGAAATGTGGCAAGAGTGACTAAAGATGGAATTTTTTTAAGTTTAATTAATTTTTAAAATTAAAAAAATGATATTTGAGTTATTGAAAGATTTTCAGTTATTGCAGAGCCTCGGTTATGTGAATCTACTTTTATTAAAATTAAACTTTTTATTTTGTAGATTTACATGCAAGTGTAAGAAATAGGACAGAGAAATCCCGTCTCCTTTACCCAGTTTCTCCAATGATAACATCTTGCAAAATTGTAGCACCAGATCCATAAGCAGGATATTGACAATGATGTAGATTCAGAGCACTTCCATTACCACACGGGTCCCTCACGTGCCCTTTTATACTTTTCTAGTCGCACCCACATCTCTCCACACCTCCCCCAGCCCTGACCCTGGCAACCACGAATCTGTTCTTCATTTCTATAATTTTGTCATTCCAAGAATGCTGTAGAAATGGAATCACATACTAAGCATTTTTCGAGCCTGGGTTCTTTCACTTAATTCATTTGAGAGTCACCCATATTGTTCCATATTTCAATAGCTAGCTCCTTTTTATTGCTAAGTAATAGTTCATGGTTTGGTTGTGTCACTGTTTGCATAACCACTGACCTGCTGAAAGACATCTGCAGTTTTTCCAGTTTCAGGCTATTATGACTAAAGCTATCACAAACATTTGCATACTGGTTTTTGTGTGAACATGTTTTTATTTAACTGGGATAAATACCCAGGAGTGCAAGGCCATATCGTGGTGTAGGTGCATGTTAGTTTTATAAGAAATTTCCAGATTGTTTTCAGGGTCACCGTACCGTTTTGCATGTCTACCAGCATTGTATGCGTGAGCCGGTTTCTCTGCATCTTGGCCAGCATTTAGTGTTGTCACTATTTTTTGTTTTGTCCATTCTGCTAGGTGTGTAGTGTGAATCTACTTTTTCAACTGTAAATTTTATGAAGTCTCCGTAGAGATCAAGTATTTGTAAGGAAAATGGAGCAGCCAAAGTGAAATGTGCTTAAGTATGCAGTCCACCCTGAACTTTGCAGACTCTCTACTCAAAATAATGTAAAATAGCTCAACAGCTTTTTATATTAATAACATGTTGAAACGATTATAGGATACATTGGCTTCGATAAGGTATATTTTTGTAATCGATTGAACCTGTTTCTTTTTTGGAATGTGGCTACTAGAAAATGTAAAATTACAAGGTGGCTTACGCCATGTTTTTACTGGACAATGCTGGTCTAGACTGATTGGATCACAGAGCCCACCTGGGCCTCTCGACAGAGGGCCTTGTTTTATTTATTGCAGGAGTCAGCAGACATGTTCTGCGAAAGGCCAGCAGGTAAATATTTTAGACACTGTGTGTCATGAAGTTACATAAGCTTTATGTTCTCAGAGACCACCTGGTGGGAACCAGTGCCGTATTGGGAGCTGCCATTCAGGGTTGGGACTACAGAGAGAACAGCTGTCCTGTGGGACCAAACTCTGGAAGAAGTCCAGTAGCTGCCAGAGTTTCCCCCTTCCTTCTGCATCTCTAGTCTTCTACAGGTGCCTGACAGTGGGTAGTCCTACATCGGGAAGGGCATCTGTGAAATGTGGTGCCCCCCAACGCACAGCAGAGCCTGGGAAGTGTGGGGAAGGCACCTCAGAGCAATGCCTTTTCAGTCCGCGGATTAAACCTAAATTTAAAGGGAAGTAAGGAGCTTTGAGCTAGCCTGGTGGCCAAGAACAGCATTTTGTGCAGCCTATCTCCTTCCTCTGCGTGCACTGTTTTTTAGTAGTTTTACTCTTTAATCCCTCAGGGAAGATGCTTAGTCAAGAAAGAATAAGATGAACGGCCCGGGAACAAAGTCTTCAGATGGAATTACCAGTTCTGTCAGTAACTCATCAGGAGCATGGGAGATGTGATGGCAGTGATGGAATGTGAGCTGGAATTTTTTAAGCTGGAGGCAGTTCTTCCCTCTGGGTAGGAGCCACCCATGTAATATGAGATTGGAAAATAGGAAAACAGAATTTCACTCCAAATCCAACTAATGGACAAGACATTTTCTTTTTTTTCCTCTCTCCCAGTTTTTTTTTTTTTTTCCTTCTTCTTTTACTACCTGAAATAAGGTAAAATCTCAATTTTGCTTCGATCTGTTCCTGAGTTCCAAGAACTGGGTTTGAAAGTGTAAAGGCAAAGGCCATTGAGGACATGTTCATTCATCTTTGAAATGACATCCATCCGTTGAAAATTCCCTTCTTTTGTCCCCATTGTATCCTGTATGGATGTTTTCCAGACGTCAGTAACATTCACTTATTTGTCTTTGTTTTAAGAGAGAAACTCCTTTCCCTTCTCTCTGTATTTCTGTGTAGGTAGCATTTCCTGAACTCCTGATCTGTTGCCTCACTCTTCTCAGGACAGACTTTACCGACTGGAGGTGGAGTTTGGGGGAATAATCTAAGTATGTGTGGCTCAGGCCCTTCTGGGCTTGTTTCTCAGAAAGCATGCATTGACGATGTGTTCCAGGTTCTGTGTTTATGGACTTCCCTACAGTGTCGGCATGTTTTTGTTCAGAGCTGCCTGTGACAGGGAAGGAAGTGGGGCTTAGAATTAGTCAGGGTACTTAGTTGAGGGTCTAAATTTGTATTCTCTAATCAGCATCGTCCTTTATACAAGTGATATTTACATCTCCATACAGTTGCTCCCTGGATTTTTTTCTCAGTCGATTTCAAATTTAGGAGGAGAAGGGAGATGTGATATATTTATTTAAAACCTCCAAAAGTAAGCAGCCCTCTCTTATTATAATAGGGGTGACCTGGAAGCAAAACAAGCATGTATAAGCATACTTGTATTCAAAGTTGATATTTAATACATAACCTGTGGCAGGCACTCTGATAAAAATACACACACAATTTCTAGTTTTCTCATACCTAATCAACTGAATATTCCCTCAATGTTTCACATCTCAGTAAAGAACACCACCATCCACTTAGCTTTTCAGGTCAAAAATAAAAGTATCATTGGCTTTTCATTTTTTCTTCCTCCATAATATCTGATCTATGGATATTATCTTCACCCACAATATCCATATTCAAGCTATTTCAGCTCTAGCTTCAAGATACAGCCCAACCTGCTACATCGCACCATCAACACCACCACCCTTTCAGAATCCACCATCCCCCCAGGCCTAGTCCTGCAGTAGCCTCCTGTCTGATCTCATCCTTCCCTCTTGCCTCCCTAAAGCCATTCTCCATGTAGCCGGAAGAATGAACTACATCATTTATGTCATCCTTTAGCTTAAAACCTTCCAAAAGTTTCCTGTTAGACTTAAAATCTATCTAATCTTCTCACCAAGCCAGTAAGACCCAAATACCAGCTAGCCCTGTCTCGCTCCCTTTTCTCTCTCTGTGTCTTCCACACGGGTCTTTTTGTTCCTCCTTAAAACTGTAAAATTGGTTTATACCTTAAAAGTTTTATGTGGTATAATTTTTGCCCCAAATGCTTGTCCCGTAGATATTGCCAGACTATTCCTTTTTCAACTAAAATGTAACTTCTTCAGAGAGACCTTCTCTAATCTTCATGTTTCAGTAAGTCGCCCCAACTAATTGGGATATAGTTCCATCCATCACCCTGTTTTGTTTTGTTTTTTTCCTAGAACGTCACTCTTTGGAATCTTATGTGTGGATGGTGAATGATTTAGGGTAGGCTAAGTGGTAGTAATAAAGAGATCCCCCAATAATATCCTAGTTCTAACACTACAGAAGTTAATTTATTGCTCGCATAATAGTTGAAGGTGAGTGTTCCTGTTTGGCTGACCATTCTGCTTCCTGTGAGGCTTCAGGGACCCAGAGGCCTCTCATCTGGAAGCTCTGCTAATTCTCCCAAGCCTGAAGTCAGCAGAAGGGGAAAATGAGTGTGTGGGAAGCATGCTCACTTCCTAAAATGGTTGGCCCAGAACTGGCCCATATCACTTCTGTTCAGATTATTTTGGTGATAACTAGTCACATGGCCTTACCTACTTGCAGGGCGGTGGAGGTGATGACATTGAGTTCCTAACTGGCAAGCTGCTCACCACCAAAAATTATACTACGGAAGGAGAGATGCAGATTTTCTTGGTCATTTGACATGTCTGCCACACCTGCTCCTCTGAACATAAATTTCTTTGCATGGCCTTTTTGTTTTTTTTCTTTCCACCTAGAGCATAACTCACGTCCTCTCCAAGCCAGACAACCCAGACCCCCTTTCAGATACTACATCCATCTCAACGTCCAGAATCTCTGAGTCATGCTCAGTTCTTTCCATCAAGTCCTGATATGGTTCCTCATGTTCTGATGACTTAATTGAAAGATGAGCTACTATTCTCCCACCCCTAAATAAATGGTAGAACAGGGACAATATGTGTACACCACAAGTCCCATTCAGTAAAGGGAAGATTGAGGAGCACACAGAGTCAATAGTCCAGAACAATGACAGAGTCTTTGGGACAGGGATTTTGAAGACTCTGCTTTTCCAGTGAAGGAAGTTCCCTGGTTAGAACCTAGACTGCATTTAGGAGGAACTCCCTTCTCCATTGTTCTCTGTGGTTCTTTGCTTTGCCTTCTCAGAAGCTCTTCCTTGCTCAGTTTCTTCCCTGGTCACATCTGCAGTGAGCTTTGGGAGTTGATCTTCCTTAGAGTCAGTGCAATATTTGCAACTTGCTTCTTGCTCATGGGAGACCTTTGGGAGATCAAGGATTGCTTTAAGGATTTGAGAATCCAAGGCTTTTTAAAGGCTAAACTCATGGTTTCTTTGGCAATAAAGTTCCCTCAAAACTTATTAGCCTTTAAATCTATTTGCTTTTGATCAGCGTTGTGTGTCTGTTTCCCTATCCATGGTTTTTTTTTCCTATATATGCTTTTTAAAACTGCTTTGGTTCTTTGCTTCCTCAAACCCATGCCTCTCACCCTTGGTCTTATGACAGCCTCCTGAAACAATATGTATTCATTGGAAAACAACACTCATAATCATATTTTTGTTTCTAGTGGAGTCTATTTGTTTAAATTAGAAATTTTAATAAGCATTTGTCCTCGTTTTTTATTTTCATCTCCTCATATTTATGGTCATTGATCATTTGTCTCTCCATCCCAGCAAGTCCTTTAGTTTCTGTTTACTAAGCAGTCACCTTTCCCCTGAGCTTTTTAGTTTTTTATAGTACATTGGAAAAAGCAGTAACTATAACCCAATACAAACTAATACTCAGAAGTAGTGCTCCTTGGAGCTGTAGGCTAAGTAGATGCTTGGTCAGCCTTCCCAGCTGTTGTAGGCAACAGTGTTCTCGAGTATTCTGTAACTGTGTATTGTGGATCTTCATATTTCTAGCCTATGATATCTGTTCCGTGCCACTCAGTGCTTGACCATTACATCAATGCCACGTGTTTAGGTTATTTTCATGGCAGCACCCAAATCGAATCACCACGTTCTATATTCTTTAGGATGGTGCTAGCGGCTTTAACAAACAGACCTCGCATTGTAATGCCTTAGCCCATAGATGGCTATTATCACTCACAGAGCAGTCCAGGATATGTCTTCCTGGTTGGCAAGCATCTTTCCTCCAAGTAGTGATTTAGAAACTCAGGCAGATTCCCTGTGAAAGCTCCTTTATCTCTCAGGACTTCATTATTATTATTGTCTTCATTCAGATCACAGAACAAAAAAGAGAAGTGGGGATTGCACCCCATACCTGATTCCTTGAAGCCTTTGTTGAAAAGGATCACAAGTCTCTTTAGCTCACATTCAATTGGCAAGAAATAGTCACATGGCCATATCTACATGCAAGAGGAGCTGAGTTTTGTTTTTTTTTTAAAATTATTTATTTATGGCTGTGTTGGGTCTTCGTTTCTGTGCGAGGGCTTTCTCCAGTTGTGGCAAGCGGGGGCCACTCTTCATCGTGGTGCGCAGGCCTCTCACTATTGCGACCTCTCTTGTTGCGGAGCACAGGCTCCAGACACGCAGGCTCAGTAGTTGTGGTTCACGGGCCCAGTTGCTCCGCGGCATGTGGGATCTTCCCAGACCAGGGCTCGAACCTGTGTCCCCTGCATTGGCAGGCAGATTCCCAACCACTGCGCCACCAGGGAAGCCCAGGAGCTGAGATTTTAATCCTGGCTGAACAACTGCTTCCCAGTGACAAACCCGTTCTATGAAAGAGGAAGTAAATGTTTTGATGGACTTTCAGCCATCTTTGCCACATACATGCCTATGCTTAAGTTTCTGTCTATCTTGATTAAAGTGTAAGCTCTAGAAGCCCAGGGACTTTCTGTTTGTTTATTGGTTTATTGTTTATTCCCAGGATACAGAGCAATGTCTTGATTAGAGTAGGTACTCAATAAATATTTGTAGAAGGAATGACTGTATATATTTGTAGAAGGAATTACAAATTGGACTCCGGGGTTCATAATCCTGACTCTGGCATTTATCGTAAACTCAAGATAGTTGCTTCAATTTTCCCATCAGCAAAGAGTAAAATCATACTGTCTACCTCATAAAGTGAGGGTCAGACTAGAAAAGGTATATATATATATCACTCAGCATCATTCCCAGCACACAGTAAGCATTTAGTAAGTATTAGGTAATATTAGTATTATTCTTGTTATTATATATGTATACATCTATCCCAAGTACCATATCTTGAAAATTTGAGGACAACTGGACAGCATTTCACTAGAATTAAGTATTAAGTAGAATTAAAACAGAGTCCATTATTAAAATGGTTGTTTTGGGACCTAAGCAGGAGTTTGATGTTAAAACAGTTCACTGTTTTGGATTCAAAAATCTCAAGTATTGTATTCTAACCTGAAGCAAATTGAGAGCCTTCAACAGGAGCATATATTAACTGTACAGTACTTAAATTGTCACGCTGATAAAATTATATAACCAATGACACCCATGCATGTGTCACTTTATAGTATTTAGGTAGTCATGCTGATAGAATTATATAACAAATGGCAGGGATCCCCGTTACCCTTTACCTGGGTATGGAGGAAATGGCTTGTCAATAAAATTTCGTGGGAAATTTAAATTATTGACAAGTTACCCCACAAATCAGCTGCCTTAAGAAAAGATACCGTGTAAAGGGGGAAGTGATCATTTTGGTTCCAGAATACTGATATTATATTATCTTTGCCACACTTTATGCAGCATATTCAGGAAATGAGAAAACATCCAAACTTTCAATTATTCAGTAAATGTTTAACACTTAACATCTACATCCAATCACTGTGCTTGACATTGGGCTTACAGTGATGAGCTAAAGAGGTCTCTAAACCTAGCCTAGAAGGTCAGGAAAACTTGTCATAATATGGCAAAATCTACATCTCCTGAGGATAACTCAAAGAGTAAAATTGAGGAAGAATGAATTTTCCCTGGTTACACGACGGCAAAACAGAATCTTCTGATACTTTTGATCTCTCGATCGTCCTTCTAGAGTCATTATCATGTTCTCTTCCTCTGTGTTATGTGAACCAAGAGGTCCATCAGAATGTTACTTAGAATAAAACAGTTTATTGTGGGATTTCTTGGTGCCCTTAATATGCTAACCTGCATTGCTAATCTCTAAGAGAGGCGGTCTATCACTATGTTGAGATTCCCAAAGATATTTGATCGTGGTATCCTGTTTATGTAGAACTCCTCATGTGCTCCACTAGTGTGCCATGGAGCACAGACTTGTAGAGACTGATTTATTATAACTTTTAGGCAGCCTGTTGCTGGCTGAAAGATGATATTAGCTAAGGTGGGAAGGGTTGTCCCTTAATTCAACTCATATTGATCAAATGTTTGTGCTCTGTATAAGACTGTGCTACACCCCCATGGGGCATACGTTAGCATACGAGAAGCAGATCCTGCCCTTAAGGGTTTACTGTATCAAGATAACTGTGTATGTGTGCATGTGTGTGTGTGTATGTGTGTGTGTGTGTGTGCAGGGTGGCATGAGTGTATGCGTGTAGAGAAGGGTTGGTGGTATAAACACAAATATCTGTATTGTATACAGACCACAATAAATACTCCAGGAGAGGGACATGCAAGATACTTAGAGAAAGGAGATCTCACAGCTTGCTGAAGAGCTTAGGAAAACATATTTTAATATGCATGTGGGTGTTAGGGTCATTCCTTTGGAACTCTTCATCATTAGTATTAGATTAGATATGAAATATTATATTAGGTTTAACCAGCATATGTCAAGAATATGTCATTCAAGATAGCATGGCCTACTGATTAAGAGTCTGGGCTGTGAATCAGAAAGTTGTGCATGTAAATCCGATCTCTGCAATTCAGGAGCTGGGTGACCTTGAAGAGATACTTTAACCTTGCTAGGTCCCAGCTTCCCACATGGGGATGACTGGTGTGTTGTGAACATTCAGTGATAACATATTTTAAGCACTTGACACAAAGTAAGTTTTCCATAAACACTAGGTTGTAGTTCTTGTCATTACTAATATTATATTAATTTTAAATATTCATGCCCCTACTACTGGCATACCATAAAAAACTAGCATGAAATTTTAAAGCAGCAAAAAGTATTTTCATACCATTACCAATTCTCTATGTAAAGTGGTCTGAGAAGTCTCTTATTTTTACTGAAGCCCTTGCATTTTGTCACACCTTGCCCTAGAGGCAGTATGACAGGGATGACACTAGACTGTAATCTCTGTGAAGGCAGGGACATGTAAGTTTTGTTCACCAGCATATTCCCAGTGACTAGCACAACACGTAGCTCATAGTAGTACCTCATGTAATGTATTCACAAAGGAGAATAATACAATATATTTGTTAAATATATTTGCTTTAAAATTACCTGTGTCACCACATCACATTCTCCTACCCGTATATTACGTTATTGACCAACTGTTGCTTGTTTTTTAATGAGCTGGGATAGGGTCTCAGAAACCTTCTTAACACAGCATTCCAAGAGCACCCTGATGAGTTGAGGCATGAGGTTAAAAAAAGTATCTTTTGTTGTATGTTGATATTTGACTGCAGGTCTTTTGTTTGACACTTAGATCCCTGACTCAGACTTGTTGGTCTCTTTAAAGACATCACCTTTCCTCAAGGACAGGAGCTGTCTTAGTCATCCCTGTATATATTAGTGTCTAACACTGTCTAACCAGACACATAACAGGTGCTCAGGAAGTACTTTTTGAGTCTATAAGTGTTGCCGAGTCCAAACTCCTTCTGCTTGCTACACGACAGGCTAATAACTTGGGAGATGAGTTGTTGGGACAAGGAATAATGACTTCGTTCGGAAAGCCAGCAGACCGAGAAGATGACAGACTAGTGTCCCCCAAAACTGTCTTAACCCAGTCAGAATTCAGGCTTCTTTTGTACTAAAAAAGGGGAGGAGGGTGGTTGGTTCTTGCAAACTTCTTGGTGCAGAAATCCTTTGTTCTTGCAGCTGTCCGTGTAGGTCAGGTCACCATGTTGCTCCAAACCTCCAACAAGACAAATGTTATTCTCTGTTCTGCCATCTTTTATCTCTGTATGAATGGACTCTTAAAGGTCAGAGCCCTGAGAAAAGGTTATCTTGTATATTTCAGGCTACAGGCAACATTCTTTTACAAAAGGTGCAGAGCCAGCATGAGTAAGCACAGGCCACAGAGCAGAAAGGTTAAAGAAAAAGAAACGGATCCAACATGGAGTCAGATTTGCTCTTCCCTATTACATAAGGCATTGAGTAGTTCCCAGCTGGCGACTTAACTCATAATATTTTCTGTCTATCCCAGGTCTTCCCCCAAAGGAAAAAGGCATCTCCAGCAGATGCTCACCAATGCTCCACGTCTCTTAGAATAGCCTCATGACTCCCCTAGAATATATTAGGGTACTTAGTCAAATTAGCTTTTCACAGATTTGGCACAAAAGTTCCTCCAGGCAGGCCCTGGTTGGCATGGAGTCCAGATAATAAAGTGTTCTTTGTATCATATGATGTGTTTCTGAAAATTTGCTTGAAAGGTAGATTTTTCAAAAAGTTAGATTAGAGTTTAAATGCATATTGGAGCCATGTAACAGATCATTTACAAAGCATGAAAATATTATATGTCTAGTACCCTCTAATTTGTCATTTCTATAATTCTGATTTTCATGTCTAGCAAAACTGAGATTATATGGTACCTCATGAATAAACCACACTGGATAATTGGAGTTATTAAGAGGTTTTGGATTTTTTCCCTTTATGTATTTTTCATGGCCATTTCAGATGGAAATATCTCTAAAATGTGTTCATGTGTCTTTGCCTTATTCAACAGAGGATCAGGGTAGAATTTAATATTTTTTCTAGTGGGTCAAGTTCATCATGATGGAACAGATAATATTGGCTGAAATTCAGTTACATTAGTCAGTTATTACCTGGTAACAAACACCCCAAAATGCAGTGGCCTAAAGCAATAATTTTTTTATTTGTATCCGCAGATCA
Source organism: Tursiops truncatus (assembly GCF_011762595.2). Classification (NCBI taxonomy): domain Eukaryota; kingdom Metazoa; phylum Chordata; class Mammalia; order Artiodactyla; family Delphinidae; genus Tursiops; species Tursiops truncatus. The sequence goes on along the minus strand of NC_047040.1, from coordinate 92,065,469 downwards.
GCTAGGTGGTTCTTCTTATCTGAGCTGGACCCAGCTGATCTGGACTGGACTTGCTCTTGCATATCTAGTCAGTGGGAGGGTCTGCTAGAAGCTGGCTGACCTAAGATAGTCATAACTATGATTCATTTCTGCTCCATGCGGTGTCTCATCCACCAGCAGGCCAGTCCAGGCTTGTTCACGTGGCAGTGGCAGGAGTGCTCAGGAAGCGGGGGTCCACAAGGCCTCTTGAGACCTCTGTCAGAACTGACATAATCACTGCCACTACATTCTTTTGACCAAAGTAAGTCACGAGGTTAGCTCAGTTTCAGGGGGTGAAGAAGTAAATGCCGCATCTTGACGGAATTGCTGCAGGGTCATATTGCATAAGGTATAGATATAGGGAGGGTTGAAAATGTGGGGGCTTTCTTGCAAACAACCTACTATAGCATCATCAAGAAAGCGTGAACTCAAAGACTTCAGCTCCTGATGACAATTGGCCTCAGAACAGTGTGAACTTTGAGCTCTATTACTGACTTTCTTTGGGGAGTACCTGGGTCTCTTTCCTTATCATTAGGCTGTCTGTGTTATCTTTGCTGTTGATGTGCCTGCTTCTCAAAGCCATTTAACTATATCCTTCTCTTTTCTAATTTTACTGTTTTTAAAAAATCAAAGCTAAATGATTTATTTAAAAATATTTTTATTGCAGTATAGTTGCTTTACAATCTTGTGTTAGTTTCTACTGTACAGCAAGGGGAATCAGCTACACATATTCATATATCCCCTCTTTTTTGGATTTCCTTCCCATTTAGGTCACCAGAGAGCACTGAGTAGAGTTCCCTGTGCTATACAGTAGGTTCTCATTAGTTATCTATTTTATACATAGTATCAACAGTGTATATATTCCAATCCCAATCTCCCAGTTCATCCCCCCCGCCTTGGTATCCATACTTTTGTTCTCTACATCTGTGACTCTACTTCTGCTTTGTAAATAAGATCATGTATACTATTTTTTCAGATTCCACATATGTGTTAATATACAATATTTGCCTGTTTTTACCTAAAAGCTCTTATCTCGTTTTTTTTTTTTGAACATCTTTATTGGAGTATAATTGAGTTACACGGTTGTGTTAGTTTCTGCTGTATAACAAAGTGAATCATCTATATGCATACATATATCCACATTCCCCTCCCTCTTGCATCTCACTACCCCTCTCTGTATCCCACCCCTCCAGGCTGTCACAAAGCACCGAGCTGATCTCCCTGTGCTATGCGGCTGCTTCCCACTAGCCATCTACTTTACATTTGGTAGAGTATGTATGTCCATGCTACTCTCTCACTTCATCCAAGCTTACACTCCCCCCTCCCTGTGTCCTCAAGTCCATTCTCTAGATCTGCTTCTTTATTCCTGTCCTACCACTAGGTTCATCAGAACCATTTTCTTTTTAGGTTCTATATAAATATGTGTTAGCATACAGTGTTTGTTTTTCTCTACTGACTTACATCACTCTGTATGACAGACTCTAGGTCCATCCACCTCCCTACAGATATATCAATTTCGTTTCTTTTTATGGCTGAGTAATATTCCATTGTATATATGTGCCACATCATCTTTATACATTCATCTGTCAGTGGACACTTAGGGTGCTTCCAAGTCCTGGCTATTGTAAATAGTGCTGCAGTGAATATTGTGGTAAATGACTCTTTTTGAATTATGGTTTCCTCAGGGTATATGCCCAGTAGTGGGATTGCTGGGTCATATAGTAGTTCTATTTTTAGTTTTTAAGGAACCTCCATACTGTTCTCCATAGTAGCTGTACCAATTCACATTCCCACCAACAGTGCAAGAGGGTGCCCTTTCTCCACACCCTCTCCAGCATGCATCGATTGGAGATTTTTGGATCATGGCCATTCTGACCAATGTGAGGTGATATCTCATTGTGGTTTTGATTTGCATTTCTCTAATGATTACTGATGTTTAGCATCCTTTCATGTGTTTGTTGGCAATCTGCATATCTTCTTTGGAGCAATGTCTATTTATGTCTTCTGCACAATTTGGATTGGGTTGTTTGCTTTTTGATATTGAGCTGCATGAGCTGCTTGTATATTTTGGAGATTAATCCTCTGTCAGTTGCTTCATTTGCAAATATTTTCTCGCATTCTGAGGGTTGTCTTTTCATCTTGTTTATGGTTTCCTTTGCTGTGCAAAAGCTTTGAAGTTTCATTAGGTCCCATTTGTTTATTTTTGATTTTATTTCCATTTCTCTAGGAGGTGGGTCAAAAAGGATCTTGCTGTGATTTATGTCATAGAGTGTTCTGCCTATGTTTTCCTCTAAGACTCTTATAGTGTCTGGCCTTACATTTAGGTCTTTATTTTTGTTCTTTTTTTCTGAAGATATTTCACCCTTCTCCCATCTTTCTATTACCCTTCTTTAAATTTTCTTTTTTTTTTTTTTTTTTTTGCGGTACGCAGGCCTCTCACTGTTGTGGCCTCTCCCGTTGCGGAGCACAGGCTCCGGACGCGCAGGCTCAGCGGCCATGTCTCACGGGCCCAGCCACTCCACGGCATGTGGGATCTTCCCGGACCGGGGCACGAACCCGTGTCCCCTGCATCGGCAGGCGGACTCTCAACCACTGCGCCACCAGGGAAGCCCACATTTAGGTCTTTAATCCATTTTTTATTTAAACATCTTTATTGGAGTATAACTGCTTTACCATGGTGCGTTAGTTTCCACTTTATAACAAAGTGAAGCAGCTATAAATATACATATATCCCCATATCTCCTCCCTCATGCATCTCCCCCCCCCCACCCTCCCTATCCCACCATTCTAGGTGGGAACAGAGCACCGAGGTGATCTCTCTGTGCTATGCGGCTGCTTCGCAGTAGCTATCTGTTTTACATTTGGTCATGTATATGTGTCTATGCCACTCTATCACTTTGTCCCAGCTTACCCTTCCCCTTCCCCATGTCCTCAAGTCCATTCTCTACATCTGCTTCTTTATTCCTCTCCTGCCACTGGATTCTTCAGAACTTTTTCATTTTTTTAAGATTCCATACATATGTGTTAGCATACAGTATTTGTTTTTCTCTTTCTGACATACTTCACTCTGTATGACAGACTCCAGGTCCATCCAACTCACGACAAATAACTCAATTTCGTTTCATTTTATTCCTGAGTAATATTCCATTGTATATATGTGCCACATCATCTTTATCCATTCATCTGTCGATGGACACTTAGGTTGTTCCCATGTCCTGCCTATTGTAAATAGAGCTGCAATGAACATTGTGGTACATGACTCTTTTTGAATTATGGTTTTCTTAGGGTATATGCCCAGTAGTGGGATTGCTGGGTCATATGGTAGTTCTAGTTTTAGTTTTTTAAGGAAACTCCATACTGTTCTCCATAGTGGCTGTATCAAATTACAGTCCCACCAACAGTGCAAAGGGTTCCCTTTTCTCCACACCCTCTCCAGCATTTGTTGTTTGTAGATTTTTTGATCATGGCCATTCTGACTAGTGTGAGGTGATATCTCATTGTGATTTTGATTTGCATTTCTGATGATTAATGATGTTGAGCATTCTTTTATGTGTTTGTTGGCAATCTGTATACCTTCTTTGGAGAAATGTCTATTTATGTCTTCTGCCCATTTTTGGATTGGGTTGTTTGTTTTTTTGATATTGAGCTGCATGAGCTGCTTGTATATTTTGGAGATTAATCTTCTGTCAGTTGCTTCATTTGCAAATATTTTCTCCCATTCTGAGAGTTGTCTTTTTGTCTTGTTTTTGCTTTCCTTTGCTGTGCAAAAGCTTTTAAGTTTCATTAGGTCCCAATTGTTTATTTTTGTTTTTATTTCCATTCCTCCTAGGAGGTGGGTCAAAAAGTATCCTGCTGTGATTTATGTCATAGAGTGTTCTGCCTTGTTTGCCTCTAAGACTTTTATAGTGTCTGGCTTTACATTTAGGTCTTTAATCCATTTTGAATTTATTTTTGCGTGTGGTGTTAGGGAGTGTTCTAATTTCATTCTTTTACATGTAGCTGTCCAGTTTTCCCAGCACCACTTATTGAAGAGGCTGTCTTTTCCCCATTGTATATTCTTGCCTCCTTTCTCAAAGATAAGGTGACCATATGTGCGTGGGTTTATCTCTGGGCTTTCTATCTTGTTCCATTGATCTATATTTCTGTTTTTGTGCCAGTACTATACTGTTTTGATTACTGTAGCTTGGTAGTATAGTCTGAGGTCAGGGAGCCTGGTTCCTCCAGCTCCGTTTCTCTTTCTCAAGATTGCTTTGGCTATTCAGGGTCTTTTGTGTTTCCATACAAATTGTAAAATTTTTTGTCCTAGTTCTGTGAAAAATGCCATTGGTAGTTTGATAGGGATTGCATTGAATCTGTAGATTGCTTTGCATAGTACAGTCAGTCATCTTTACAATGATGATTTTTCAAGTCCAAGAACATGCTATATCTCTCCATCTATTTGTATCATCTTTAATTTCTTTCATCAGTGTCTTATCATTTTCTGCATACAGGTCTTTTATCTCCTTAGGTAGGTTTATTCCTAGGTATTTTATTTTTTTTGTTGCAATTGGGAGTGTTGTAAATGGGAGTGTTCCCTTAATTTCTGTTTCAGAATTTTCATCATTAGTGTATAGGAATGCAAGAGATTTCTGTGCATTAATTTTGTATCCTGCTACTTTCCCAAATTCATTGATTAGCTCTAGTAGTTTTCTGGGAGCATCTTTAGGATGCTTTATGTATAGTATCATGTCATCTGTAAACAGTGACAATTTTACTTCTTCTTTTCTGATTTGGATTCCTTTTGTTTCTTTTTCTTCTGTGATTATTGTGGCTAAAACTTCCAAAATTATGTTGAATTATAGTGGCGAGAGTGGACAACCTTATCTTGTTCCTGATCTTAGTGGAAATGCTTTCAGTTTTTCACCATTGAGAATGATGTTGGATGTGTGTTTGTCATATATGGCCTTTATTATGTTGAGGTAGGCTCCCTCAATGCCTACTTTCTGGAGGGTTTTTATCATAAATGGGTGTTGAATTTTGTTGAAAGCTTTTTCTGCATCTTTTGAGACTATCATATGGTTTTTCTCCTTCAATTTGTTAATATGGTGTATCACATTGATTGATTTGCCTATATTGAAGAATCCTTGCATCCTTGGGATAAGTCCCAGTTGATCATGGTGAATGATCCTTTTAATGTGCTGTTGGATTATGTTTGCTAGTATTTTGTTGAGGATTTTTGCATCTATGTTCATCAGAGGTTTTGGCCTGTAGTTTTCTTTCTTTGTGACATCCTTGTCTGGTTTTGGTATCAAGGTGATGGTGGCCTCATAGAAGGAATTTGGGAGTGTTCCTCCCTCTGCTATATTTTGGAAGAGTTTGACTAGGATAGGTGTTAGCTCTCTGTAAGTGTTTTATAGAATTCGCCTGTGAAGCCATCTTGTCCTGGGCTTTTGTTTGTTGAAAGATTTTAAATCACAGTTTCAGTTTCAGCGCTTGTGATTGGTCTGTTTATAGTTTCTATTTCTTCCTTGTTCAGTCTTGGAAGGTTGTACTTTTCTAAGAGTTTGTCCATTTCTTCCAGGTGGTCCATTTTATTGGCATAGAGTTGCTTATAGTAGTCTCTCATGATCTTTTGTATTTCTGCAGTGTCAGTTGTTACTTCTCCTTTTTCATTTCTAATTCTGTTGATTTGAGTCTTCTCTCCCTTTTTCTAGATGAGTCTGGGTAATGGTTTATCAAATTTGTCTTTCGTCTCAAAGAACCAGCTTTTAGTTTTATTGATCTTTGTTATTGTTTCCTTCATTTCTTTTTCATTTATTTCAGACCTGATCTTTATGATTTCTTTCTTTCTGCTAACTTTGGGTTTTTTTTTATTCTTCTTTCTCTAATTGCTTTAACTGTAAGGTTAGGTTGTTTATTTGAGTTTTCTTGTTTCTTGAGGTAGGATTGTATTGCTATAAACTTCCCTCTTAGACCTGCTTTTGCTGCATCCCATAGGTTTTGGGTCGTCATGTTTTCACTGTCATTTGTTTCTAGCTGTTTTCTGATTTCCTCTTTGATTTCTTCAGTGATCTCTTGGTTATTTAGTGGCATATTGTTTAGACTCCATGTTTTTGTATTTTTTTACAGTTTTTTTTTTTGTAATCAATATCTAGTCTCATAGCGTTGTGGTCAGAAAAGGTACCTGGTACGATTTCAGTTTTCTTAAATTTAATGAGGCTTGATTTATGACCTGAGATATGATTTATACTGGAGACTATTCCATGAGCACTTTAGAAGAAAGTGTATTTTGTTGTTTTTGGATGGAATGTCCTATATATATATCAATTAAGTCCATCTGGCCTAATGTGTCATTTGAAGCTTGTGTTTCCGTGTTTATTTTCATTTTGGATGATCTGTCCATTGGTGAAAGTGGGGTGTTAAAGGTCCCTACTATTATTGTGTTACTGTTGATTTCCCCTTTTATGGCTGTTAGCATTTGCCTTATGTATTGAGGTGCTCCTTTGTTGGGTGCATAAATATTTACAATTGTTGTATCTTCTTCTTGGATCAAACCCTTGATCATTATGTAGTGTCCTTCTTTGTCTCTTGTAATAGTCTTTATTTTAAAGTCTATTTTGTCTGATATGAAAGTTGCTACTCCAGCTTTCTTTTGATTTCCATTTGCATGGAATATCTTTTTCCATCCCCTCACTTTCAGTCTGTATGTGGCCCTAGGTCTGAAGTGGGTCTCTTGTAGACAACATATATACAGGTCTTATTTTTGTATCCATTCAGCCCATCTGTGTCTTTTGGCTGGAGCATTTAATCCATTTACATTTAAGGTAATTATCAATACATATGTTCCTATTACCATTTTCTTAATTGTTTGGGGTTCATTTTTGTAGGTTTTTTCCTTCTCTTCTGTTTCCTGCCTAGACAAGTTCCTTTAGCATTTGTTGTAAAGCTCGTTTGGTGGTGCTGAATTCTCTTAGCTTTTGCTTGTCTGTAAAGATTTTAATTTCTCCAGCGAATATGAATGAGATCCTTGCTGGGTTAGAGTAATCTTGGTTGTAGGTTTTTCCCTTTCATCACTTTAAATATGTCCTGCCACTCCATTCTGGCTTGCAGAATCTCTGCTGAAAGATCAGCCATTAACCTTATGGGGATTCCCTTGTGTGTTATTTGTTGCTTTTCCCTTGCTGCTTTTAATATTTTTTCTTTGTATTTAACGTTTGAAAATTTGACTAATATGTGTCTTGGCATGTTTCTTCTGGAATTTATCCTATATGGTATTGTCTGTGCTTCCTGGACTTGATTGACTATTTCCTTTCCCATATTAGGGAAGTTTTCAACTATAATCTCTTCAAATATTTTCTCAGTCACTTTTTTTTCCTCCTCTTGTTCTGGTACACATATAATTCGAATGTTGGTTCATTTAATGTTGTCCCAGAGGCCTCTGAGACTCTCCTCAATTCTTTTCATTCTTTTTTCTTTATTCTGCTCTGTAGCAGTTATTTCCATTATTTTATCTTCCAGGTCACTTATGCATTCTTTTGCCTCAGTTATTCTGCTATTGATTCCTTCTAGAGTATTTTTAATTTAGTTTATTGTGTTTTTTATCATAGTTTGTTTGCTCTTTAGTTCTTCTATGTCCTTGTTAAACGTTTCTTGCATATTCTCCATGCTGTTTCCAAGATTTTGGATCATCTTTACTATCATTACTCTGAATCCTTTTTCAGGCAGACTGCATATTTCCTCTTCATTTGTTTGGTGTGGTGGGTTTTTACCTTGCCCCTTCTTCTGCTGCATGTTTCTCTGTCTTCTCATTTTGTTTTACTTACTGTGTTTGGGGTCTGCTTTTCGCAGGCTGCACGTTCATAGTTCCCTTTATTTTCGGTGTCTTACCCGAGTGGGTGAGGTTGGTTCAGTGGCTTGTGTAGGCTTCCTGGTGGAGGGGACTAGTGCCTGTGTTCTGGTTGATGGGGTGGATCTTGTCCTTCTCTTGGGCAGGACCATGTCCAGTGGTGTGTTTTGGGGTGTCTGTGAACTTAGTATGACTTTAGACAACCTCTCTGCCAATGGGTGTCTTGCTAGTTGTCTGGCATAGGGTTTCCTTCTCTGGGGCTTGCTGGCCGTTGGGTGATGCTGGGTCTTAGTGTTGATACAGAGATGTCTGTGATGTCTTGCTGATTGACGTTATGTGGGTCCGGGAGGTTTCTTGATGTCCAATTCCTGGACTCGGCTCTCCCACCTCAGAGCCCCAGGCCCAATACCCAGCCGGAGCACCAAGAGCCTGCCAGCCACACAGTTCTGAAGAAAAGGAAGAAAAAAAAGAATGAACAGTTAGAACCCCAAACCCAATGGTGAAAGCAAAACTAAACAGACAAAATCACAGAATGAAGCGTACACCTAGAGACTAATAAAAAGGGAAAAAAGAAAACACCAAAAAAACGAACAGACTGAACCCTAGGAGAAACGATAAAAGCCAAACTAAACAGACAATATCACATAAAGAAACATACACATACAAACACACAAAAAGAGAAAAAAGGAAAACAATAATAAAATCAAAAATAAAATAAAATGAAGAGAGCAACCAAACCAATAAACAAATCCACCAGTGATAACAAGCACTAAAAACTAAACTATGATAAACGTAAAACCAAAAACAAGTCAGATGCAGACAGCAAACCCCAAGTTTACAGTTGCTCCCAAAGTCCACCGCCTCAATTTTGGGAACATTTGTTGTCTATTCAGGTATTCCCAAGATGTTGGGTTTATCAAGTTGATTGTGGGGTTTTAATCTATTGCTCCTGAGGCTGCACAGATAAATTTCGGTTTCTCTTCTGGTTTACACAACTCCTGGTGTTCAGCTTTGGATCTGGCCCTGCCTCTGCGTGTAGGCTGCCCTCAAGCATCTGTTCCCCGCCAAGATAGGAGGGGGTTAAAGCAGCAGCTGATTAACGCTCTCTTGCTCACTCAGATCGAAGAGAGGGAGGGGTATGGACGTCATAATTGGAATGCAGGGCGAGCCTCTGGCAGCAGAGACTGGCCTGATGTTGCAACATCCTGAGGCATGCCATGTGTTTTCCTGGGGAATTTGTCCTTGGATCATGGGACCCTGGCAGTGGTGTGCTCCACAGGCTCCTGGGGGGCTATGGGTAGTGACCTTCACTTGTACACATGATTCTTGTTGTCAACGATTGCAGTGTTAGTGGTTCATACCCGTCTCTGGGGTCCGACCTGATAGCTACACCTTGCGCCCATCTCTGGAGCTCTCTTAGGTAGTGCTCTGCCTTCTGTGGGCACATGGAGCAGGAATCCCCTCTCCTCATGCACCCCAAAACAATGGTCTCTTGCCTCTCTGTCAAGTCCAGACTTTTTCCTGGACTCCCTCCCGGCTAGCTGTGGTGCACTAGCCCCCTTCAGGCTGTCTTCACTCAGCCAACTCCAGTCCTCTCCCTGGGGTCTGACTTCTGAAGCCCTAGCCTCAGCTCCCAGCCCACACCCGCCCTGGTGGGTGAGCAGACAAGCATCTCAGGTTGGTGGGTGCTGGTCGGCACTGATCCTCTGTGTGGGAATCTCATCGCTTTGCCCTCTGCACGCCTGTTGCTGCACTGTCCTCCATGGTCTGAAGCTTCCCCCCTACCTACCTCCCATCCCCGCCAGTAAGGGGCTCTCCCCCAACTACCTCCTGTCCCCGCCAGTGAAGGGGCTCCCTAGTATATGGAAACTTTTCCTCCTTCACAGCTCCCTTTCAGAGGTGCAGGTCCCATCCCTATTCTTTTGTCTCTGTTTTTTCTTTTTCCCTACCCAGATACATTGGGATTTTCTTGCCTTCTGGGAAGTCTGAGGTCTTCTGCCAGCGTTCAGGGTTGTTCCACATGTAGATGTATTTTTGATGTATTTGTGGGGAGGAAGGTGATCTCCACGTCTTACTCCTCTGCCATCTTGAAGGTCTCTCTTGCTCTTATCTCGTTTACATATACTTTAAAATTTCATCATATTAAGTTATTTTTCATGCTGACAAATTTGCAACAGATATAACAAGATTTCATTTAACTTCTATCAAACTTAGGTGCCGTGAAAGTGTTATACTTAATGTTGATGAATCTAAAGACATGTCTATGTTAGTTAGATCAACAAACATATATTAATACCAGGTATTAATTTAATACTGAATATTTCCCAGTTCATTGGAATCTGAAGCTCATTTAGCTTAATTTAGCTTTGACTCTCTTGCTTATAATCCCATTGACCAACGTGGGTTCGGGATACGTGTAAAGTGAATTCTCAGAAAGATTTGTGGTAGGAGGAACACTCCTGTTTGTAATACATTTTCACAACTTGGAAGCTTACTTCTTTGCTGCTAGAAGATATTGTTGAGTGGTGTGTTTTCAGATTGTAAGGGTAAAATCCTAGATAAGAGAAAATCTACTATGTTGTTTTGTTTACCATAAATGAAAGCACTTCACATATTTCACAGTAAGTTCCAAGAGGGAGCACAGGGCTGGTGCTCCTAGTTTTTCCACACCATTCTATCCCCAGATCCTAGCACATTGTCTGAAGCTCATTGTATTAGAATGAATGAATAAAGGCATGAATGATTAAGAGTATTTCTAAACCTAGGTAGATTTGTGAAAATCCCCAGTGCTCTTTATGTTCTAAAAAAAAAAGGTGGTGCAGGTGTACTTCCTTGCCTCTGAGGGTATTGCAAGGATTAACTAATGTCAGGAAAGGCCTTTGATATGCCTAGATGAAGGGCATCCCATAACTATAATGTTTCATTGTTATAATACCATCAAGTGCTTTTTGGGACATACAGCCTACATATTTTCCATAAAATTAGTCCATAAATCACACACAAAATGTATCAAATCCAAAAGCAATAGCTTTGACCTTAGAATTGCTGCAGCAGTGATTTGATGATATACTACTTACTACATCAGCAGTACTCTGAAGTACATAAAATATGCTTCCATATACTCAAAATGTACAAACACTTAAAACAAATGACTAGCTGCCTTCAGGAAAAAAAAAGTTAAATGATTCAGAGGCTTTTTTCATGTGGAATTTAAGTATTTTTAAGTCTATCAAGAACGCTGCAATTTTTAGTTATTTTCACCAATTCTCATGAAATACTATTCACTGAAAAATGTTTGATAGAACTACCTTATGATTTCTTTTTTTAAAAAGGTGATCTTTATTTCCTGATGTTCCTGCTTAATAGCTGTATACAAACGTCCATAGAGTTTTTAATGAAGTGTCAGCACACGTCATCTTTTGGTTTCACCTTTGTTTTATGTCACCAACATGGTAAATATATTTGCAATTTTTTTCAGAGAAATACTCATTTCTCCTTCTCAATTATACTAGCCAACTTACGAGGGACTGTGAGTGATGGAAATGTATTATCATTACCAATGTTGCCAAAGAGTGCTTATTCACTTCATTGTACTTGAGGGAACTATTACAACTCTCTGACTATGGGTTTCACAAACATAAGAAGACATACCTGTCACAGTAGACTTTTGCTTAAATAAGATTATTTTGAAATACCTCCAACTGCTGAATAGTGTCTATAGAATAACATCATTCTGTAAGTATTAAATCAGAATGGTGTGTGCATTCCATTCCCAGAGGGACTTAGCAAAGGACTGGAGTATCATTGAAAGGGTATCTCTATCACGGATGCAATACCTTTAGCTATTTGTGTAGTGTAATACCAACCAGCAGGTTTAGAGGGACAGTTACTCATCCCTACTGGATTCCTCATCTGTCTCACAGTGGCTGGACTGAACTTTTCTCTCTGCTTCTCTCCATTTGATTGAAAAGATCAAGACCCTTTAGAATGAAGTACCCACATCATTCCCATTTTCCACATCCATATTTGGGAAGAAAGTGTAGTTATCACAATCAACTGTCCACGAGACACCCCGTTTTCTGAGTAAAATAATTTTCTGATTCGAGGTTTCTAAAGTCTTTGTACATTGGTTGGAGCAAAGTTTTCTTTCCCTGTGGAATTCTAAGCAATCTTAGGGCAGAAATGACCTCTTATGTACCAATTTTTGATATTTCTTGTATAATTTTGTTACCTATGTTTTCTGCATAGCATTTTCTTAATACTGAATTGAATTAAGTTTGTATATGTGAGTACTATGAATAGTACTGCAATACTACAGTAGTAACTAGTATTACAGTGCTATTTATATTACTTAAATACTACCATAATACTATTTATAGCACGTAATACTTAATTGAATATTTTATATAGGTGGGTACTGTTTCAACTATTAAAATATTTTATGCTTATATATTAAAATAATCTAAATATAAACGGACACTAGATTCTTTTACTTGGACTATGAAGGGCCATATAAAAATGGAGCTCATGTATTTTGAACTGAATATACACATACACACACATATACATACAGTTGGCCCTCTTTATCTGAGGTTCTACATCTGTAGATTCAACCAACCTTGGACTGAAAATATTTGAAAAAAATTCCAGAAAGTTCCAAAAAGCAAAACTTGATTTTGCCACATGCTGGCAACCTTTTACATAGCATTTACATTGTGTTAGTTATTATAAATAATCTAGAGATGATTTAAAGTATACAAGAGGATGTGCATAGATTATATGCAAATATTACACCATTTTACATAAGGGACTTGAACATCCATAGATTTTGGTATCCATAGGGAATCTGGAACCCATCCCCTGTGGCTAGTGAGGGACAATTGTATATATATATATATATTATATATATATATATAATATATTATATATATATATATTATATATATATATACATATATATGTACGCTATATACATATAGCATATATATATATATATATATGCTATGAATATTGTACTTGTGTGCTAAAGGAACGGACCTTTATGAATCTACTTTGTTTTTCCATGTAACTATAGTCTGCTGTTTTCATTTTTCACATTCTGTGTCTGAGAGAAAATCTTGTTTTTATTTCCCAACAAGTCTTGACCTGGGGGGCCTGAAATCACAATTTCGCTTTTTTCCCTCCTCTCTTCATCTCTTAAGAAGATAAATATGGGTTTATCTGGCTGAAGTACTTTCTGCACTAACAAGTTGTGTCTAAGGATTGCTTTTTCCTTCATGCTCACATGTATCCAATTGTGTGACAAGGTAGGATAAACAATGCAATTTGTATTAGCTGCATTCTTAAAGTATGGAAAAGGGTATTCAGAGAATATTAAAAATAACTTTAGGGATATTAAGGAGGATGTTTTAAATCAGGAATAATGTATAAAGCAGAATCCACATTGGTCATATCACCTATGAGAAGGATAATCACAAATGTTCTTAGTTTTGTGTTAAGATTTTCATCTTATTTAATGCTTAAGAAAAATAAAAATGTTTTGTTGGTCTCTTCCTTTGGAGAATCACTCAGGATTTTTTTTTTTAACCTTGTAAAATGTTAACACAAGATGTAACTCTGACCCATAGTTTTTCATTTCACTCTACATTTGGGCTCAAAATGTTCATAGAGTTATCACCCAGTTTGGAATTTAAGGGGCTGTGTGTCTTTAAAAATGTCCTTTCTAAGAATGTTTCATGAGTTTTGAAGTTCTAGGAGTGGAAGATGATTGAAATGTTTGACATTTTCTCTATGAGGTTTTTAAGCAGCACGTTAAAACCTCCTCATTCAAAATCACTACAGGGAAGGGGTTGAAAGCTAAAGGGTCAAGTTCAAGCGCACCTGATGAAAAGGAATCATTCCTCTGTGCTGGGCAGCAGGTCTTGACTCCCCGCTCATGGACAGTTCCCACTGCTGATGACCCTGGCCCCTTTCCTTGGAAAAGAGCCACTGCTGCCTTTGGCCGCTAACAGGCACTATTGCCAGGTCCATTTCCCCATTCTCTTTGTCATAGAGTAAATGGGGCAGTTGGGTTACATTTGACTAGTATTCAATTTGTTGAGGAAGTTGGATTATTTTTAATTTGTGTGTCTCTGGGGAAGATACAATTAATCTTTTAGAGCTTGTGGATAGGCAGAGTACATTTAATGAGGGGGAAAGAATCACACCACCTGTGGCGAGGGCCCTGCAGAAGAAGGTTGAGGGCAGGGTTTAGCTCCACAACTGCAATTTTGTACCTTTTACCCATGCTCTGCATAGCAGGCCGCCCTGGAGAACTGGCTGTCCACTCAACTGGGAAGTCTGCAAAATCTGGTGTGCTTTTTATGTAGGATACAAAGGTGAGATTAAGTTACCTGCCCTCAGTCACATAGCTAGAAAATGGAGGAACTGCAGTTCAAATCCAGTCTGTTTGATTCCCAAGTCTGGGTTGTTTTCTAGAGCAGAGGAGGAGGGTAAAGTGGACCTTAATAAAGTAGCACTGAAGTATATGGGGAGGGTGGCTCTGAAAATTTGTTTATTGAAAGTTAATAAAAACAGAGGAGAGGTGAAACGTGCAATCATATAAACATTCTGGCTTTGGGCAGCCAGAAGTTGAACTTAGAATGCTGAATACACATCAGTGACACTTCTGTTCTTCTTCCTTAAAAATACGCATTTTAAAGATGTGGAACACAGGGGCGGAGTTCAGGCTCTTGACTCACTCTCCTGGATTGCCCCCTTAGTACTGCCCAGGTCCCGCACAGGTAATACAGCTTCTCTGTAGAATGGACGAGTCACCCACTTCCCAGGATTTTTATTAGGAATGAATGATATAGTGTAGATCAGCAATTTTCAGTCGGGGCAGTTTTGCTCCCAAGGGTACGTTTGACAACGTTTGGGGACATTTGTGACTGTCACAACTGGGGGTGGAGGGGTGCTAGTGCCACTTAATGCATGGAGGACAAGGATGCTTCTAACCATCTTACAACGCACAGGACCACCCCCCGCAACAAAGAATTATCTGACCCCAAGTGTCACATTTCAAACTTGGGATCAACACTTGTGTAGGACAAGCGCCTGGTAACAGACAGCACCTCCCGCAGGGACCTGTTGTTCATTCAGGGCTCACTTTGTGCCAGGCACTGCATTAGGAGCTTTACGTACTTTGTCTGTTCTCACGTGCCTACAGGTTGCAATGATTGAAGGTTGAGGCCAAAAGCACTGCTCAGGGTCACAGAGTGCTGAACAGCAAAATCAAGATTTGGACTAAAGTCTGTATAGCTACGAAGCACTTCCCACAAACCTGTTTCTTCCTAGTTTAAAGTAGTTGAGGTCCTTGACTCTTCACTTTAGATTTTTAGAAGAATAAATTAATGTAAGCATTTAAGGCTAGTTTGTTGGGGTGCTGTGAACAGAGCCCCGCCTACTCTACTGTGTTTCTGTCCTTTTAGCAGGTCCAGGTGGTCAGGGAAGGTGCTGGTTTCCTGGCCAGGCTTCCAGACCACAGACAAAATGTTCACATCTGCAGTCACCCCTGTAGTAGAGCAAAATATTTGGCCACATTGTGAGTGATGCTCTACCTTCATTGTTTTTGGTGATTGTCACAAGAAAGAAGCATGTCAAAGAGGAGTCGGGGTGTTTCACTCCCAAAGGGACTGTTCAGTGAGAATTCCAAAGGTTGGACAGTGCTGAAAATGTGTTCCAGTAGAAAAGCATACAGGAGCTATTGGGTCACCGGCCTCCCCCAACCCTAGACTAAGTATGAAAGCTAATTTTGATTCTTCCCTTCCCCTAGGTGAACAAAGAGGTCGCGTGATCTCTTTCTGGGACCTAGTAGATCCCTTGCTTAACATATCCCATGGTTTATGTTGTCCAGCTGGAAAAAGGTAAAGGACAGGGATTCATGCTGAGACTACATCTGTCTTGAACAGAGTAAGAAAAAAAAAAAACCTCAAATAAATTTTAATGTGGATTAGGAAGTGTGGACTTCAATTACTTCCAAGTGGTATAGGCTTTTGATAATGTGTTTCATCAGGATAGGAATTACGAGGTGCTCAGACTAATTCTCTGAAATCACAAGGGGGATAAAGAGTTCTAATAGCGTGTTACAGTAAGCCAGTGCCCAGGGAGTAGAATTGTATGGTCCACATTAAATGGCCCCATCTAGACCATGAATTAAGTATTGATTTTTGGAGAACAAGGATATAGCAGAGTATACTTCACTCTAAAATGACAACGAATGTAAATTAATCATTTTGGGCATGATTCAGAAATACCTATATTTCATCAGTTTCTGTGTGGTCTCTGTATGGAGAGAGAACTAACGTTTCTCACATGTTGAATATCGGTACTCTGATGTTTGTATTCATAAGCACAGAATTTTAACTAAGGGGGATAGTTACCCATTTGTTTGTGTAGAGGGAAGAGAAGCAGAAAAAGACTTCTTGAGGTTATTGGTGGTGGGATGGGCTTGGGAGTTGCAGATAAGCAGGACTGTCTGTAATTGAGGTGATACATATTAGGGGTGGGTATTGAGATGTACTATTGAAATATACTAAGAGCTTAACAGATTAAATGGGCAGTATACATATGTGCATGTGTGTGTATGTATATATATATATTTACACATACACACAAACTCATACATACTATATCTATGGTTATATAAGGTTATATTTATATATTTTGTATGGTACATAATATATGTAATGAAATATATAAAATATAGCATGCATAAGAAATTGAATTGGCTAAAATGTTTATAACATATTAATATAATATCATATGTACTGTATATTTAATATAATAAAATGCTAATATAATTATATAAATATGTATAAACCAGTCCTGCTTATTGTGTATTATTGCAGAATATTGGATTCACGTAATACTCCTAGCATGGCATACAGAGTCAGTAAGTTGTGTTCTAAACTTGGAATCGATGATTACATTGCTATAATTCACTAATGCATGGCCTATAACGTACACCTTGTCATATCCTGAAGTAAAACCCAGCATAACACGAGCTATGTTTGAAATGATACAGAAAATCTAAACCTAGATGATGGGTACTGTATGCTAGATCCTTTTATTGGGCTGTAAATTAGTGACATGTTCAATGATTGCTCTGAATTGGTTTGTGCCTTTCCAGCATTAAGCCTTGTCACTATTCCATGTGCTTTGGTCTTGTGTCTTAGACTTTTTAAATCACTCAACTAATGCCTAACAAATCTGCAATCTCTGCTGTGTGATTTACATCTGTCTCCTCCTTTGTAGACAGGTGGCAGATCTTAGACTTCTGACGTGTCCTTTGCTATGTGGTTTTGTGTGTTCATATGCTGGGAGGGATGTAAGTGCTAGTCGTTGAATAGGAAGTTGCATTTCAACCCTGATGTACGATATGGATCTTGAAATTAAAATTATAAAAGGGTTTTTATTTCATGTTATCTCAACTTGTTAAGGTTATAAAATATGATCAACTACCTCATCTAACAAGAGCAAAACATCACACGTACAAAATATTTTCTTTTTGTTTGTCTTGGAAAAGAGTGAGGTAGGCAAAGAAATTTGTGAACATTACACACTAGGGATAAATTCTTGGGGATTCGCCATGAATATTAAAAGCTCTTACATACACTGGAGGAGTCCTACAAAAAAGAAAACCTTAAGTTTGGTTTAACTCTCTGTTGTTCCCAAATTTATTTAATAACAGAGCTTGTCCCTGCCTACTGATCTCAGAGGATGCCGTCGTTCCACTGAAAACATTTTAGGAATCCCTGAATGATGATGTGTGATCTTAGGTGGGAATCTGATGATACAGGAAAGGCAGGGAGGCAGCACAGTACTTACTTGTCCCCAGGAACAAGTAATAACAAAATCCGGTATTTTTTTTTTTCTCGATCATCTGTGTAAGTACTAATATTAAGTCTATCAAGTGATTATTACCTTATAATAATCATTATTTTCATTATGTGAATATAAACTACCCCTATATCTCAAATGACATTTCTTCAATTCACTTTCAGTGTAAGTTGAATTCCCACAAAGCACTCTGGGAAATTCCAATCATGCGTGAGTGGAGAGGTGGAGGGGCTAAAAGGAGTTGACACAGGCTGCGGGCCACTGCCCTGTACTCACCCAGTTAGAAAAGGGTCATGAGGATGGATTTTCTCAATGCGCTATTGAGCGAAGGGCTTGCATGTCCTGTGGGGCTGTCAGACCTTGCGCTGGTGGGGCATGTATTTATTATTACTTCTCTGATTCCCTTTAATTATTATATGTGGTGGTGATTATTATACTGGGTACCCATCTCAGCTGAAAACTTTGGGTGCACCACTATATGAACCGAGTAGATCATGAACCCAGGTAGCCTTCTTCAGTTCATGCTGATCCATGGCCACTTATAAGAATGTCTGATGCACCCTAGCTCTTGAAAACTCAGGCTGCCAGTTTTGCCAGCAGCCGCCTTCACCTCAAAGGGATGTTTTCTTGAGATCCCACCTTCTTCCAAGGAGGACAATGTCTATTCCAGAATTTCTCGTTTAATATTTACGCAGCCAACTCTTCAAGTTCTTTGTACTGATTTTATACTAGCTCAGAAATGAATTACCTTTATCTGCTCTTTGGTGATTGATTCTAATTTTGTTCCTCAATCTCATTTTGCCTAGAATTAAGCATTGGCCTTAGAATGGGTAATGGCGGGAGGGGGTGTCTCCAGTTGGACACCACCAGTGACCAGTCCTGGTGGGCATTACGCTTTACCTCTCTACCCTCCTGCTTTTGCCTTACTGACAATATGCATTTTTATGACATTATGTTTCTACTTTCTTTCAAGATTCCTCCAGAATAAATTAGTGAAACACCCCCCCAAAATTTAGGTGTGCAAGAAGTATACCATTTTTTGTTCAACTTTGGCTTACTTTGATTGTTTTGAACCCTTCTACCACCAGGGTCCTTTCTCTTTTGTCTGGGAGATCCACCTATTCCTCAGCCATCACTTCATACTGGTCACCACTTAGAAGGCCCTTATTCCTGATAGGTGGGCTGGGAACTCTCTCTAGAACTTCTGTGCTGCACCTGGTCCTTTGTGCTGCTTCCCCACTGTGCTGAGCCCTGGATCTCTAGTAGGTGCCCAGTGGCCTTGGCCTGCTCTGCCTGGACACCCATGGCTGCCATTTCCTTTCTGGGGAAGCAAAATACAGGCTCTCTCTATCTCTCTCTCACTAACATCAGTATCTCCATTCTTATCAGTTTTGTTCCAGACAGGAGAAGGGTCAGGGGAAGCTTTTATTTTTGAGCCAGGAGGCACGTGCCAGGGGAAGGGAAACCTCTCTTCGGGAACGTCCAACAGAACCTTAATGGACTAGACTTCTGGCAACACAAAAGCCAGAGACTAGTTGGGCTATGTTCATTTTCAAAAATATTTTCCTTCTAATAAATCTCTGTGTTTCTGTCAACGAAACATACCCTTTAAACATGGTTCTCCCATCCCTCAACCCCGTACGAATGTGGGTACTGGGTCTCTGACCTAAACTTTACCCTTCAGAATAATGGTACCACTCAAAGCCCCACTAGGATGTGAACATGAAGATATTTCCACAGAATCTTCAAGGTTCCAGCTGGGAACCTAATCCTGGCCAGATTCTCAGGTTTCTCTCTGCTTCTAGGCTTCCTCTTCAGACTGAGGAGTCATCCAAGTTAACAGTCTTAACGTGGGCCTTCCAGACCCTTCCCTTCTTAGGTGTTTTCCTGGGTGTGTGACAATGTTATCACGTCAACAAACTCTGAAAAGATCATATTCGCTCCCTTTTTATTCCTTCTGCTGATTTTCCTGAAAATATCCAGGGAACTTAGCGCATCCAGAAGTTCTTCTTAAATTAGCCTATTTTGCAAGGCTGCTTTGAGGACTGTGTGAGATGATTGTTATAAAGTGTCAGGCATAGCGTCTGCCACAGTGCTATTGCTGTTATTTTAAAAAGCCTGTGACCACCATGATAATTCTGCCTCCTGCCACTTTTTAGGATGTGAGTCATAGGCTGGGATGATAAGATCTGATATGTAATTCTTATTTATTTGAGTCCTCTAAGAAAAAAAAGACAATAGCATGTTGTTCAGTGATGTTCCTGAAGCAATTAGTATTTTCTGATTAGAGCTATGACTAAGATCAAAGGTATTTCTGTAGACATGTGTATTTCAGTACATTTAACATGCTAACCACCATAAGAAGATTGGACACTCCATCCCTGAGTGCATGGCCTTTATGGAGCCTGACAATAAGGAGTCCAGAGAGTTGCAACGAAGAGTAATGGCTATCACAAATGGAGTTTTGTAAAAACCAGTATTTAAGAATTCCATTGGGCATTATGTTGGAAGTTTCTTCTTTTAAGCATAAGCTAAGGAAACACAGAGGAGACTGTTTAACTTTTTCCTCATTTGGGTAAAACCATCAGCCCATTGGTGTGATGAGTTTTCAGTGGTGACATTACTGCTGATTACATGAAGACGTGATTCTGCTTCCTACCATGCTGTTTGTTCTAGCTTCAATAATGTGTGGTATTGGTGGGATGTTTACCATGTGCCAACCTCTGGGTTAGTGCTGGGAATAGAGTGGTGAACAGGTCTGGCACATTTCTGCCATCATGGAGTTTAGAATCAAGTGAGAGAGACAAGTATTAAACAATGAACCATACCGTTGGATTTGCAATTGCAAGAGTGATGAATGCTATGTATAAGAGTAAGGTACAGTCAGAGAATAGGAAAGAGTTCCCTAAGAAAGTGAAGAGTGAGTAGAAATTGAGTTGGGCTGTGGGGAGTGGAATATGGGATTTGGCTTAAAAGACAGTACATGTGGTTGCCCAGGTTTGGGAGGGAGCTTGGAGCATCGGAGGAATTGGAAGAGGGCCAACATCATGGGAGAGCAGTGAGTGAATGTGGGTGAGTCAGGCGATTGGGATACTAAGGGGAAGGGATGGGGGGCCCGATCAGGCAGACACTTGTGTGCTATATTAAGAATTTGGTTTTATTTATTCCGAGAGGAATAGGGAGCTGCCGATGGGCTTTGAGCATGGAAATGATATATAGACAACACACTGCACCAAAAGTGGTACAGATTTGAATTATTAAAAGATATATATCTGTAATAAGGAGAAAGTACTGATGGCCGGGAGTGGGGTGAGGCAGTGGATTCTGAAGGCCAGACAGGAGGCTACTCCTCTTATTCATGTAAGAAAAGATGATAAGTTTGCCGAGGGTGGTAACAGTAGGGATGAAGAAACGTGGGCAGATTGGATTGATGTTGAGGAGATAAAGCTGATGAGTAATTGATTGGGTTTGGTCTTCGTAAAGCCTTTGTGGAATCTTCAGTATAATTATTAGACTATACAGCATAAAGAGATGTTTCCAGTTGTTTCTAGATAGAAAAAAATACTGTGATTATGCCATGGTACTGCAGTTTCTGAAATATTTTTTCAAATGCAGTTACTTGGAAATTATTTTCCAGATGACAAGAGTAGAGCTTGAATAGTCTTAAAATTACTGGTTCAAAACAGAAGTAGTTATTCCTTTGAAAAAAATTAGATGCACTAGATGTTCTGTCCACTCAAATGCAGCTTACATTTTGTTCTCTCTCACTCATCAGCCAGATGAAGATCTGCTTCTAGAAAGAGAGGTTATATGTTAAGAGGCAGATAGACTCCATGGAGCCATTAATATATTGAAGTTACTGAGAAAGAATATTATCTCAAGTGTGCTCTGGCATAATTTTCATCCTAGGCAAAATTAACTCTTGAGTTGCTTAATGGTAAATAAAATGTTTGGATGCCATCCAGCCCTTTGCTTTATGTTTTTTTTTTTTTTTTTTTGCTTGTGATACACGGGCCTCTCACTGCTGTGGCCTCTCCCGTTGCGGAGCACCGGCTCCAGACGCGCAGGCTCAGTGGCCATGGCGCACGGGCCCAGCCGCTCCGCGGCATGTGGGATCCTCCCGGACCGGGACACAAACCCGTGTCCCCTGCATCAGCAGGCGGACTTTCAACCACTGCACCACCAGGGAAGCCCTTGCTTTATGTATTTTTAAAGCCTGTGTGTATAGTGCCAACACTGCTGCCTTTCCTGTGAACCTCTAATAGACAACAGTAAGCAATGCCTCCTTCGTCAAGCCCAACACATATTGATTATTCATTGTGGAAATAATACTTGATTCTTGTCTTTTGGGCAGAGACACAGCCTAAAAATTTCAGCATCCCAAGCACCTGCTCCACTTTGCTGTCTTTGTGGTATAAAGCAAACAGATTTCTGGTACCCTCGAAGGGTCATCACTGCCTAGTGGTCAACAAGGAAAGGGAGAAAGTCCTTCAGACAAACACTAGGTGGGATTCACTTCGTGTCTGGCTTACTCTTCACTGCCTTTCCTGCTGAACCAATAAAAAACAGCTGAGGGCTGCCGGGAAGATGGCGGAAGACTAAGATGTGGAGATCACCTTCCTCCCCACAGATACACCAGAAATACATCTACACGTGGAACAACTGCTGCAGAACACCTACTGAACGCTAGCAGAAGACCTCAGACCTCCCAAAAGGCAAGAAACCCCCCACGTACCTGGGTAGGACAAAAGAAAAAAGAACAAACAGACAAAAGGATAGAGACGGGACCCGCACCAGTGGGAGGGAGCTGTGAAGGAGGAAAGGTGTCCACACACTAGAAGCCCCTTTGTGGGTGGAGACTGTGGGTGGTGGAGGGGGAAGCTTCCGGACCGCGGAGGAGAGCGCAGCCACAGGGGTGTGGAGGGCAAAGCAGAGAGATTCCCGCACAGAGGATCTGGGGCAACCAGCACTCACCAGCCCGAGAGGCTTGTCTGCTCACCCGCGGGGGTGGGCAGGGCTGGGAGTTGAGGCTCGGGCTTCGGTAGGAGCACCGGGAGAGGACTGGGGTTGGCGGCGTGAACACAGCCTGCAGGGGGTTAGTGCACCACGGCTGGCCGGGAGGGAGTCTGGGAATAAAGTCTGGACCTGCCGAAGAGGCAACAGATTTTTTCTTCCCTTTTTGTTTACTGGTGTGCAAGGAGAGGGGATTAAGAGCGCTGCTTAAAGGAGCTCCAGAAACAGGCGCGAGGCGCAGCTAAAAGCGCGGACCCCAGAGACAGGCATGAGACGCTAAGGCTGCTGCTGCCACTACCAAGGAGCCTGTGTGAGAGCACAGGTTACTATCCACACCCCCCTTTTGGGGAGCCTGTGCAGCCTGCCACTGCCAGGGTCCACTGATCCAGGGACAACTTCCCCGGGAGAACGTGTGGCGCACCTCAGGCTGGTGCAACGTCATGCCGGCCTCTGCTGCCACAGGCCCACCCCGCACTCCGTGCCCCTCCCTCCCTCCGGCCTCAGTGAACCAGAGCCCCCAAACCAGCGGCTTCTTTAACCCCGTCCTGTCTGAGCGAAGAACAGACGCCCTCTGGCAACCTACACGCAGAGGCGGGGCCAAATCCAAAGCTGAGCCCTTGGGAGCTGTGAGAACAAAGAAGAGAAAAGGGAAATATCTTCCAGCAGGCTCAGAAGCAGCAGATTAAAGCTCCACAATCAACTTGATGTACCCTGCATCTGTGGAATACATGAATAGACAACGAATCATCCCAAATTGAGGAGGTGGGCTTTGAGAGCAAGATTTATGATTTTTTCCCCTTTTCCTCTTTTTCCGTGTGGATGAAACGCTCTTGGTGCTGCAGCCAGGAGTCAGTGCTGTGCCTCTGAAGTGGGAGAGCCAACTTCAGAACACCGGTCCACAAGAGACCTCCCAGCTTCACATAATTTCAAATGGTGAAAATCTGCCAGAAATCTCCATCTCAACACCAGCACCCAGCTTCACTCAACGACCAGCAAGCTACAATGCTGGACATCCTATGCCAAACAACTAGCAACACAGGAACACAACCCCACCCATTAGCAGAGAGGCTGCCTAAAATCATAATAAGTCCACAGACACCCAAAAACACACCACCAGATGTGGACCTGCCCACCAGAAAGACAAGATCCAGCTTCATCCACAAGAACACAGGCACTAGTCACCTCCACCAGGAAGCCTACACAACCCACTGAACCAACCTTAGCCCCTGGGGACAGACACCAAACACAACGGGAACTACGAATCTGCAGCCTGCAAAAAGGAGACCCCAAACACAGTAAGATAAGCAAAATGAGAAGACAGAAAAACACACAGCAGATGAAGGAGCAAGATGAAAACCCACCAGACCTAACAAATGAAGAGGAAATAGGCAGTCTACCTGAAAAAGAATTCAGAATAATGATAGTAAAGATCCAAAATCTTGGAAAAAGAATGGACAAAATGCAAGAAACATTTAACAAGGACCTAGAAGAACTAAAGATGAAACAAACAATGATGAACAACACAATAAATGAAATTAGAAATCCTCTAGATTGGATCAATAGCAGAATAACTGAGGTAGAAGAACAGATAAGTAACCTGGAAGATAAAAGAGGGGAAATAACTACTGCAGAGCAGAATAAAGAAAAAAGAATGAAAAGAACTGAGGACAGTCTCAGAGACCTCTGGGACAACATTAAACATAACAACATTTGAATTATAGGGGTTCCAGAAGAAGAAGAGAAAAAGAAAGGGACTGAGAAAATATTTGAAGAGATTATAGTTGAAAACTTCCCTAATATGGGAAAGGAAATAGTCAATCAAATCCAGGAAGCACAGAGAGTCCCATAGAGGATAAATCCAAGGAGAAATATGCCAAGACACATATTAATCAAACTGTCAAAAATTAAATACAAAGAAAGCGTATTAAAAGCAGCAAGGGAAAAACAACAAATAACACACAAGGGAATCCCCTTAAGGTTAACAGCTGACCTCTCAGCAGAAGCTCTGCAAGCCAGAAGGGACTGACAGGACATATTTAAAGTGTTGAGGGAGAAAAACCTGCAACCAAGATTACTCTACCCAGCAAGGATCTCATTCAGATTTGATGGAGAAATTAAAACCTTTACAGACAAGCAGAAACTGAGAGATTTCAGCACCACCAAACCAGCTTTACAACAAATGCTAAAGGAACTTCTCTACGCAAGAAACACAAGAGAAGGAAAAGACCTATAAGAACGATCCCAAAACAATTAAGAAAATGGGAATAGGTACATACATATCGATAATTACCTTAAATGTAAATGGACTAAATGCTCCCACCAAAAGACACAGATTGGCTGATTGGATACAAAAACAAGACATATATTTGCTGTCTACAAGAGACCCACTTCAGACCTAGAGACACATACAGACTGAAAGTGAGGGGATGGAAAAAGATCTTCCACACAAATGGAAGCCAAAAGAAAGCTGGAGTAGCAATTCTCATATCAGACAAAATGGACTTTAAAATAAAGACTATTAGAAGAGACAAAGAAAGACACTACATAATGATCAAAGGATCGATCCAAGAAGAAGATATAACAATTGTAAATATTTATGCACCCAACATAGGAGCACCTCAATACATAAGGCAAATACTAACAGCCATAAAAGGGGAAATCGACAGTAACACAATCATAGTAGGGGACTTTAACACCCCACTTTCACCCATGGACAGATCATCCAAAATGAAAATAAATAAGGAAACACAAACTTTAAATGATACATTAAACAAGATGGACTTAATTGATATTTATAGGAGATTCCATCCAAAAACAGCAGAATACACATTTTTCTCAAGTGTTCATGGAACATTCTTCAGGATAGAGCATATCTTGGGTCACAAATCAAGCCTTGCTAAATTTAAGAAAATTGAAATTGTATCAAGTATCTTTTCCGACCACAATGCCATGAGACTAGACACAAATTACAGGAAAAGATCTGTAAAAAATACAAACACATGGAGGCCACACAATACACTACTTAATAACGAAGTGATCACTGGAGAAATCAAAGAGGAAATTTAAAAAAATCTAGAAACAAATGACAATGGAGTCATGATGACCCAAAATCTGTGGGATGCAGCAAAAGCAGTTCTAAGAGGGAAGTTTATAGCAATACATTCGTACCTTAAGAAACAGGAACCATCTCGAATAAACAACCTAACCTTGCACCTAAAGCGATTAGAGAAAGATGAACAAAAAAACCCAAAGTTAGCAGAAGGAAAGAAATCATAAAAATCAGATCAGAAATAAATGAAAAAGAAATGAAGGAAATGATAGCAAAGATCAATAAAACTAAAAGCTGGTTCTTTGAGAAGATAAACAAAATTGATAAACCAGTAGCCAGACTCATCAAGAAAAAAAGGGAGAAGACTCAAATCAATAGAATTAGAAATGAAAAAGGAGAAGTAACAACTGACACTGCAGAAATACAAAAGATCATGAGAGATCACAACAAGCAACTCTATGCCAATAAAATGGACAACCTGGAAGAAATGGAGAAATTCTTAGAAATGCACAACCTGCCAAGACTGAATCAGGAAGAAATAGAAAATATAAACAGACCAATCACAAGCACTGAAATTGAAACTGTGATTAAAAATCTTCCAACAAACAAAAGCCCAGGCCCAGATGGCTTCACAGGCGAATTCTATCAAACATTTAGAGAAGAGGTAACACCTATCCTTCTCAAACTCTTCCAAAATATAGCAGAGGGAGGAACACTCCCAAACTCATTCTATGAGCCACCATCACCTTGATACCAAAACCAGACAAGGATGTCACAAGGAAAGAAAACTACAGGCCAATATCACTGATGAACATAGATGCAAAAATCCTCAACAAAATACTAGCAAGCAGAATCCAACAGCACATTAAAAGGATCATACACCATGATCAAGTGGGGTTTATTCCAGGAATGCAAGGATTCTTGTATTTACCATATTAACAAATTGAAGCAGAAAAGCCATATGTCATCTCAATAGATGCAGAGAAAGCTTTCGACAAAATTCAACACCCATTTATGATAAAAGCCCTGCAGAATGTAGGCATAGAGGGAACTTTCCTCAACATAATAAAGGCCATATATGACAAACCCACAGCCAACATCGTCCTCAATGGTGAAAAACTGAAAGCATTTCCACTAAGATCAGGAACAATACAAGGTTACCCACTCTCAGCACTCTTATTCAACATAGTTTTGGAAGTTTTAGCCACAGCAATCAGAAAAGAAAAGGAAATAAAAGGAATCCAAATTGGAAAAGAAGAAGTAAAGCTGTCACTGTTTGCAGGTGACATTATACTATACATAGAGAATCCTAAAGATGCTACTAGAAAACTACTAGAGCTAATCAATGAATTTGGTAAAGTAACAGGATACAAAACTAATGCACAGAAATCTCTGGCACTCCTGTACACTAATGACGAAAAATCTGAAAGTGAAATCAAGAAAACACTCACATTTACCATCACAACAAAAAGAATAAAATATCTAGGAATAAACCTACCTAAAGAGACAAAAGACCTGTATGCATAAAATTATAAGACACTGATGAAAGAAATTAAAGATGATACAAATAGATGGAGAGATATACCATGTGCTTGGATTGGAAGAATCAACATTGTGAAAATGACTCTACTACCCAAAGCAATCTACAGTTTCAATGCACTCCCTATCAAACTACTACTGGTATTTTTCACAGAACTAGAACAAAAAATTTCACAATTTGTATGGAAACACAAAAGACCCCAAATAGCCAAAGCAATCTTGAGAAAGAAAAACGGAGCTGGAGGAATCAGGCTCCTGGACTTCTGACTATACTACAAAGCTACAGTAATCAAGACAGTATGGTACTGGCACAAAAACAATAAGAAAGATCAATGGAACAGGATAGAAAGCTCAGAGATAAACCCATGCACATATGGTCACGTTATCTTTGATAAAGGAGGCAGGAATGTACAGTGGAGAAAGGACAGCCTCTTCAATAAGTGGTGCTGGGAAAACTGGACAGGTACATATAAAAGTATGAGATTAGATCACTCCCTAACACCATACACAAAAATCAGCTCAAAATGGATTAAAGACCTAAATGTAAGGCCAGACACCATCAAACTCTTAGAGGAAAACATAGGCAGAACACTCTATGACATAAATCACAGCAAGATTCTTTTTTGACCCACCTCCCAGAGAAATGGAAATAAGAACAAAAACAAATGGGACCTAATGAAACTTCAAAGCTTTTGCACAGCAAAGGAAACCATAAACAAGATGAAAAGACAACCCTCAGAATGGGAGAAAATATTTGCAAATGAAGCAACTGAGAAAGGATTAATCTTCAAAATTTATAAGCAGCTCATGCAGCTCAATAACAAAAAAACAACCCAATCCAAAAATGGGCAGAAGACCTAAATAGACATTTCTCCAAAGTAGATATACAGACTGCCAACAAACACATGAAAGAATGCTCAACTTCATTAATCATTAGAGAAATGCAAATCAAAACTACAATGAGATATCATCTCACACCAGTCAGAATGGCCATGATCAAAAAATCTACAAACAATAAATGCTGGAGAGGGTGTGGAGAAAAGGGAACCCTCTTACACTGTTGGTGGGAATGTAAATTGATACAGCCACTGTGGAGAACAGTA
Organism: Tursiops truncatus; assembly: GCF_011762595.2. NCBI lineage: Eukaryota > Metazoa > Chordata > Mammalia > Artiodactyla > Delphinidae > Tursiops > Tursiops truncatus. Next base: position 92,037,043 of record NC_047040.1, on the reverse strand, counting down.
TGGAGGTTCCTTAGAAAACTACAAATAGAACTACCATATGACCCAGCAATCCCACTACTGGGCATATACCCTGAGAAAACCAAAATTCAAAAAGAGTCATGTACCAAAATGTTCATTGCAGCTCTATTTACAATAGCCCGGAGATGGAAACAACCAAAGTGCCTATCTTCGGATGAATGGATAAAGAAGATGTGGCACATATATACAATGGAATATTACTCAGCCATAAAAAGAACCGAAATTGAGCTATTTGTAATGAGGTGGATAGACCTAGAGTCTGTCATACAGAGTGAAGTAAGTCAGAAAGAGAAAGACAAATACTGTATGCTAACACATATATATGGAATTTAAGAAAAAAAAAAGTCATGAAGAACCTAGGGGTAAGACAGTAATAAAGATACAGACCTACTGGAGAACGGACTTGAGGATATGGGGAGGGGGAAGGGTGAGCTGTGACAAAGTGAGAGAGAGGCATGGACATATATACAGTAACAAACCTAAGGTAGATAGCTAGTGGGAAGCAGACGCATAGCACAGGGAGATCAGCTCACTTTGAGGGGTGGTATAGGGAGGGTGGGAGGGATGGAGACACAAGAGGGAAGACAGTTGTGAACATATGTATATGTATAACTGATTCACTTTGTTATAAAGCAGAAACTAACACACCATGGTAAGGCAATTATACTCCAATAAAAACAAAACAGTTGAATAAATGATTTTCTTCAGTTTCTCCAGGGAATCGAGAGGGCTTAGCTGGAGCGTTGGTTGTAGGTAAAGTCAAAGTTGAGTGGAGCCATATTTATAGGATGAGAACAGCCCATCAATATCCCTTGACAGGTATCAGTACTCCAGGTGTTCCGGGGCCATCAGGGAGCCAGGCCATTGAGCTGGGACTGAGGCAGGGCTGAGGGGCTTTAGGCAGGAGAGGAAGGGCAGGACCCCGAGCACCTCACACCAGCTGCACTCAGGACGGATCCCCTCCTAAATATATTTTACCCAATGGGCATTTCAAGGCTTCATTTGCTCAAGAGATATGGCTTCTAAATTGCAATTATTGTGGGAAAGATTTGGAGTCAATATAAGTGCCAGAAACTGCTCTGGTCAGGGCACCCGAGCAGTTTACCTTGAGAAAGCTCTTTGACCCCAGGCTTTCATGATTTCATCTAGCAAAGCACAACAACATCAGTAATATGCATATGGTTTGGGGAAGATAGTAGGTATTTCAAAAATGACAGCTGTTACTATTATTCCTATATTTATTCTAGGGACACACCATTCTTATTGGTGCCTGAAGCTTTCTTTGTGTGCTGAACCCCTGAGCCTTGCTGGATGTACCTGAGCAGTAGCTTTGTCCATGTTCTCAAGCATTCAGAGGCAGGAAGGATCCCATTTCACATAATCAATTGTGAAGGGCCCCTGGGAACAGCTGTCTGCTCCTAGGTGCTAATCTAGGAGACTAAATTCCCTCAGCATTTACGGGCAGTTCCTTGCTTGTGCAATGTGTGTTTTTATGTAATTTCCAGTTGTTTGTTCTCTTTTTCCTCCCTCCCCTCCCCTACACCTTGGATTACAACGACTGACGGAGCCCTTTTTCTTCCCTTACATTTGTAGAGTGTTACAATGGAAGCCAGTGTGATATACTGGAAAGATCACTGGATTGGGCCTCTAGAAGGCAGCTGTCATTCCATTTCTGCTCCAAATGACTGTGTGACCTTGAGCAAGTCCTTGAATTTGTCAGGAGTTCATTTTCCTCCTCCAAAACCTGTGGGCTATAAGATTTCCTTCCCATTCCCACAATCTGTCTGGTTAGCAGGCTGTAGATCTGAGTAATCTGAAAAGACCCACTTTGTGTCAAGATGCAATGAAGTATATGAGGTTTGAGATGCCCTTTTAGGATTCAGAATTTTTAGAAACCAGAAATATTGATAAATAGTGTTTTTTTGGATAAATAGTTTTTAAAAGGTGGTTTTCTGTCTCTGTGGTGTTTGCATTAGCTGATTAGCCATTCAGAGATATTTCTAATCTGCTCTGCTGTCAGGCTGCTTTTAATGGATGTTCTAGCCACTGGCAACTAATAATTTATAATCATAAATGATAAGTGACAGAGGTATCTGTCCACAGTGATGAAATAGACTTAGAACATGCTGTTAGGTGTCAAACAAAACACAATCATGCAAAAAGAGCTTGGGATGTTAGCAGCAGTATGTATGCTTACTGGAAGTATAAATATTCAGTCCAGATACTCTGTGGTGGTCTTGAACTCGGAATCATGAACTGTCTTCAAAAGTGTATCTATATACTTATGAAAATAATGTTTGGTAGCTCTTAACTGTTGCTGTTAAATTTTTCTGAAGATAATTGTTAGAACTCTTTAGCACATTTATTTTTCAGGCCACAAATATGTATCTTGAAAATAGTTTTAGTATTAATAAGGGATTTTTTTTGATTACTGTAAAAAGGGCAGTGGAATTTTTTAAATGATATTCTTTTTGATGATATAGTAAATGGGGTAGTTTCCTTGATTTCTCTTTCTGATCTTTCATTGTTAGTGTATAGGAATGCAAGAGATTTCTGTTTATTAATTTTGTATTCTGCAACTTTACCAAATTCATTGATTAGCTCTAGTAGTTTTCTGGTGGCATCTTTAGGATTCTCTATGTATAGTATGTCATCTGCAAACAGTGACAGTTTTACTTCTTCTTTTCCAGTTTGTATTCCTTTTTATTTCTTTTCCTTCTCTGATTGCCATGGCTAGGACTTTCACAATTATGTTGAATAATAGTGGTGAGAGTGGACATCCTTGTCTTGTTCCTGATCTTAGAGGAAATGCTTTCAGTTTTTCACCATTGAGAATGAGGTTTGCTGTGGGTTTGTTGCATATGGCCTTTATTATGTTGAGGTAGGTTCCCTCTATGCCCACTTTCTGGAGAGTTTTCATCATAAATGGGTGTTGAATTTTGTCAAAAGCTTTTTCTGCATCTACTGAGATGATCATATGGTTTTTATTCTTCAATTTGTTAATATGGTATATCACATTGGTTGATTTGTGGATGTTGAAAAATCCTTGCATCCCTGGGATAAATCCCACTTGATCATGGTGTATGATCCTTTTAAGGTGTTGTTGGATTCGGTTTGCTAGTTTTTTTGTTGGGGATTTTTGTGTCGATGTTCATCAGTGACATTGGCCTGTAATTTCTTTTTTTGTGATATCTTTGTCTGGTTTTGGTATCAGGGTGATGGTGGCCTCATAGAATGAGCTTGGGAGTGTTCCTTCCTCTGCAATTTTTTGGAAGAGTTTCAGATGGGTAGGTGTTATTTGATAGAATTCGCCTGTGAAGCCATCTGGTCCTGGACTTTTGTTTGTTGGAAGATTTTTAATCACAGTTTTAATTTCAGTGCTTGTGATTGGTATGTTCATATTTTCCATTTCTTCCTGGTTCAGCCTTGGAAGGTTGTACCTTTCTAAGAATTTGTCCATTTCTTCTAGGCTGTCCATTTTATTGGCATATAGTTGCCTGTAGTAGTCTCTTATGATCCTTTGTATTTCTGTGGTGTACATTGTAATGTCTTTTTCAATTCTAATTTTATTGATTTGAGTCCTCTGCCTCTTTTTCTTGATGAGTCTGGCTACAGGATTATCAATTTTATCTTCTCTAAGAGAACCAGCTTTTAGTTTCATTGATCTTTGCTATTTTTTTCTTTGTCTCTGTTTCATTTATTTCTGCTCTTATCTTTATGATTTCTTTCCTTCTACTAGCTTTGGGTTTTGTTTGTTCTTTGTTCTCTAGTTGCTTTAGGTATAAGGTTGGTTGCTTGAGATTTTTCTTGTTTCTTGAGGTAAGATTGTATTGCTTAAACTTCCCTCTTAGAACTGCTTTTACTGCATCCCACAGTTTCAGATCATCATGTTTTCATTGTCATTTGTCTCTAGGTATTTTTTGATTTCCTCTTTGATTTCTTCAGTGATCCGTTGTTTATTTAGTAACATATTGTTAAACCTCCACGTGCTTGTTGTTTTTACAACAGAGGAATTAAAGAAGATGTGGTACATATATACCATGGAATATTACTCAGCCATAAAAAAGAATGAAATAATGCCATTTGCAGCAACATGGATGGACCTAGAGATTGTTATACTAAATGAAGTATCTCAGACAGAGAAAGACAAATATCATATGATATTGCTTATATGTGGAATCTAGAAAAAGGGTACAAATGAATTTATCTGCAAAATAGATACAGACTTAAAACTTACCAGGGGGTAAGGGGGGAAGAGGGATAAATTGGAAGATTGAGATTGATATATACACACTATTACAGATAAAATACATAACTAATAAGGACCTACCGTATAGCACAGGTAACTCTACTCAATACTCTGTAATAGCCTATATGGGAAAAGAATCTAAAAAAGAGTGGATATATGTATTTGTATAACTGATTCACTTTGCTGAATGCCTGAAACTAACACAACATTATAAATCAACCATACTCCAATAAAATATTTTAAAAAATAAAATAAAAAAGAAATAAATGAAATGCATTAGGGTTTAAATTCCTTCCCATTCAATATTTTTTTCAGTTTCTCCATTTCTTATGTTGTGTGTCTGTTTCTGTCAGAGGCATAACTCACAAATGGATATATCTAATAAGCAGGTTTGCTCTGAGAGGTTAGAAAGTGTTGGGTGGCTTTATGCATCCCCTGCTAGTGGACGTTATTAATTATCATGATAGGTTTTGAAATGTAGACTCAGGAACTCTCATCTCTTCTGACTTTCACCCGTGTACCTGCCGCCAGTAGTCCCTCTCAACTTCTGGTTTGCTGCTTTCTATCTAATGAGCTCTGGGAAACCAAACTAAGTTTGTTAATAATGTGAACAAACTCAGTGTAGCTAGGCCTGAGGGAGTGGCCAGATGTCCTCTTCATGAGCATGTTGCCATTATAGTTAGTGCACAGTTCTCATGACACGTCTCATTCATTTTTATATTCCCAGCGTCTAACACACTACTTATCAACTAGCAGGTAAAGAAGAATGGTTGTTTCACTGAATGAATGCTCGCTGGCTGCTTTTGTTTTCATCCCTTGGGTTCTTTGATGTATTTTAGAAAGTGTGATCTCCTAGATAATTGTCCACTATGTAATGGAGATATTACTTTAATTCCTCCATGATCAGTGTGAAAGCTTTTTGAGATGTGAAAATTATGACAGAAATTTCAAGCCATTTCTTGGAGATGAGTCATCTTACAAGTAGATCAGCGCTGTTTTATGTCACATTTTATAATGCTGAGGCTTCGGAGTGCTTTAGCATAGTAATTATCCACCAGTAATTTGTTTAGGGCTCTAATGCTCGGGTTTGTCATTCATGTCATTCCTCAGTACTCCTGCCCAAGTTAAATATAAAGCAATGTCAGGGTAATAAAAGCTGTGGTTGAAAAAAAATTAAAAATAAAGCAAGCATCTCTTCCTATTGAATGAATGGTATTAAATCAGGGTTGCTGCCTCAAACAGTGGCGAGTACTGTGTGAAAGCTCCTGGGAATATGTTTATTCCCCGTTCTCTGGAATACTCTTTTTTTCTTTGTGGCAGGCTTCTTACTGATTACTACACCTAAAATTCAGGCATCCAGCGGGCTGCCTTACCTGTGATGATTTAGTTTGGGTGATACATTCATCTAAACTACTCCACTTAAGGATAACTTAATTAAGAGAATACAATTTGCCAGCACTTTTCTGCTTCTAGAGGAATATTACATTAGAGCATTCACAGATTTGCACTTTCTGCAAAAACACAGGCAAAAAAAGAGGAACCACACGGTTTTAAAGGTGAATGTAACCTGAGAATTCACTGATGCTACCCTTTCGTGTCCAAAATATTTACTAAACCAAAATGTTAACGTGTTAATTAAAACTGGTGTGACTTAAAATACTTCACAGTTTATTCCAGAGTAGCTGTGCTTATCTCTTAGAAAGGATAGTGAGTTGCAGGTGGATGGTGTTTTTACATAATCTTTGTGCACATAAACAAGTATAAAATTACTATTCCTATTATACCATTGAAATGTTTTCAAGTGTTAATTTAAAGTCCCATTACGTATATAATTAAACTTTTAATCCTTTAATTGTTCTAAATTTTGTTTCTCTTTTTTTTGTTTTAAATTTTTATTTTATATTGGAGTATAGTTAATTTACAATGTTGTGTTAGTTTCAGGTGTACAGCAAAGGGATTCAGTTATACATATATATATATATATTCTTTTTCAGATTCTTTTCCTATATAGGTTATTACAGAGTATTGAGTAGAGTTCCCTGTGCTATACAGTAGTCCTTGTTGTTTATGTATTTTACATATAGTTGCATATGTTAATCCCAACCTCCTAATTTGTTCCTCCCCCTACCCCCCTTACCCCTTTGGTAACCATAAGTTTATTTTCTAAGTCGGTGAGTCTGTTTGTTTTGTAAGTAAGTTCATTTGTATCATCTTTTAGATTCCACATATAATTGATATCATATGATATTTGTCTTTCTCTGTCTGACTTACTTCACTTAGTATGATAATCTCTAGGTCCATCTGTGTTGCTGCAAATGGCATTATTTCATTCTTTCTTATGGCTGAGTAGTATTCCATTGCATATATGTACCACATCTTCTTCATCCATTCATCTTTTGATGGACATTTAGGCTGTTTCCATGTCTTGGCAATTGTAAACAGTGCTGCAATGAATATTGGGGTGCATGTATCTTTTCGAACTATGGATTTCTCCATATATATGCCCAGCAATGGGATTGCTGGATCATATATCGTAGCTCTGTTTTTAGTTTTTTAAGGAAACTTCAAACTCAAGGTGGATTAAAGACCTAAATGTAAGACTGGATACTATAAAACTCTTAGAGGAAAACATAAGCAGAACACTTTTTAACATAAATCACAGCAGTATCTTTTAGGGTCCATCTCCTAGAGTAATGAAAATTTTGTTTTATTTGTATTACGTGAGGCTTATTTCCAATTAAGAAGTATAAAATGAGTGCTGTTTACACATAGATTTCTTATTTGTTTCTTTAGGTTATTTATCTCAGATTTATATTCCGAATATAACCATATGTTTTATATATATGTCAAACTTAAAAGTGATATTCTTTTTCTCCATGCAACTGCTCAAAATTTTAATTGGCTCTTCTATTTCTGAACTTGGACAAGGGATTTAAGATTTTTCAAACTGCAGGTCACATTTCATTACTTCAATATGCATATTTTTTGAAATGGCAAAATCTCTCAGGGCTGTGTGATTTTCACTATTGTGTGTGTCTGTGTGTGTGTGCGTGTGTGTGTGTGTGTGTTTAAAGTTCATTTCCAAACACAACTGAATAAATCCTGGAACACATTTTCTCTCCATGCCTGAGAAATGCAAATTGTTCTAGGTCAGTTGCTGAGAGTTCTTGTCTGTATCTTGGATGTCTTGTTTGCAATTTGTTTTTCATTCATTCCAAGCATACCCAATTCACTTTACATTTGCCTGTTATTCACATGTTTTTCAGTGGTCTGCAGAGTTCGATTTAACATGTGGGAAAACTATATTCTCCCTTGACTGTGCCTTCCTAAATGCACTGACTAATGTTTATAAACACACTTGTGTCTTATATGCAAGAGCTGCTGCCCTAAATTTCTAGGGTCAGGAGGGGGAAATCATGGCGCACACACCACCTTGATGACTTGTTCTACTCATATCCAAAGGAATATTAACAACCAAATAGGAGAGATCATAGCTAAGCGAACAAACGGATCTGCCTTGTGATCGTAGGATCACACATACCAATGCACACCCTAGAAAAGATACTTTTCAAATGCAGGCCAAGAGCCCATGCTTGGGGTCCCACAGATCTGGAGTCCCATTCTAGCCTAGCATGCACTAGCTGTGTAACCTTGGGTGTGCATTGTAACTTCTGAGTTTCATTTTCCACAACTGATAAAATGAGCAAACTAGCCCCACCTCATGGGATTGTTATAAGGAAGGAAGGAAGGAAGGAAGGAAGGAAGGGAGGCACCTGTGAAATCACCATTGGTGTACTATAAACCAGCTGTCTCTCTGTTTTAAAAGAAAAAAAGCCTTGATGTGACTTGATTTGTAATGTGGTGTAAATACTCCCACCATGGCTGATTTTAAATCATGAATGATTTAACAACAACCTGGTAACGTTCCTGAATATTTAACAGTCCCCTGGTAGCAGCCAAGCCCAGCACACCACTGCTAGCCTTTAACAAATGGTAGTAATTATTTCTTAATAGTTATATTTTGTCTTCCATTGATCTAGAAAAAAATTTGGCTGTTTGGTGAAATTCTGTATAGATGGAAATGTGAAGGCTGAGGGAAGAATAGTAATTTATACAGTTTAAAATATTAATGATTTCAAATAAAAAAGAGCTACCTTAACAATTTTGAAAGTAGGCAAAAACTTAGAAGAAGAAAACAGAATATTAATAATAAGAAAATGTGCTAATCAGATGTTTTAAAAGTAAGAATAAGGATCACTTTGTAAGATATTCTAGATTGATTAATGTTAGCTTTTCAAGATTAGTTAGAAGGGGCTCCACGTTCTTGGTCTTATATTCTTTAATTTACGTGAACAAATCCTAAGTAGAGAGTTGCGTGTATTTGGTACCTAAACAGAGAGAAACTGACAGCCTATATTTTAAAACCCAGTGCTTTACAAAAAAACTTTGTTTTCATTTTAACCAATAACTGTTTTATATCATTCAAGACTGATTTTATTTTATTTTTTTAATTGAAGTATAGTTGATTTACAGTGTGTTAGTTTCAGGTATACAACCAAGTGGTTCAGTTTTATATATATAATATATATATATATATAAACTGAATATATATTCTTTATATACATATTCTTTTTAGATTCTTTTCCCTTATAGATGATTATAAAATATTGACCACAGTGCCCCATGCTGTACAGTCAGTCCTTATTGGTCCTTATTGGTTATCTATTTTATATATAGTAGTGTGTATATATTATTCCCAAATTCCTAGATAAGTCAAGACTGATTTTAGATTTTTAAAGTTTGCTGCAACCATGTATTTTTTGAAATAGTCCTTTACTGAGTAACCTGGTTTTGTCTTTGGTAATAATGAACATTTTCATGTGTGGTCTGAGATTCGGATAAGGAATGGCATACTGGACCTGAAACTGCTCCAGAACATCTAGACATGTGGAGCCTGCAAATAGCTGTCATGTAACAATGAACTTCTCATTTTGCAGAGTACTAAACTGTGGGTGATTGGAGAGGAAATCATCAGAATTAAGGATGGTTGATTGAATCATCCTGTGCTGAAAGCCGCATTTTCCATGTGCACTTACTGTACCCTGAGCAGGCAGTGCTGGGATAACTCACCTAGGGAAGAGTGTGGGCAAACCCAAAGGCATTTTGGTGACTATAGGCTGACTTAATCCAGTAAAACTCCTCTGTCCATTTCATCAAGAGGAGACTCTAGCGTGGGGTCACTGAAAGGAGACAGAAATCATCGGCACTGTACCTAACATGGTATTGCCTAGAACAGCAGATTTGCACACCCAGAACAGGGCTGGGAGGAAGAACCAGGAGGACTGTGTACATTAGAACCCCAAAACTGTTGTCCTGCTAAAGTGAGAGATCCTCATTGCAGCATGTGGCCCCAGGTGCAAATACCTGCTTCTCTGGGGAGGCACGTCTCTTCCTAAAGGCACGTGCCTGTGAACACATTTAGTGCTCCTAGAAATGTACTGGATGTGCATGAAAATACAGTCCAGGAAGTAATTAAGTGGCATTTGGGGTTTGATCAGATTTGGGGAAGGAAAGAAAGACTGCACCTTCTTTCTCTCGCCTGTGTAAATTAAAATGTTTCTCGGGGTGTGAAATGCCTTTATGATGACCACAAACCTAGTAAAGGGTTAAACGTAACATGGTTAAGCTGATACACTTTTTTCAGGCTCATATTACATTTTTAAGTAAAGCAAAAGGGAGGAAACTTTTTTTTTTCTCCATTGACACAAAATGTGATTACTTGCTGTCCTCCTGGAAAGATAGATGATCAGCCTCCTGGATGAGGCCAGCTGGTATGTCTATGGATTAGATACAAAAAAAAAAAAAAAAAAAAAAAATCAGTGGGTAGCTCTTTCATCTGTCCATCTTTTGAACCCTCTCTCACAAAACTAATTCATTAATGAAAAGATTTGGCATATTACAAGCTAACATTGGAAGCTTTACCCAACAAGTATATTTCAAGGATTGTCGGGGCAGAATTTCCAGAGACAATTCAGTACTGCTGCTTCTTTTATTAACTTATCTTCTCCCCACACCCCGCCCCTCTGTATCAGATTTTTCTTTTTCATGCAATTCACTCTGCAAGCAAAAACCAGAGCTGAGGAGAGCTATTTAGAAAATGAAAATATATTTAGGATGCTTTGCAAGCTATTTTTAAAAATGTATTTCTCTTCTGAGCTACTTAAGGTGTGAGCTGAAGGATTGGAAACATGAAAAATCCTAGTTGATTAAAATCCTGGATTTAGGGCTTTTCTTTTAGATGAAACTCTGCCTAACGAGAAAGTATTAATATTGAGTTAGGTATATAGGCTTTGGAACATAATAATTATAACGAGACCAATCATTTATTAAATGTGTATTGTCTACTTCCCATCACATTATGTCACTGATCCTCAGAACATCTTTATAAGTCAGTGCTTTCATTATCTTCTCCCTTATGTAGGAAACTAAGGCTTAGAAAGTTGAAGTAATTCATCCAAGTTGATACTGCTGTAAGAGACGGATTGGGGATTTCAAGAAGGGCCAACTGATGTAGAATCCACATTTTTAGCCACTCAATTATATTTTTCATCATAATTCATAATTTCACACTGGTTGTGTCAGGAGGTGTGCAGATTGACCCGTTTTTGTGTGGATGGTGGTGTGGAATTTTGGAGTAACTGACACCCTTGTCTTTCTGCCTACAGGCCCCTGGGGAAGGTGTACAGGAGACTGTGGGCCAGGAGGATTCCAGAGTCGTGCTCTTTGGTGTTTCCATTTTGAAGGGTGGACGAGTCACCTGTCTAACTGTGATGAGAACAATAGACCTCCGAAGGAAAGAAGCTGCTTCCGAGTCTGTGACTGGCACAGAAACCTCTTCCAGTGGGAGGTTTCTGATTGGCACCACTGTGTGCTTGTTCCTCCCGCCCTGGGGCAAGCCAGACCTCGGGCTACAGAGTGCGTGACAGCCCAGCATGGGCTGCAGCACCGGACGGTGCGTTGTGTTCAGAAGCTGAACAGAACCGTGGCTGTGAATGAGATATGTGAACACTTTGCCCCTCAGCCCCCCACGGAACAAGCTTGTCTCATCCCTTGCCCGCGGGATTGTGTGGTCTCTGAGTTCTCACAGTGGTCCAGGTGTAGCAAGGGATGTGGGAAGCAGTTACAGCATAGAACTCGCTCAGCCATTGCCCCCCCTCTCTATGGAGGGTTGCAGTGTCCCAACCTGACTGAGTCAAGAGCCTGTGATACTCCCATTTCCTGTCCTCTTGGGGCAGAGGAATATATGTTTAGCCTTAAGGTTGGACCGTGGAGTAAATGTCGACTGCCTCTTCTCAAAGAACTTAACCTAAGTGGAAGAACCGTTCTGGATTTTAGCTCTGATTCAAAGGAGCTGGTCACCTTTAGACATCAAAGTTACAAGGCACATCACCATTCCAAGTCCTGCGACATAGAGATAGGTTACCAAACCCGCCAGGTTTGGTGTACAAGAAGTGACGGAAAAAATGCTACATTAAGGTAGGAGGCCTTCAGTGTTTATATCTTTGATTCACTTAAATTTTTTACAGTGTAATTTTATAAGATTTCTTTATGATTTTCTACAACAGGAAAATTGTAATCAGGTTTGCAATTTGAGTTTTTAAAAGTTTCATTTGAGAAGTTTTCAATTTCAAGTATAAGTATTTTAGAGTCTAGGCCAGCAGTGCTCTGAACTCTGGTGTAATTAGTGTAGTAGTGCAACCATATAGGATAAGTCATCTATTTTCACATATCTATTCTATCAATATGTCACTTAAAAAAATAGACCTTGTGCCATAGCTATCCATCAACAAATGAATAGAGGTGTGGTATGCATATATATAATGGAATATAGCTCAGCCATAAAAAAGAATGAAATTCTGCCATTTGTAGCAACGTGGATGGATTCAGAGGGCATTATGCTAAATGAGATAAGTCAGACAAAAATAAATACCATATGGTATCACTTATATGTGGAATGTAAAAAATACAACAAACTAGTGAATAAAACAAAAAAGAAGCAGACACCTACATATGGAAGGCAAACTAGTGGTTACCAGTGGGGGAGAAGGAAGAGGTAGAGGCAATATAGGGGTAGGGGAAAAACGGGGTTATTATGGGATTATATGAAACTATATGTGTAAAATTTTTGAAAATTGTAAAGCACTATAGAATTTAAAGAATCTTTCCTTCCATAAAAAAATTGGTCTTTTGTTACTACAGTAATAAAAGACTAAACCATTATAATGATAAAAATTCAAGTTCACTCTCAAATTTGGGATATAAATTATGTAAATATTTATTGTTCTTCATGTTTACGTTTTTTAAAATTGTTTTTGGTTTGTTTCGATGATTAAGCAGTTTCTTTTACATCTGAATTGTAGATATTTTATAGTAGTGATAATACCAATAAGTTAATCCAAGAATGTTTTCTTTGGCATTGATTTGATTAAAAATATTAACTTGCACAGCAATAATTAGAATTATAAACCTATAGAGGGAATGGACTAAAACTTTTAAAAACAATAGTTTAGGGCTTCTCTGGTGGCGCACTGGTTGAGAGTCTGCCTGCCGATGCAGGGGACACGGGTTCGTGCCCCGGTCCGGGAGGATCCCACATGCCGCGGAGCGGCTGGGCCCATGAGCCATGGCCGCTGAGCCTGCACGTCCGGAGCCTGTGCGCCGCAGCAGGAGAGGCCACAACAGTGAGAGGCCCATGTACCGCAAAAAAATCCCCCCAAAAAACAATCGTTTAGGCTTCAAAATTATTTGTAATTGTTTTACTTTACATGGTCTTATCTTGATGTAAATCATAGAAATATGTTAAAAGTAGTATCTGTTTACTTTTCTCCTGAAAGGTCTTAAATGAAATCACTGATATATTACCAAATTTCTTCCAAATTAAGATGCCTTTCAGTAGTACTGGAATTACCAAACAATGAAATACTCATTGCTAGAATTGATCATTAGCATCAGTTACTGTTTTCTTAGGATCCACAGCTGGCTCAAAGACTACCTCTGCTATTTCAGAGCAAAGTAATGTGAGGATTGTTTTTTTTTCTTTTTCCCATTCGACTCACAAATGAGCATATTTTATCTTTGATGCTTCTTTCTGATTTATGTGATGTAACTTGGCAAGTCCATTGAAGAGTGATTTTCTGCCTTTCATTGACTGCCTCTGTGAAGCCAAAAAGATTAAGCAGATGATTTGGTTGGGTGATTATTGTTTGAATACATATGTGTGATTCTGTACAAACATTGTTTCTTAATATCCTATATTGGATATTACACAGAATGTTTTCAGTCTATAGTTGTTTTTTTTTTTTTACCATGTTCTATTTTTTATCAACAAATTAATAGACTTTACTTTTTAGAGTGATTTTAGGTTTACAGAAAAATTGAACAGCAGATCTAGAGCTCCCATGTATCTCCTCATCACTCCCTCTCCACACATACACAGTTTCATACACATATCTTGCATTAGTACAAGTTGTGTAATACATTTGATACAATGGATGAGCCAATACTGATACATTACTGTAGCCCATAGTTTACATTAGAGTTCATGTTTTGTGTTGTACCTTCAGTGGGTTTGGACAAATGTATAATGGCATGTATCCACCTGTACTATATCATACACAATAGTTTCACTGCCCTAAGAATCTCTTGTACTGCCTCTACTGATCCCAACTTTCCTCTCCCCAGACCCCTGGAAACCAATGATCATTTTACTGTCACTTCCAAGTTTTGGCAGTTATAAATAAAGGTGCTGTAAACATTCAGGTGCAGATTTTATGTGAATGTAATTTTCAACTGATTTGCCTAAATGCCAGTGGGCACTGTTCCTGGATATTATGATAAATTTGTGTTCAGTTTTGTAGGAAATTCCAAAGTCTCTTCAAAGTCGCTTTATCATGGGAATTCCTTTTGCTTCACCCCCTGGCCAACATTTGGTGTTATCAGTGTTTTGGATTTTAGCTATTTTAATAGGTGTGTAGTAGTACCTTGTTTTAATTTGCAGTTCCTTAATAACATATGTTGTTTAGCATCTTTTCATATGCTTATTTTCCATCTTTCTGTTCCTTGGTGGGGTGTCTGTTCAGATCTTTTGTCTATTTTTTTTTATTATTGAATTTAGAGTTCTTTATATATTTTGGATACCAGTCCTTAATCAGATATGTATTTCAAAAATATTTTCTTCTAGTCTTTAACCTGTCTTTTCATTCTCTTAACAGTGTCTTTCACAGAGAAGTAGTTTTTTAACTACTAGAGCTAATCAATGAATTTGGTAAGGTAGCAGGATACAAAATTAATGCACAGAAATCTCTTGCATTCCCATACACTAATGATGAAAAATCTGAAAGTGAAATTAAGAAAACACTCCCATTTACCATTGCAACAAAAAGAATAAAATATCTACGAATAAACCTACCGAAGGAGACAAAAGACCTATATGCAGAAAATTATAAGACACAGATGAAAGAAATTAAAGATGATACAAATAGATGGAGAGATATACCATGTTCTTGGATTGGAAGAATCAACATTGTGAAAATGACTCTACTACCCAAAGCAATCTACAGATTCAATGCAATCCCTATCAAACTACCACTGGTATTTTTCACAGAACTAGAACAAAAAAAATCACAGTTTGTATGGAAACACAAAAGACCCCGAATAGCCAAAGCAATCTTGAGAACGAAAAACGGAGCTGGGGGAATCAGGCTCCCTGACTTCAGACTGTACTACAAAGCTACAGTATCAAGACAGTATGGTACTGGCACAAAAACAGAAATATAGATCAATGGAACAGGATACAAAGCCCAGAGATAAACGCACGCACCTGTGGTCACCTTATCTTTGATAAAGGAGGCAACAATATACAGTGGGGAAAAGACAGCCTTTTCAATAAGTGGTGCTGGGAAAACTGGACAGCTACATGTAAAAGAATGAAATTAGAACACTCCCGAACACCATACACAAAAATAAACTCAAAATGGATTAAACACCTAAATGTAAGGTCAGACACCATCAAACTCTTAGAGGAAAACATAGGCAGAAAACTCTATGACATCAATCACAGCAAGATCCTTTTTGACCCACCTCCTGGAGAAATGGAAATAAAAACAAAAGTAAACAAATGGGACCTAATGAAACTTAAAAGCTTTTGCACAGCAAAGGAAACCATAAACAAGACCAAAAGACAACCCTCAGAATGGGAGAAAATATTTGCAAATGAAGCAACTGACAAAGGATTAATTTCCAAAATTTATAAGCAGCTCATGCAGCTCAATAACAGAAAAACAAACAACCCAATCCAAAAATGGGCAGAAGACCTAAATAGACATTTCTCCAAAGAAGATATACAGTTTGCCAACAAACACATGAAAGAATGCTCAACATCATTAATCATTAGAGAAATGCAAATCAAAACTACAATGAGATATCATCTCTCACCAGTCAGAATGGCCATCATCAAAAAATCTACAAACAATAAATGCTGGAGAGGGTGTGGAGAAAAGGGAACCCTCTTGCACTGTTGGTGGGAATGTGAATTGGTACAGCCACTATGGAGAATAGTATGGAGGTTCCTTAAAAAACTAAAAATAGAACTACCATACGGCCCAGCAATCCCACTACTGGGCATATACCCTGAGAAAACCATAATTCAAAAAGAGTCATGTACCAAAATGTTCATTGCAGCTCTATTTACAATAACCAGGACATGGAAGCAACCTAAGTGTCCATCAAGAGATGAATGGATGAAGAAGATGTGGCACATATATACAATGGAATATTACTCAGCCAGAAAAAGAAACGAAACTGAGTTATTTGTAGTGAGGTGGATGGACTGAGAGACTGTCATCCAGAGTTAAGTAACTCAGAAAGAGATAAAAAAATACCGTGTGCTAACACATATATATGGAATCTAAAAAAAGAAAAAAAGTGGTCAGAAGAACCTAGGGGCAAGACAGGAATAAAGATGCAGTCCTACTGGAGAATGGACTTGAGGATACGGGGAGGGGGAAGGGTAAGCTGGGACAAAGTGAGAGAGTGTCATGGACATATATACACTACCAAATGTAAAATAGATAGCTAGTGGGAAGCAGCCACATAGCACAGGGAGTTCAGCTCGGTGCTTTGTGACCACCTACAGGGGTGGGATAGGGCGGGTGGGAGGGAGCGAGATGCAGGAGGAAAGAGATATGGGGACATATGTATATGTATACCTGATTTACTTTGTTATAAAGCAGAAACTAACACACCATTGTAAAGCAATTATACTCTAATATAGATGTTAAAAAAAAAGAAGTAGTTTTTTGTCTTAATGAATTCCAATTTGTCAATATTTCTTCCATGGATCATTCTTTGGTGTTATATCGGAAAAAAAACATTACCAAACCCAAGGTCAAGCAGATTTTCTCCTATGTTATCTTCCAGAAGTTTTAGTTTTGTATTTTACATTTAGGTCTGTGATCCATTTTGAGTTAATTTTTGTGAAAATCTTGTGGTCTGTGTCTGGATTCATTTTTCTACATGTGAATGTCCATTTGTTCTAGCACCATTTGTTAAAAAGACTATCTTTTCTATATCGAATCGCCTTTGCTTCTTTGTTGAACATCAGTTGACTGTATTTGTGTGGATCTACTTCTGGGCCCTGTATCTTTGTTCCATTCTTCTATTTATCTATTCTTTGCCAATAACACACTGTCTTAAATACTGAAGCTTTATAGTAAGTCTTGAAGTTGAGTAGTGTCAGTCCTCTGAATTTCTTTGTATTTAATGTTGTCTTGAGTCTTCTGGAGCTTTTGCCTTTCTATATAAACTTTAGAATCAGTTTGTGGATATTTACAGAATAATTTGCCAGGATTTTGACTGGAAATGCTTATAATGTATAAACAATTTGGGAAGAACTAACATCTCGATGATATTGAGTCTTTCTATTCAGGTACATGGAATATTTCTCCATATATTTAAAACTTCTTTGATTTCTTTCATCAGAGTTTTGTACTTTTTCTCATATTGGTCTTGTATATATTTTGTTAGACTGACAGTTAAGGATTTTACATATTATTGGTGCTAATGTAAATGTATTGTGTTTTTATTTTCAAATTAAATTATTCATTATTGTTATACAAGAAAGCAGTTGAGTTTTGTATATTAACCTTGTATCCTATAACCTTGTTATAATTTCTTATTTGTTCCAGGAGGTTTTTTTTTTCTTTTTGGTTATTATTGCTCTTGTTGATCCTTTGGAATTATCTATGTTGACAAGCGTATATTTGCAAAAAAGGCAGTTTTATATCTTCCTTTCCAGTAAGTACACCTTTTATTTCCTTTTCTTGCCTTATTGTATTATCTAGGACTTCCAGTATGCTGTCCAGTAGGAGTAGTGAGAAGGAACATTCTTGCCTTACTCCTGATCTTAGCAGGACAGCATCTGGTTTCTCACCATTAAGTATGATGCTAACTGTAGGTTTTTGTAGATATTCTTTATCAAGTTGAAGAAATCCTCCTCTATTCCCAGTTTGCTGAGAATTTTTATCATCATAGGTGTTGGTTTTTGTCAAGTGCTTTTTCTGCATATATAGGTATGATTATATTATTTTTTTTACTTAGTCTGTTAATAGGATAGATTACATTAATTGATTGTCAAATGTTGAACCCTCTTTGCATACCTGGAATAAATTATACTTGGCTATATGATACGTATAGCCAAGTATACTGTTGGATATTATTTGCTAATATTTTTTATACATTGTTGGATATTATTTGCTAATAGTTTCTTGAGAATTTTTGCATACATGTTCATGAGAGATATTAGACTTAGTCTTTTTTCATAAAGACTAAGTTTTTGTCTAGGTTTAGTGTTAGGATAATGCTGGTCTCATATAATGAGTTGGGAAATATGTCCTCTGCTTTGATTTTTAGAAATGGATTGTCAAGAATTGATATTATTTTTTCCTTGAATTTTTGGTAGAATGAAACCCATCTGGGCCTGATGTTTTCTGCTTTGGTAGGTTATTACTTATTAATTAAATTTCTTTAATAGATAATAGATCTATTCAGATTATAGATTTCTTCTTGGGTGAGTTTTAGGAGATTGTGTCTTTTAAGGACTTGGTCCATTCATCTAAGTTAACAAATTTGTGGGTATAGGCTTGTTTATAATATTATTTTATTATCCTTGGGGTCCATGGGGATCATTAGTGGTAGTGATGACTTCTCTTTCATTACTGATATTAGTGCTTTGTGTTTTTTCCCTCTCTCCCTCTCTCTCTCTCTCTCTCTCTCTCTCTCTCTATATATCTATATCTATACCTATATCTATATCTATATATATCTTTTTCTCTCTCCCACTCTCTCTCTCTCTCCTCCTTCTCCCCCATCCCTCCTTTTCCTTAGTAACCTGTCTAAAGGTTTATCGATTTTATTGAACTTTTCAAAGAACCAGCTTTTGGTTTCAATTATTTTCTCTATTGATTTTCCGTTTCTAATTTTATTGCTTTCAAGTCTAATTTTCATTATTTTCATTGGGCTTACTTTGGATTTAATTTGATCTTCTTCTAGTATTCTATGGTGGAAGTTTAGGTTACTGATTTTAGATAATTCTTCTTTTCGAATATGTGAATTCAGTGCCATAAACTTCCCTCTAAGCACTGCTTTTACTGAATCCCACAAATTTTAATAAGTTACATTTTCATTCTGATTTAATTCAAAGTGTTTAATTTCTCTTGAGATTTCTTCTTTGCCTATGTATTATTTAGAAATGTTCTATTTAATCCTCTAGTATTTGGGGGTTCCCCAGCCATCTTTCTGTTTTTGATTTGTAGTTTAATTCCATTGTGTCTTGAGAGCATATTTTGTATAATTTCTATTCTTTTAGGTTTGTTAAGGTGTGTTTTACAGCCCAGAAATGTGGTCTGTCTTGGTGAATGTTCTGTATAATCTTGAGAAGAATGTGTATTCTGCTATTGTTGGATGAAGTATTCTATAAATGTCAATGATAATTCAGTTGATTGGTGGTTCTGTTCAGTTCAACTCTGTTCTTACTGACTTTCTGCCACTGTATCTGTCCATTACTGATAGAGGGGTGTTGAAGTCTCCAACTATAATAGCAGATTCATCTATTCTTTTTTCGCAGTTCTATCAGTTTTTGCCTCACATATTTTGATGCTGTATTGATAGGTGCATGCATATCAAGGATTGCGATGTCTTCCTGGAAAATTGACCCCTTTATGGTTATGTAATGCCTGTCTTTATTCCTGATAATTTTCCTTGCTCTTACATCTGCTTTGTCTGGAATTAATATAACTATTACAGGGTCCTTTGATTACTGATAATATGATGTATTTTTCTCTATGCCTTTGCATTTAATCTGTCTGCATCTTTATACTTAAAGTAAGTTTCTTATAGATAACAGTTGGATTGTGTTTATTTATCCACCCTGACAGTCTGACAGTCTCAGTCCTTTAATTGCTATATTTATATCATTGACATTTAAAATGATTATTGCTATATTTGGATTAATATCTATCATATTTATTATTTTTTTGTTCACTGCCCTTGTTCTTTGTTCCACTTTTTTATTTCCTCTGTTTTTCCATTTCTCTAATTTTAATTGATCATTTCATATTATGCCATTTATCTCCTCTTTTAGCATAACAGTTATTTATTTTTTTTTTTACCATTCTCAATGGTTGCCCTAGAGTCTGCAATGTAAATTTACAACTAATCCAAGTGACTTTCAGATAACACTATACCTCGTCACACATAGTGCAAGTACCTTATAAATAGAGTATTCCCCATCCCTTTTTCCCATCCCTTAAGACACTGTTGTCATTAATTTCACTTACCCATAACCTATAACCACCAAATACATTGTTATTATAATTTTGAACAAATTATCAATTATGAATAAGAAAAATAAAATATTTTATTTTACCTTCATGTATTCCTTTTCAAACAGTCCTTCTTTATGTAGATCCAAGTTTCTAAGTGTCAACACAAATAATCAGTAAACAATCTATAATAAGGAACAGAAGAGAGTTTTATTCAAGCCAAGCTGAGGACTATAGCCCGGGAGACACATATTCAAGAAGTACTTGAATGGAGTAAATGGAAAATGGAGGTAAAACCATAAAGTTACATAGTTGTTTGTCAAGAATTAGGATGGGAGCTGTCAAGAACTAAGGGTGCTTGATAAGCAAGGGTTATTTGGGGTCCAAAAATGGTTGCATATTTTACAGGGGGAGACCTTGAGACCATAAGGTTGCAGCTGGCAGCTGCTAGCAGATGTTGTTTTGAAAATGGTTGGTGGTGTCCCTGAGTTTGATACACTTCAGAAAATTCAGGTTCTCAGTGATGCAGGAACATGTCTGAAACCATATCCGTAATAGCCACCTGGATCCATTTTGGATGCCTGAACAATAGTTACTCCATTTTTATTTTTAAATGATCTTAAATATGTCATCATGAGCTGTATTATTTTCTTTTCTCTGAAGAACTTCTTTTAAAATTTCTTGCAAGGCAGGTCTCTTGGTGACAAATTCCCTCAGTTTTTGTTTCAGAAAGTCTTTTTTTTTTTTTTTTTTACATTTTATTGGAGTATAATTGCTTTACCATGGTGTGTTAGTTTCTGCTTTATAACAAAGTGAATCACTTATACATATACATATGTTCCCATATCTCTTCCCTCTTGCGTCTCCCTCCCTCCCACCCTCCCTATCCCACCCCTCTAGGTGATCACAAACCACCGAGCAGATCTCCCTGTGCTATGCGGCTGCTTCCCACTAGCTATCTACCTTACGTTTGGTAGTGTATATATGTCCATGCCACTCTCTTGCTTTGTCCCAGCTTACCCTTTCCCCTCCCCACATCCTCAAGTCCATTCTGTAGTAGGTCTGTGTCTTTATTACTGTCTTACCCCTAGGTTCTTCATGACTTTTTTTCCTTAAATTCCATATATATGTGTTAGCATACGGTATTTGTCTTTCTCTTTCTGACTTCCTTCACTCTGTATGACAGACTCTAGCTCCATCGACCTCATGACAAATAGCTCAATTTCTTTCCTTTTTATGGCTGAGTAATACTCCATTTTATATATGTGCCACATCTTCTTTATCCATTCATCCAATGATGGACACTTAGGTTGTTTCCTTCACCGGACTATTGTAAATAGAGCTGCAATGAACATTTTGGTACATGACTCTTTTTGAATTATGGGTTTTCTCAAGGTATATGCCCAGTAGTGGGATTGCAGGGTCGTATGGTAGTTCTATTGGTAGCTTTTTAAGGAACTTCCATACTGTTTTCCATAGTGGCTGTAAAAATTCACATTCCTACCAGCAGTGCAAGAGTGTTCCCTTTTCTCCACACCCTCTCCAGCATTTATTGTTTGTAGATTTTTTGATGATGGCCATTCTGACTGGTGAGAGATGATATCTCATTGTAATTTTGATTTGCATTTCTCTAATGATTAATGATGTTGAGCATTCTTTCATGTGTTTGTTGGCAGTCTGTATATCTTCTTCGGAGAAATGTCTATATAGATCTTCTGCCCATTATTTGGATTGGGTTGTTTGTTTTTTTGTTATTGAGCTGCATGAGCTGCTTATAAATATTGGAGATTAATCCTTTGTCAGTTGCTTCATTTGAAAATATTTTTTCCCATTCTGAGGGTTGTCTTTTGGTCTTGTTGATGGTTTCCTTTGTTGTGCAAAAGCTTTGAAGTTTCATTTGGTCCCATTTGTTTATTTCGTTTTTATTTCCATTTCTCTAGAAGGTGGGTCAAAAAGGAACTTGCTGTGATTTATGTCATAGAGTGTTGTGCTTATGTTTTCCTCTAAGAGTTTGATTGTTTCTGGCCTTACATTTAGGTGTTTAATCCATCTTGAGCTTATTTTTGTGTATGGTGTTAGGGAGTGATCTAATCTCATACTTTTAAATGTACCTGTCCAGTTTCCCCAGCACCACTTATTGAAGAGGCTGTCCTTTCTCCACTGTACATTCCTGCCTCCTTTATCAAAGATAAGGTGACCATATGTGCGTGGGTTTATCTCTGAGCTTTCTATCCTGTTCCATTGATCTATCTTTCTATTTTTGTGCCAGTACCATACAATCTTGATTACTGTAGTTTGTAGTATAGTCTGAAGTCAGGGAACCTGATTCCTCCAGCTCCATTTTTCGTTCTCAAGATTGCTTTGGCTATTCAGGATCTTTTGTGTTTCCATACAAATTGTGGAATTTTTTGTTCTAGTTCTGTGGAAAATACCAGTGGTAGTTTGATAGGGATTGCATTGAATCTGTAGACTACTTTGGTAGTAGAGTCATTTTCACAATGTTGATTCTTCCAATCCAAGTACATGGTATATCTTTCCATCTATTTGTATCATTTTTAATTTCTTTCTTCAGTGTCTTATAATTTTCTGCATACAGGTCTTTTGTCTCCTTTGGTAGATTTATTCCTAGATATTTTATTCTTTTTGTTGCAGTGGTAAATGGGAGTGTTTTCTTGATTTTACTTTCAGATTTTTCATCATTAGTGTATGGGAATGCCAGAGATTTCTGTGCATTAATTTTGTATCCTGCTACTTTACCAAATTCATTGATTAGCTCTAGTAGTTTTCTGGTAGCATCTTTAGGATTCTCTATGTATAGTATCATGTCATCTGCAAACAGTGACAGCTTTACTTCTTCTTTTCCGATTTGGATTCCTTTTATTTCCTTTTCCTCTCTGATTGCTGTGGCTAAAACTTCCAAAACTATGATGAATAACAGTGGTGAGAGTGGGCAACCCTGTCTTGTTCCTGATCTTAGTGGAAATGCTTTCAGTTTTTCACCATTGAGGACGATGTTGGCTGTGGGTTTCTCATATATGCCCTTTATTATGTTGAGGAAAGTTCCCTCTACGCCTACTTTCTTCAGGGTTTTTATCATAAATCGGTTTTGAATTTTGTCAAAAGGTTTCTCTGCATCTTTTGAGATGATCATATGGTTTTTCTTCTTCGATTTGTTAAGATGGTGTATCACATTGATTGATTTGCCTATATTGAAGAATCTGTGCATTCCTGGAATAAACCCCACTTGATCATGGTGTATGATCCTTTTAATGTGCTATTGCATTTGGTTTGCTAGTATATTGTTGAGGATTTTTGCATCTATGTTCATCAGTGATATTGGCCTTGGTTTTCTTTCTTTGCTACATCCTTGCCTGGTTTTGGTATCAAGGTGATGGTGGCCTCGTGGAATGAGTTGGGGAGTGTTCCTCCCTCTGCTATGTTTTGGAAGATTTTGAGAAGGATAGGTGTTAGCTCTTCTCTAAATGTTTGATAGAATTCGCCTGTGAAGCCATCTGGTCCTGGGCTTTTGTTTGTTGGAAGATTTTTAATCACAGTTTCAATTTCAGTACTTGTGATTGGTCTGTTCATATTTTCTATTTCTTCCTGATTCAATCTTGGCAGGTTGTGCATTTCTAAGAATCTCTCCATTTCTTCCAGGTTGTCCGTTTTATTGGCATAGAGTTGCTTGTAGTAATCTCTCATGATCTTTTGTATTTCTGCAGTGTCAGTTGTTACTTCTCCTTTTTCATTTCTAATTCTATTGATTTGAGTCTTCTCCCTTTTTTTCTTGATGAGTCTGGCTGATGGTTTATCTATTTTGTTTACCTTCTCAAAGAACCAGCTTTTAGTTTTATTGATCTTTGCTATCGTTTCCTCCATTTCTTTTTCATTTATTTCTGATCTGATTTTTATGATTTCTTTCCTTCTGCTAACTTTGGCTTTTTTGTTCATCTTTCTCTAATTGCTTTAGGTGCAAGGTTAGGTTGTTTATTCGAGATGTTTCCTGTTTATTAAGGTAGGATTGTATTGCTATAAACTTCCCACTTAGAACTGCTTTTGCTGCATCCTATAGGTTTTGGGTCATCGTGTCTCCATTGTCATTTGTTTCTAGGTATTTTTTAATTTCCTCTTTGATTTCTTCAGTGATCACTTTATTATTAAGTTGTATATTGTTTAGCCTCCATGTGTTTGTATTTTTTACAGATCTTTTCCTGTAATTGATATCTAGAGTTATAGCGTCGTGGTTGGAAAAGATACTTGATACAATTTCAATTTTCTTAAATTTAGCAAGGCTTGATTTGTGACCCAAGATATGATCTATTCTGGAGAATGTTCCATGAACACTTGAGAAAAATGTGTATTCTGCTTAATTGGATGGAATGTCCTATAAATATCAATTAAGTCCATCTTGTTTAATGTATCGTTTAAAGTTTGTGTTTCCTTATTTATTTTCATTTTGGATGATCTGTCCATTGGTGAAAGTGGGGTGTTAAAGTCCCCTACTATGAATGTGTTACTGTTGATTTCCCCTTTTATGGCTGTTAGTATTTGCCTTATGTATTGAGGTGCTCCTATGTTGGATGCATAAATATTTACAATTGTTATATCTTCTTCTTGGATCGATCCCTTGATCATTATGTAGTGTCCTTCTTTGTCTCTTCTAATAGTCTTTATTTTAAAGTCTGTTTTGTCTGATATGAGAATTGCTACTCCAGCTTTCTTTTGGTTTCCATTTGCATGAAATATCTTTTTCCATCCCCTTACTTTCAGTCTGTATGTGTCTCTAGGTCTGAAGTGGGTCTCTTTTAGACAGCATATATATGGGTCTTGTTTTTATATCCATTCAGCCAATCTGTGTCTTTTGGTGGGAGCATTTAGTCCATTTACGTTTAAGGTAATTATCAATATGTATGTTCTTATTCCCATTTTCTTAATTGTTTTGTGTTTGTTATTGTAAGTCTTTTCCTTCTCTAGTGTTTCTTGCCTAGAGAAGTTCCGTGAGTATTTGTTTTAAAGCTGGTTTGATGGTGCTGAACTCTCTCAGCTTTTGCTTGTCTGTAAAGGTTTTAATTTCTCCATCAAATCTGAATGAGATCCTTGCTGGGTAGAGTAATCTTGGTTGCAGGTTTTTCTCCTTCATCACTTTAAATATGTCCTGCCAGTCCCTTCTGGCTTGCAGAGTTTCTGCTGAAAGATCAGCTGTTAGGCTTATGGGGATTCCCTTGTTTGTTATATGTTGTTTTTCCCTTGCTGCTTTTAATATGTTTTCTTTGTATTTAATTTTTGACAGTTTGATTAATATGTGCCGTGGCATATTTCTCCTTGGATTTATCTTGTATGGGACTCTCTGTGCTTCCTGGACTTGATTAATATTTCCTTTCCCATATTAGCGAAGTTTTCAAGTATAATCTCTTCAAATATTTTCTTAGTCCCTTTCCTTTTCTCTTCTTCTTCTGGAACCCGTATAATTCGAATGTTGCTGCGTTTAATGTTGTCCCAGAGGTCTCTGAGACTGTCCTCAGTTCTTTTCATTCTTTTTTCTTTATTCTGCTCTGCAGTAGTCATTTCCACTATTTTATCTTCCCGGTCACTTATCCGTTCTTCTGCCTCAGTTATTCTGCTATTGATCCAACCTAGAGTTTTTTTTTTTTTTTTTTTTTTTTTTTGGGTACGCCGGCCTCTCACTTTTGTGGCCTGTCCCGTTGCAGAGCACAGGCTCCGGACACGCAGGCTCAGTGGCCCTGGCTCACGGGCCTAGCCTCTCCGGTGCATGTGGGATTTTCCCGGACCGGGGCACGAACCCGTGCCCCCTGCATCGGCAGGCGGACTCTCAACCACTGCGCCACCAGGGAAACCCTAGAGTATTTTTAATTTCATTTATTGTGTTGTTCATTGTTGCTTGTTTCATCTTTAGTTCTTCTAGGTCCTTGTTAAATGTTTCCTGCATTTTGTCTATTCTGTTTCCAAGATTTTGGATCATCTTTACTATCATTATTCTGAATTCTTTTTCAGGTAGACTGCCTATTTCCTCTTCATTTGTTAGGTCTGGTGGGTTTTTATCTTGCTCCTTCATCTGCTGTGTGTTTTTCTTTCTTCTCATTTTGCTTATCTTACTGTGTTTGGGGTCTCCTTTTTGCAGGCTGCAGGTTCGTAGTTCCCGTTGTTTTTGGTGTCTGTCCCCAGTGGCTAAGGTTGTTTCAGTGGGTTGTGTAGGCTTCCTGGTGGAGGGTACTAGTGCCTGTGTTCTGGTGGATGAGGCTGGATCTTGTCTCTCTAGTGGGCAGGTCCACGTCTGGTGGTGTGTTTTGGGGTGTCTGTGGACTTATTATGATTTTAGGCAGCCTCACTGCTAATGGGTGGGGTTGTGTTCCTGTGTTGCTAGTTGTTTGGCATAGGTTGTCCAGCACTGTAGCTTGCTGGTCGTTGCGTGAAGCTGGGTGCTGGTGTTGAGATGGAGATCTCTGGGAGATTTTCGCTGTTTGATATTATGTGGAGCTGCGAGGTCGCTTGTGGACCAGTGTCCTGAAGTTGGCTCTCCCACCTCAGTGGCACAGCACTGACTCCTGGCTGCAGCACCAAGAACCTTTCATCCACTCCGCTCAGAATAAAAGGGAGAAAAAGAAGAAAGAAAGAAAGAAAGAAAGAGAGAGAGAGAGAGAGAGAGAGAGAGAGAGAGAAGGAGGGAGGGAGGAAGGAAGGAGGGAAGGAAGGAAAGAAAGAAAGAAAGAGAAAGAAAGAAAGACAGAAAGAAAGAAAGAAAGAAAATAAAATAAAGTAAGATACAATAAAGTTATTAAAATAAAAAATAATTATTAAGAAAAAAAATTTTTTTTTTAAAAAATGGACAGATAGAACCCTAGGGCAAATGGTGGAAGGAAAGCTGTACAGACAAAATCTCACACAGAAGCATACACATACACACTCACAAAAAGAGGAAAAGGGGAAAAAATAATAAATCTTGCTCTCAAAGTCCACCTCCTCAATTTGGGATCATTCGTTGCGTATCAGGTATTCCACAGATGCAGGTACATCAAGTTGATTGTGGAGCTTTAATCCGCTGCTCCTGAGGATGCTGGGAGGGATTTCCCTTTCTCTTCTTTGTTCGCAAAGCTCCCAGGGGCTCAGCTTTGGATTTGGCCCCACCTCTGCTTGTAGGTCACCGGAGGGCGTCTGTTGTTCACTCAGACAGGACGGGGTTAAAGGAGCAGCTGCTTCGGGGACTCTGGCTCACTCAGGCCGGGGGGAGGGAGGGGTACGGAGTGCGGGGCGAGCCTGCGGCGGCAGAGGCCAGCATGACGTTGCACCAGTGTGATGCACGCCGTGTGTTCTCCCGGAGGAGTTGTCCCTCAATCCGAGGACCCTGGCAGTGGTGGGCTGCACAGGCTCCCCGGAAGGGGGGTGTGGAGAGTGACCTGCAGCAGCAGCCTTAGCGTTTCTTGTCCGTCTCTGGGGTCCGCGCTCGCGCCCATCTCTGGAGCTCCTTTAAGCAGCGCTCTTAATCCCCTTTCCTCGTGCACCAGGAATCAAAGAGGGAAGAAAATATCTCTTGCCTCTTCGGCAGGTCCAGACTTTTCCCTGGACTCCCTTCTGGCTAACCGTGGTGCACTAACCCCCTGCAGGCTGTGATTTGGTTGTTTGTCATTAATTTTGGAAAAGTTTCACTCATGATTACTTCAAGCAATTCTTCTGTTCCTTTCTCTCTCTCTTTTTTTTTTTTTCCTTCTGGTATTCCCATTTCATGCATTTGAAACCATTTGTAATTGTCCTTTAGTTCTTGGATATTCTGTTATATCTTTTTCATTCTTCTTTTTTCCTTATATTTTAGTTATAGAGGTTTCTTTTGATGTTTTTTCAAGCTCAGTGATTCTTTCTTTGGCTCTGTCCAGTCTATTGAGGGACATTCTTCATTTTTGTTTCAGTGTTTTTGATTTCTATCATTTCCTTTTGATTCTTTAATAGAATTTCACTCTCTATGCTTATAATACCCATCTTTGGTTGCATATTGTCTATTTTTTACATTAGAGAGCCTTCAGCATATTAATCATAGTTGTCTTAAATTCCCAGCTTGATAATGCCAAAATTTGTGCTATATCTGATTCTGAATTGGATGCTTCCTACGTCTTTTCAAACTCTGTGTTTTGTCTTTTAGTATGCCTTGTAATCTTTTTTGAAAGCTGGATATGATGTATTGGGTATAAGGAATGGAGATAAATAGGCTTTTAGTGTGAGGTTTAGTATTTATCTAGCTAGGAGTTAGGCTATGTTTGCTACTGCTATAGGTGTTAAAGGTTAAAATTTTCCTCTGGTGTCCTTGTTTTTATTTTCCTTTTCCTTCCTTTTTTGGGGGGGATTACTTAGAGAATTCTTCCTAAATAAAGTCTGGGACATACAGTTATTTCTGTTTTAATCTCCTTTTATTGTGCAAGAGACTTACTGATGATATGTCAAATTTTGAGGAGAGGGGAAGTGTTTTATAGTCCTGTGACTAGGTCTCAATCTTTTATTGAACATGTGCCCCTGCGATAATTCTTCACAAATACTTCTCATTTCATCCTCCCCACTTAGGTAAAACAGGAAGGCTAGAGGGGGCTGGAGTTGAGTATTTTCCTCCCCCCAGGTCCATTAGGCTCTGGTAAAATCCCAGTTGGTTAGGCTTTGGTAAAATAGTTTCCTTTGCGGGCAGACCTTTTTAAGAATTCTCTGGGTGTATTTCAGAATGGCTAGGTTTCCCTTCCCCTGCTGGAAGTATGAAGAGATGTTTGTCTTCACTGTGATAACCTGGTAGGACTTCTGGAGGTGATACTCATGAAAATGTGGACTCTTTAACAGGACTGCCCCCCATCCCCTGGAGTTTTTAGCTAAAAAGCTTGTCCGTACTGAACCACCAGTAATTTGTCAATTTCAGTTCAAGTTTTCCTACCCTGCCACTGGCTCCAGTGGCAGTTTCTGCTCCTGGGCTGCTCCTCCAATAGTAATGTGTGATACTCTTTATCTACCTTTGTCTCTCCAATTTCTGGAGCAGTTATCTGCCCTATGACTACAATTCTCTGAGGCATCTAAGAAACGTTGATTTTCAGTTTGTCCAGTCTTGTTGTGAGGACTGAAGTGATCCCTTCTCAGCTGCTTACATGCTGAAATGGGATCCAGAAGTCACCCTGTTCTCTTTTGAGTACTAGGCAGCATGTCTAGCTAAAGCAACTTTTTAAAACCATTATTCCATGAAATCTATACTATTCATTCCATTCAGCCAGCAAAGAATTATAAAATTACTCACAAACTAGGGAAATATGGTGTTATTAGAGTTACTAGGAAAAGACGGTGTTCAGTGGAGACATTTCTGTTCCTCTACCTTCCACTGCAATAAACAGAAACATTATCC